>NW_020291600.1:591315-972316 GCF_003184755.1 Aspergillus piperis CBS 112811
CATCGACCTCTTTGCGCATCTCTTCATTGGCGTCTATGAGACTGCTATTGTTGCCTCGCACATTTGACAATTCAGCCGTCATCTCGGTTAACTGTCTCATCTTGAGATCGCACGCACCCTGCAGATCACTAATGGTACATGTGAGTATGCTGTTATTGCCTTGTACATCGGACAATTCGGCCTTGACTTCTCCCAGCAGTTCTTGAAGATTTGCACAGTTTTGTTCCCTCAGACGATCATTCTCTTCGCACAGAGCCAAACGTTCTTTCAGCAGAGCCAAACAATTTTCCAAATTCTTCTCACGCGTAGTCTGCAAATCCCGCTGCTTCCTCGCCTCTACCAGCTCCGAGGGCTCGCGCATATGGCCCCCAAAATATACCGAGAGGTCCTCCGCCGAGCTATCCTCCTCTGGTGGGAGCAAATCGCCAGATCTCTTGACCGTGGCTTGAAGTGCGTCAAATACTGTATCGCGCGTCTCCCCGGGGTCTTTATACGGCGAGTACAAATTCTGAAGACTGGCAAGGGTATCATGCCATCCGGACACGACCTCGTGCACCTGGCCACAATGATAATCACATAATCCCCGCTCAGCTATTTCTTTCAGCTCGTCGTCTGATATCTCGTGTGGCAGTTTCCTAGCCAGCTGGCTTAACGATTTCCGGATAATCTGGTAGTCTGAATAGGGGATGTCCCAGCGACAGCGACTATCGTATCTGGAGCGCGCGCGACCAAGACAGAACATGCCTTGATCGTGAGGGCCTTTGGTGATTTGAAGGATGCGGTCTGGGTCCCAGAGTGTGGTGGCCATGGTGGTAGAAGCGTTCTCTGTGGGTTGATGGGGTTGTTGAATACTTGGATATGTGGAAAAGGGAAGCTCATATATTAAGTCGATCTCTATTCTCAAGTGCGGGGTGCGAGAAGCATAGCCCGCTGTAGCTGCATGATGCTGCGCCGCTTTTTTGGATGGATTGTAATCCTTGCTATGTTGTGGCCAATCGACGCCTGGACGAGGGAGGAGATAGCCTTGTTAAGTTGATGGGTTATCATATCGTTAGCCGCCATCTATGCTAAAAATATTACAAGTGGGAAAGAAGCATTTGGCAACTTGACCGGTTCATCTAATTCTCATATATTGTGTTTGGTACAGTCTTTAGGATCCTTTGTATACGTTCCGAGGAAATTCTTCATTCTGAAAGAATTTCATATTTCGCGAGTCGATCCATTGGTGCAGACAATCCATGCGACTAGGGTAATGAGGGCTAATCTACGTAGACATTGGAACCATTCGCGAATATAAAGATGTCTTATAAGTGTAATATGTGAATAAAGATGCTAGTGAGATAACTGCTTGAATTCAATTGAATTGACGATTTCTATACATATATAAGAAGCGAAAATCTTCTCAAATGGCAAACGACAAAGAAAGCAGAACACAAAATCACAGGCATGAATGAATGTAGAGTGAGGTAGTTAGCTCCAAGCCTCCCTAACCTTCTCGGGGCAAATACCCATAAAAATCACATCACCTGTTTCAAGTCCCAAAATAACCGTATTCTCAATAACTTCTCTTGCGTACCGATTTCCCCGATATTCAGGTGGAATCCATAAGAACCTATCTTTTCCGATGCCTATCCAATTCACAGTCACCGATATGATGTTGCCCTGGGACTTTGGATGAATCCTGTATTCATTCACGTTGGTGTCGAAAAGCCACGAATATCCGTCGCTCTTCGTGGCATACCTGAACCATGACGGCTCGTCCTCTTTTTCCAAGGTCTGCCGCAAACCGCCGTCGGAAACTCTCCACACTTTAACTCCGGTGCTAACAGATCCTGCCGCCAATAGCTTGCCATCAGGTGAGAATTGTATTTGATCTGTAGAGCAGTCTGTAAAAACATGTTCCGCCATGCCTGTCCCAATGTTCCACAGCCTCACCGTGTGCTTACGCCAAAAGCCGGCGGCCAGAAAATTTCCAGATGGTGAGAAAGCTACTGTTTCAACATATCCGAAGGATGTTGAACTGTCCGAGGAATCTGTCACATCAGACATGGGCGGATCCGGTCTCTTCGGCTCCACGGTCCACTTGCATGTGCCCGTAACCGCATCCCATAAGAACATTCTGGAATCCCAAATAACCAAAAGCAAGCTTTCATCCGGTGAGAACAACATGCGGTTCGTGATTTTAGAACAGTTCGACGATAAGTTATGCTGCAAGGTCCCATTTGATACGTCCCATATCTCGATGAGTCCGTCCTTTGAGGACACGGCTACAAGGTGACCCTTTGGGGAGATAGAGACCCCCGAAGCTGCATCTGAGTGGCCTTGTAGTACGCGTTGCACTGTGCCCGTGGAAATGTCCCAGAGCCTCACGATGCTATCCCTGGAACTACTAGCGAGAACCGCTCCAGTTTGCGAAAACTGTACTGTGGTTACTGGCTTTGTATGCCCCTGTGGAGCATGCTGAACTTCACAACGAGTGGTATCCCAGAGAGTCACCTGGCCCAAAGTTGAGGAAGCCACAAGCTTGTTGTCTGGTGAGAACTTGACTAGCCCAATGACCGTTTTGCGGCTAGCAAAGGTGGATAATATGGGGCTATGGCATATATCCCAGATGGTCAGCCCTTGCTCACAATACAAAGCCAGCGATCTCCCATTATGAGAGAAATCCACAGAATTGATACAGCAATCATTAGCATGGCACTGTAGAGTATTAAGCTCGGTTCCTTTACATATATCCCAAAGCACCAATATGCTCTTCATATGCGCTGAGGCTAGAAACCGTCCATCTGGTGAGAAGGCTAATGATAAAACATCTCTGCCATGGCTCTTGAGTGTATGTCGTAGTACTCTTCTTCTTCTTCAGAGAAAAACTCTTCTTCTTCTTCTTCTTCTTCTTCTTCTTCTTCTTCTTCATATTCATACTCCAAGCGTACACTTTGCTGTAACTCTCCGGATATGGTGTTCCATGTTGACAATTCTCTGTCAAAAGATATCGAGACCAACTGCTCATTGTTTAAAAACCCTATCGCAATAGTACCATGTTCGCCTTTCAGGGTATGTCTTAAAGTACCAGCAAGAGAGTCCCACAATCGTATTGTGCTGCTGTCCCAATTTGTCCCAGCCACTAACTTTCCATCTGGTGAAAATGCGCATAGTCCAAACTCGAGGTTAGTCGATTCCTCAAGCGTATGCCGTAAGTCACCAGTACTGGCTTCCCACAGGCTTAGTTTATTAGTAGATGTGAGGAGCAACTCTCCATCAGGAGAAAACTCCAAGCATCTTAAATACTGATATCCAACCTCGATTGTTTGTAATTCAGCACCCCAATACTCAGGCACTCTGGATAGTCGAGAGAAATATGGTGAGACATAGTGGAGAAACGTTTTTTTGATCGTACATTTTTCTGGTGCGAACAGCAATGCGGAGGAATACAGCTGCAGCGGATATTCTTTGGCGATATGGATATTCTTTAGAGTTAATCGCTTTGCATCGTAAAGAAATTTTGATATTCGATCTGAGTGTGACGTCTGTATATTGTGAACATTCAGTAAGTTCGGCTCGCTAATAGAGAGAATGACGCGTACCTGTACAATCGAGAGTAACATATTGACACTGCCTATTGTTTCTGGTAGATGTCCTAAGATACTCATTGCTTCCAGCCAGTGAAGAAAATTCTTTTTGAGAAATTCATGTATTTCGTCGTGATCAGAAAGAATCCAAGCTCCCTGGTGAAGATGACGAACCCAATATCGGGTAGAGTAGCGAAGTTCTGCTGGAAAACATCCTTCAATCTGCTCCGTGGTAATATCATCTCTAGAGGTTCCATGTTTTCGCAGGTCACAGATGTCCTGTCGAAGTCCATGTTGGGGATCCATCATGACTGCAATGCACTTATGAGCCAAATCGCGATGTGTTGACTGCCCGTCCACTGATAATTTTGTTTTCTCTTTTGTCTCTGGATGAAGTCGGAATTCACGGAAAGAAAGATGGAACATTCTGACTGGTCTGTTGTTGTCCTTTGGAATGCTCAGGACTGAATGAAGTGAGTCTAGTCTGGTGCGAATTAGGCTCTCTTTCATATTTATCAGCTTTGAAAGTGAAGCAATGGAAAGTGGGCTTTCGAGAGCAACGATTGTCCCAACAACCTGTCGGAATTGCTTAACCAATTCATTCTGAGCTCGTCGATCCTGTCCTTCGAGGAGTTTGTCTAGAACAGGCAAGTAAGTTCTATCCAGATTAGAGTTGTTGTATCGACGTTTCAATATGTCTTTCAAGCTGTCGTCTGGATCCCATCGGTAGTCCCCTAATAAGCGACAGACAGTTTCAGCGAAGATGAAAAGCGGTATTGCCATGTCGATCAGAGCTTGTGTCTCGGTTTCTCCAGGCCATTCATCTTCAAGATTCTTGTTCTTTCTGATTTTCGATAAACGGTCCTCAAAGAATAGAGCCATATCGTGCTTGATTGTACGACGTTCAATCTCATGGAGAACGACATCTTTGTGTTCACCTTCTATCTGCTCAAAGCCCTCAAAAATTGGGTGTTCGGGTCGGCTGGTGATGAAGACCTTCAATTGTATCGTTTTCGATTCTTGCACCCGAGGAAGAAGTCGAATGATCGTCTCAATGCTTCGCTCCTCACACTCATCCAGGGCATCGACCACAATGACAAGCGGTAGGCGCTGCCCATTGCTTAGTTTTACGCTCAAAAGTGGCTTCAACAACAGATGGTCAAATTGGTCTTTCAGTGATGTGGAAACTATTAAGTCATCCTCCATGGCTGCCGCAATCTCTTTCCTCAGGTGGGGGAGAGCAATCATTAATTGCTTAACGATAGTGGTGATGAACCGCGAAGCTTTCCCGCGATCACCTTCACCCCTTTTGTAAAAGAAGCTTGCTCCTAGCAGGTCTCTCTCGTGCAGCTTTCGCGCCACTGATCGGGAAATTGTTGATTTTCCAGTTCCAGCTACCCCCCTCAACCAAAAGATGGTCTTTCCCTTGGGATCATCTACCCAGTCCGTGATATCATCAAGAAGCTCAACTCGGGTATTCTCCAGGCATTCAACCTGGTCCTCATCCATGTGCGAATTGAAGTGAGCCCCTTCAGCTATCGGCAGCTTGGCGAGATCGAGTTTCTGGTCAATACCTCGGATACCGTCAAGAATTCGATCAACTCCAAGAAGTATATTATTGGCCTCCTCTTTGCGCTGCATTTCTTGGAACATTTGCAACCACTTTCCTAGGTGCGTTTCCTCTGTGTCGATCGAGGACTGAATTTCTGTCAGGGGCAGGTTTGCCAGGGCCACCACACTACGCATCAATCGCTTTCCTGTATTTGAGCGATAGATGGTCATTGCCTCTGCCGTATATTTCAGAACAGCGATATAGACCCTTAAGATGGCATCCTCAATTCTGTCATTCACCTCGGAGCTCTCGTCGCGGTAAAGCTTCTCTATAACGGCATACCGAGCTAGGATGTCAGTCAAGATGGCAGATGATTGAAACCAAGCCATTTGTTGATCACGATAATTCTGTGTCATCTACCAACACTATGTTAGGCAAGTGAACTGTGATTAGACAATGATGTCAAACATACCGTCAATCCCAGAGAAACGACTGTCCAGGCACTTGACGCGTGGGCAGTGGGGTCGAATGCCACGATTGCACTGATAATATCCTTGCAGCTCAATGTGGCTGTCAAGATTTTGTTTGCAGCATCCCGAAGTCGTGAGTCTCCTCTTTTCGACATTCTTATTTCGTATTGTGCTTTGACGGCTCGAATTACATCATCTAGTGTTTTGCGTACAGGGGTTGCATTGTCATCGTGATTGTCGCCGTTCTGGTCATTTTTCTTCAACGGCTTTATATTCTGGCGCTGCTTCTCATCCAACGTGTTGTATGCCTCTTGCCAGAGATTCCGTTTCTCAGTTTTCCTGTTGAGGTGAGGCAGGATGGTATCAGAGCTCAATTGAACCTGTTTATCCTCTGCTGGCAAGGCATCTGCTTTAGGTTTCGGTTGAGCTACTGGCTCCAGCGTCGAACAGGTACCAGAAAGAGCATTAAACGATATTTGTGGTGGAATGTTTGATAGATTCGTGGTTTCCTCCCGAGGCTGTTGTTTGGGGCGCCTCTTTCGAAAGGGATTTCGTAGCTTGGGACAACCCATGGTGCGCGGGGTTCTATGCGTGTTTACTCGAGCGAAAAGCGCCGGTCGGGGGATGAGCAAGCATCTTTAAGCCAACAAAGAATATTTGCTTTTTCTCAGCTCTAGATCTAAGAGCTGAGAGACTAGCAATTCTCCGTTTTTCCGAGTTGTTCCTAGTGCTTCATGTATGAGTTGGCGCCCAACAATAGGGCGATGTACACGTAAACCCCACCAGGATTCTAACATTTATCTAGTACGCAGCGCTACGGAGTAGGTCGGCACAAACAACGATTGGATCTGCTAGCAGGAACGGAGCTCACCACAATCTGGACAACACCCAGAGGTGGTTCATTCCATGGTCTGGTGCATACTCCGGTTGACCCCGGTAATTTTGTTAATATGGTGGAGAGGTGCAGGAATCTGAATCCTTTATTTTCTACTGTTTATATGATTATTAATACTTCATAGTTATAACTAGCTATTCAGTGTTGCTATTCAAGGCTTCACCATGGTAAATTAAGAAGGCGGTGCTGTATGGAAGACTTACCGCTTCAAGGATTCAAATCCCTGCATCTCTCCACCATACGAACAAAATCACCGGGGGCAACCGGAGTATACTCTCGTATGCCCATACTATCAACATGTCTTGCTGCTGCATCTCAAGAGCACTTGCAGCGAGACAAACAATTGGACAAATAATCACACCCACCATCTTCAATTGGGTATGAGATAACTCAAGGCTGATGCTGATAGTATTCGCACAAGGGGTCAGGATGTCCCCTTTCATAAAGACAATAATCCGCGGTTAATATGGCTAGCAACTGATAGACACTCTGCCGTCGACGGAGACTACTGAGAATATCCCTTAGCCGACCAGCAATGAACGGACGATGTCAATTTTATGAAGCTTTTCCCATATCTTCGTTACTTATAAGAATCACCGTCGTGCGGCAATATATTTTTCAGCATCATAGGACACACCCTGACGAAGACTTGAACCCAATGGAGCTTAACATCAAGATTGTTCCATTCCAGTCAACGATGCAGGCTTGGACTCGAGCTAGACAAGAAGTATGTCCCATCTATGGGTGAGGATGAATGTTATCAATTTTTCCATCCATCAGCAGCAGGCGATATTCCAAAACCGATGGAACGATGCTGGTGGGCAATTGAGCCTGCATGCTTACTGTTTACATTGCGACACTGTGTAGGCAGTACCAGCTTATGGGTGTTGCTCCACGAAGAACAAAAGGCTGTCCATGGACCAAGGGTTAGCAGCAGTATACTTTGGTGGCTGGAAATGGTGTATTGCTGACTGTATGGAAGAGAGGGAAGGTAATGAACCAGTTTGCTAACTCGACATTAGGGGTTAGAAGCCCAGATGAAGTGTCATTCTTTTTATCGATTTGATAATATGTTCTTCATGATGACCTGCGAAGAAGTATCTCTAATGTCAGTCATAATAAAGTCCGGTTTAGTCCAGGTGTTGGGTACATCTTAACTCCGATTAAATCCAGGCCTTCGGGTAGATATAATTGCAGTCAATTGATGGCTTGCTCCTATTCTAGTACCTCGTCTTCAGATCACCGGAGTCCGCAAATCTCGTTATACATTCTTCATTACACACTCTTCGCCTTGACTCTCATGAAGCCATTGATCTTGATCACCGGTGCCAACCGGGGTTTAGGGTATGCCACAGCCAAACAGCTTGCCAGCACCGGCAAATACCGCCACCTCATTGGCGCTCGGACGCAAAAGACAGCCCAGGACGCTATTGAGAAACTAGGCAGTGCCTCCAACGACTTGACACCAGTGATACTAGACCTCAACATCGACGAATCCATCAAGCCTGCCGCCGCCTTCATTCAGGAACGGTTCGGTTCACTCGACGTTTTTGTCAATAAGGACGGCATCAATTGATCATCTGATTCCAACGCCACTCTGCGTGAGACCTACCGCGCAGTTTTTAGAGACCAACGTCTTCGGGGTGACTGTTGTAACAGATGCCTTCATACTTCTTCTCCGTGCTTCCAAGTATCCTGATCGGCGCATCGTCAATGTGACCAGCGGCCTCGGGCAGATTGGGATAGCCTACTCGCCTACCTCGGAGTGTAGTGCTAAGATCTGAGAGCTGCCAGCCTACTGAAGCAGTAAACCCGCCCTCAACATGATCAATGCGGTGGATGCGGTGAGCCTGCAGAAGGAGAACATTCTCTCAATCGTGGTTTGCCCGGGTTATTATCGAAAGGACTTTGGGGGACGCCGTGGTGCCAAGTATGCTGAGGAGGGGGCACAGCCGATTGTCTGCGCGGCAACAAAGGGGTCTCCAGAAGAACTGTCTGGGATGGATGTGGAGGATGAAGGGTATTTTGTGTAGTTCGGGTGGTAGACGCCGCAGTGAGGGTAATTTGCGCCAATTGTAGTGTGGTGTGACAATTCAGGGCAGTCCCCACTCAACAGTCATTGTGTAGAAAAGAAATAATACTTATAGTGCCATATAGCTGGATTTTAATTGTTGTTGATAGCTAATCAGAATATGTTGGTGTACAGATGATGGTGTCGTGTAGATTTATATCTAGCAGTCATGACAGGCTCAGGCAGTTAGCCGAATAATATCAGTTGAACCACTGTAATACTAACCTAACAGGGCTAATGTAAATGGGTTCTCAGCGAAGATCACCCAAACTCCCCATTCTGGCGTGCTATAACCCGCAAGGACTAAAAGTTGGGACTGCTATTCAATTCAACTCATTGGCAATAGGATCGACATCCATACATTACATAAGCATACGATGTGAAAATGACAGAAAGAGCGTTACACGCTGTCCAAGAGATCCACCCCTGATATTTTTGTATCATAACAGCGGCCATACCGAGCCAAAGTTAACCGCCCGAGTGTCGATCAAGCAGGGTCTGTTCACTTAACACGGTCCGTCATCTGTCAATGACACTCCGTGCCTAATTGCATTCCCGGTCCAGCTACTCGGTAGTCAAGGGCATCTTGCACCTATGATGGTATCTACCGCTATCCATCCTTCCCTTCCGGTCATGCTATACGACCAAAAGGTTTAATGGCCCATACCGGGGTCTTCCATTGAGACGAGGCAGCCAGCGGTTGACCGAGCCGTGGTCGAGCCGATGTACTCTGGGCGAGTGGGTCGGCCAAAGAGCTGCAGGCAACGAGTATTCAGACTTCCCCCATATTTAGTCGCCCACAGCCCCATGCTTTGTCTCCGTCTCATTCTCATTGGCAAGTCACAAATCAGGGACTCAGCCTTCTCCGAATTCTTTTATTGCTGGCCTTTCGCCGCTGGGCAGATCTCAGTTGACACTTCAGCTGTCGACAGACTCCCTCACGTGCTCCCAATCTCACGCGCACACCGGTCGCATTAGGCTGCTCTTTTTCAAGGAAAATAAATGCACTGAACATTGGCCAGATTTTATATATCCGAGCTGTGGACAAGGAGAATTGAGCCCCTCACTTATTGCATTGTGTCTTAAACCAAGTGGATCCTGATCCGATGGACCGTCTACCCGAAAAGCTGCCTTTCTCTAAGCGGCGCCTGAAGCAGCGAGTCATCTTATCGTGAGGATTCAATTCTATTTTAAGGGGAAGAAATGCTACTCATTGCTAACATGTGTCGCTCATCGCAGATATATCTTTGACTATGTTATCCTAATGTTAGTTCTACCTGTTGGCGGATCATCGGCGGTATTTGCTAATCATTGCTGCAATAGTGCGTGCATTGGAGGCTTTTACGTCCTTGACTCCATTGAACCATATCATCAGCACTTCTCCTTACGAAATATTTCAATTCAGTACCCATATGCAGTCCACGAGCGGATAACCATTCAGGAAGCCCTCTGTATCTCTGGCCTGGCACCCCTCGTCATCATTATCGTCTATACGCTATTCATCGACGGGCTTTTCTCGCACCACAAGACGCAGCATCCAGTCTCGGGGAAGCGCAAATTCACCGGTCCATATAGATGGAAAGATCGGCTATGGGAGCTCAACTGCGGCATTCTGGGGCTCTTGCTCTCACAAGGGCTGGCCTTTGTCATCACGCAGGTGCTGAAAAATGCTTGTGGAAAGCCTAGGCCTGACTTCATTGATCGGTGCCAGCCCCGAGCGGGTAGTCAGGACGCGATACCCGGACTGTCGAATTCCACTATCTGTACCGGTGAACATGCGCTCATCAAAGACGGCTTCCGGTCATGGCCTTCAGGTTGGACAGCACTTTAAAGATACTGGATTCGTTTCATATGCTAATTCGTCGTTATAGGACATAGTAGCTGTGAGAGATCCACCTGAGTTGTCACAAACGCGCATTGAGAACTAATATAATGTTTACAGCGTCGTTTGCCGGGTTATTCTATCTCACGCTTTGGCTTAGTGGCAAGCTGCACATAATGGACAACCGCGGCGAGGCCTGGAAGACACTCTTGGTCATGATACCGTCTCTTGCAGCAACGCTTGTTGCGGTGAGCCGTATTATGGATGCAAGGCATCATCCATTCGACGTCATCACCGGATCGCTCCTAGGCATTATCTGTGCCTGCATCTCGTACCGTCAATACTTCCCTTCCCTCAACGAGCCCTGGAAGAAAGGACGCGCCTATCCCATCCGGACGTGGGGCAGGGATCCCGTGGGGCCTGCCGAGACTGTCCGCCTGGTGGCTGCTGATGGGAGCACTGCCGCTCTAAGGAACCCGGAGGAAGAGCGATTGAACGAAGCTCCTCAGTCGAAGACGACCGGAAGTGATGCTGGTAGGCCCTTGTACCTACCGGAATCTAATCCGTACACTACGAACATGTACGGCTACTCAAGACGTGATGAAGACGACAACTGGTCATCCTCCAGTGAGGATGTTGCTGGTGGATATGAGATGCAACCTGGCTATGCCCGGACGCAGAACCCAGCGTTGAACGGACCAACGGCGCGACTCGATGTTGATACGGCGTACCACTCCCAGACCCCACAGGTTGTACTTGGAACCACCAGTACCCACGAAACCTCGGGCGCGCTCCCGACTCATGCGGACATAGGGCGGGACCTAACAGATATGCCGTATCGGGAAGTCTAAAACCCCAGTTTTTGTTGATTGGTTATGGGTGTATTCTTTGCCATTTAATAGACATGGTCGCATTTAGAGATTGGGATAGTGGATCTGGTTTGGTACCGAGAGGGCGAAAGTCGACCATATTACTACAGTGGGGACGAGGAGAGACCGCAACCGCTCTCCATCTCACCCTCCTTGCATCAGATATAAATAGTCCTGGATACTTTCTTGGTCAATCTGGGACGCTGCCACACAAGAGGCAGAAAGCGTTCCTGAGGGCTAGACCGGCGCTCAACCGTGGCTCGAGCACCTCGTGGGCCGGTCAGCCCCACCCACGGCTCAGCTATGGCAACGGCCCTCCCAAAGGCAAGGACGGCGGTAAACACCGAACAATAATCACCAACAATTGTATGTTGAAAAAAAGAATTGTATACCCTTTGTACCGATTGGCGTAGAATTGTCGAACCTGAGGTGACTCGACCCGAGTCATAAATTAACTGTTGAAACACCTATTGATACTCGCTGTTTCAAGGTCGGCAATAGAACCTTGTTTTCACGCTGGGATCCCAGCCACCCCGCCGCCTGAATCGCCCAGCCTCCTCTGTCTTTCTCCGACTCGCATATTCATCCCCGTCCGGTTCCTCTTTCTTTTCTCTTCTGCATCTCATCTCCATACTGCCTTGGGCTGGATGCATCACCTGTACCTTGCTTTCTCTAGCACGTAACGGCTGGGCTCGTGCCTTTGAGTTGGGCTGCATCTGATCGGCACCTAACCATTTCTCCTCTATACGTTGTCCGGCGCAACCACAGAATCTCTCTGACAGGGTGCTTCACTCGGTGCAACGAACACAGCTAGATCGTGTCGTGAAAATATCGTCTCGTCGGTTAATGTGGTCGCGTGTGATGACGTTGTAGTTGCCGCCACCTCCAGCCCAGACTCCTACTCTTATTCACGCTTCTGAGCATCTGATCCTAGTATTTCAATTACACTCCGAGAAGGTCCATTCGCAACCTGCGCATATCCGACAAAATGATTGGCAGTATATTCTTCATCTGCAACCGCATTCTGGAGCTTGTCTTCCTGATTCCGATCATCGGAATGATGGTATGTGCATTCCAACCCTAACCCAATCCCCGGACGGCCATGTCTAACAGCACCGATCTAGGCATACTTCGTCAATGGCTACCTCAATGCGAACCAAATTACCCCTGCCTACATTCTCGTTCTCTTCATCGTCAGCGTCATTGCAGCTTTCTGGTGCCTCGATACCCTGATCCGCTTTTCGACCACCAAGCGCTCCGCCATGTTTGTCGCTTTCATCGATCTCCTCTTCTTCGGTGCTTTCATTGCGGGCGTCTACGAGCTGCGTTTTATTGCAGGGGCCAGTTGCTCTCATTGGGATGGTGGTTCGGTGTACATTTCCTTGGGCCCCTTCGGATACTACGGCTACAGAACCGATAACCCGCTGTCCTTCCACATTGACAAGACATGCGCGATGCTGAAGGCCAGCTTTGCACTGGGAATCATCGAAGTTGTCTTCTTCCTCTGGACGGCTATTCTTGCTCTCGCTATTTACAAGCGTCCGGAGGTTGTTGTCAAGGAGACCACTGTCCGTCGCAGGAGTCACAGCAGTCGACGTGGTCACCGGCGCCACAGCAGCTCGGGTCGGCGGCAGCAGTATGTGGTATAAAACAATTTGCATGGCAAGCACCAGATATGATGGGATGATACGGATTAATGATTGGAATGGATAACGCGAAACGAACGACGGAAAAAAAAAAAAAAAAACATTGAAATAAACGAAGTAACGAGGGAAGGCATACCGGCAGCATGAGTCTTAGCAATCAACCTTTGATGATCTGTGATTGTTATTGCTCCATATAGGATGATAATGTTTTTATTTGACAAAGTTCCTTGTCCATCTTGTACGGCATTTGATGCTTTCTGACAATGTTATTGTCCTAGCTATTTTCATTTATGTGGCAAGATTTATAAGATATGTGAGCTATGTTTACGCAAGAACTACTACTTGCTCGTTAGGTGGACCCCTACATGATCCTGTGGCCGTTAACGTGAAGTTGTGATATTGTAAGCTATGTTAGCCTGAAGAGATAGCCTATTACAAACACAGGTTGATATCCTTTACATACAAAATAGTAATGGATCCCTCCCACCACCACTTTTGAACAGAGCCATTACTGCAGAAAGTGAATCCCACTGATCTTCGGACCCGGCCGCTCCCCGCTCTCGATAAGCAGCGCAAAAGTGGGGAAGCTTCGACGTGCTGGTCGGGCTGAACACGCTCAGGCTGTTTTGCAGGTAGCTGTTCTTTCCAGAAGATTTATGTATGCCACGCATCCTTGACCCGAATGCTACTCCCCAATTCAATCATATTCTGCTCTCTCGTTGCCAGCAGAGACTCCAAGTTTCAGCGTTGAAGATGGTCCGCGGCTAGCCGTCGGCAAAGTTCGTCATCGGTAAGCTCCGATCGATTAGCCTTATCGGCAAAGAGACTAAGTTAGTACTTCTACTCTTTATTTCTATTCATACCTCCACCGCTACACGGTATATATTTTAGCCTACTTGCACAGTGATTGACAACTCTATTCCTACTTAGGTCAGGAGTTATTGGATGCTCGTGTATTTAGCGGACTTGACATATCCATCTGTGGTTCAGGGAGCATTCCATATGCAGTGAATCAGCGGTCGCCACCTCACTCTCGACCCCTGCCAGCAATGCGACACTCGACCTTCACCACACCACAACCATAATTTACCATTAACTTGCAATTAATGTCGTCTGGAACGGATCACCAGGATGACAGACAGGGGCAAGTGCCAGTACCCGGATGATGTGGACGTCATCCGGGAACGTGAATATCCCTTGCTCAAAGGTAGGTCGCGTGCTGGGTTGCTTCTATGCACTGAACAATAGATGAATGGAAGCTCATTTATCTAATCTCGAAATTAGACACCACATATCTTGACCATGCAGGTACCACGCTTTACGCGAAATCCCTGATTGAATCGTTCTCCCGAGACCTTACGTCGAACCTCTACGGGAATCCCCATTCCATGTCCGCACCTTCACAGCTATCGACTCAACGCGTGGATGATATCCGTCTACGGGCCCTTCGTTTCTTCAATGCTGATCCGGAGGAGTTTGATCTTGTATTTGTGGCGAACGCTACGGCCGCAACTAAATTGGTAGTCGATTCTCTCCGCGACTCAACGCCCCAAGGGTTCTGGTATGGATACCATGTGGAATCGCATACGAGCCTGGTCGGGGCGCGAGAGCTTGCAAGCACTGGGAGCAGGTGCTTCGTGGCGGACGCAGAGGTTGAGAGCTGGATTTCTCAACTGAGTATAGAACCTGTGCAAGGTCCTCGACTGTTTGCATACCCTGCACAGTCGAATATGAACGGCCGGCGATTTCCTCGTGACTGGTGCGGGAGGATACGGGAGTCGGCAAAGGACACTTATACGCTTCTTGATGTCGCATCGCTTGTGTCGACAGCCCCCCTCGATCTGAGTGATGCTTCCGCCGCACCCGACTTTGCCGTTCTCAGCTTCTACAAGATTTTCGGTTTCCCCGACCTCGGTGCATTGATTGTTCGCAAGAGTGCTGGCCACATCTTTGACAAGCGGAAGTTCTTTGGTGGGGGAACTGTAGATATGGTTTTAACACAGGGGACAAACTGGCATGCGAAGAAGCAATCTTCGATTCATGAACGACTGGAAGACGGGACGCTTCCGTTCCATAATATAATCGCATTGGGCTCTGCATTTGATACGCACGAGCGCCTTTTTGGATCTATGGATCATATTTCTTCGCACACCCGCTTCCTAGCGAAGCGCTTATATGATCGCATGATTTCCTTGAGACATCATAACGGGGAGAGAGCTTGCCATGTGTACAAGCCATCACACACTGACTATACCGATCCTTCCTCGCAGGGTCCAATCTTGGCATTCAATCTGCGAAGCAGTCAAGGTGCCTGGATTGGTAAATCCGAAGTGGAGAAACTGGCCAGCGTCAGGAACATACAAATCAGGTCTGGAACGCTATGCAATCCGGGAGGCACAGCGGCCAGCCTTAACTGGACCGGAGCAGACATGCTTCGACATTTTGGAGCAGGCATGCGTTGTGGCGATGACCATGATATCATGGACGGACGACCTACTGGGATTCTGAGAGCAAGCCTCGGTGCGATGAGCAACATGGCCGATATTGACACTTTCATGGCTTTTATCGAGGAATTTTACGTCGAGAAAAGCCCGACTATGTGCGCGTTGCTGCCACCACCGGAAGCCAACCTTTCTCACCGGTCCGGTTTCCATGTCGAGAGTCTGTCCGTGTATCCCATTAAGAGTTGTGGTGCATTCAAAGTACCCGACGGCAAGCGCTGGGAAATCCGCCGAGAAGGCCTGGCCTGGGATCGCGAATGGTGCCTGATTCACCAAGGCACAGGTACAGCTCTCAATCAGAAGAGATATCCTCGCATGGCTCTTATAAGACCATTTATCGATCTCGGCCAAGGCTTATTGCGCGTCACCTGTGGATCTATACATTCCCCAAGCCAGAAAACGCTCGAGATTCCTCTGGATCGCGAGAATAGCAACCTCACGACTACCTCCTTATGCCAGAATAGCTCGAAACCTTCTACTGTCTGCGGAGACCAGGTTATTGTTCAAGCATATTCATCTCCCATAGTGTCCGTCTTCTTCTCTGACTTCCTTGGTGTACCCTGTACGCTCGCGAGATTCCCACCTCAATCCTCCACCCGACTTGCCGAACCCAGACGTGGTGCTGGCAGCAGGAGATCACCACTTGGACAAGCTATGCCAGGTGCATTCCCCCAAGATACCCCGACCCCTGAGGCAGAACGAAATCCAATCCTCTTGTCAAACGAGAGTCCAATCCTGCTCATCTCCCGCTCATCCGTGAATCGTCTTAACGAGACCATCAAGGGCAGTCCTACAACCACCAACAGTACTGGCCGCAAGAAAGCTGTAGCTGCCGATGTATTTCGTGCCAACATCGTCGTTGCAGAGGATTTTCCACAGCCGGTAAGTGCAGGACGACCGTATATCGAAGACCATTGGGAGAGTTTGCACATTGGGCCCGAAAATCTTCAGTTCAACGTCCTTGGATCTTGTCAGCGGTGCCAGATGGTCTGTATTGATCAGCTTACTGGTGTGCGTGGTGAGGAACCATATTCGACGTTGGCGAAAACGAGGAAGAGTGGAAATAAGATTTACTTTGGGCGACATTTAGCGATTTCGTCTGGTGATGGGAATGACACCAAGTCAAGGACAGTAATGGTGGGAGATGTGGTTACTCCGTCTTACTATGGGCCATGAATGATGAGTTATGATTTACATATAGGTTGTGGATAAGCATTGCATTGCATTGGAAGCATGTATCAAATTGGAACATTACTAGTTATAGCATGTGTGACATTGTAAACAAGGTGGAAACCTCCTTTGAATGGTTTGTTTGCGTTCAACATTCTATTGATACCATTTCCATTCACGCAGACATTCAATGTGCATGATTTTGAGAAACAAGCTATTTGTACAATAAATACATAAGAGGAAAAACTCCCGTGCCGAACCCCGACAACAATGATTCAATCGAAACTCTCCCCGAGCTGGATAGACGAATAGATGGTTCCGGCTCGGTGAGATGTATAAAATAGGACAGATGCGACATTATGCAAGCCTCGGATCCATTCCACCCGAGGCGAAAAACAGAAGATAATACATCCAGAAGCGTAA
Source organism: Aspergillus piperis CBS 112811 (assembly GCF_003184755.1). Taxonomy (NCBI): domain Eukaryota; kingdom Fungi; phylum Ascomycota; class Eurotiomycetes; order Eurotiales; family Aspergillaceae; genus Aspergillus; species Aspergillus piperis. The sequence goes on from NW_020291600.1 coordinate 608,304, forward strand.
GCCTTTACCGCTTGGGCCACGACTTCCAGCCACGACCGTGACCTCTCTGTAAAGTGAAGTAATATCGAGTTAGTGCACCGTTCTTCATCCTAACAATTGAGGGGGTTAGAGAAAGGGAATGGGAAACTAACCTGCTTCCACAAACGGATCATCTCCGGCATCTCCATCATAGCCTTGCGTCTGTCCTCCAGACGAGCCTCCATCGTCCTCTCCCACTTGTGACCCTTGACCTTCTGTCCGATACCAGTACCCTTGATAGCCAAACCACGCTCCGCACGTCTCGTCTCCTTGAACTCCGTCGACTTGCGGCCAGGCGGCAACAAAGCCTCAACGTTGTACTTGATCGCCAACTTCACCAGCTCCGCCTGTCGACGCAGTCCAATCCGGGGTCCGAACCACTTGCCGGTGCGGAAGTTCTTGCGCGGCAAGAACGGGTTGGGGTGCTTGGAGTCGGAGTGCAGGATGGCCTTGGAGGGAGAGAATGCCTTAGGATCGGGACGCTTGAAACCCTTGGCATCACGGTTGGGCGTGTAAGGAGAGGGAAGATCCTCGACGTTGACGTTGACGGGGGCACCAGTTTCGGGGGCTTCGGGGCGTGGTGCTACGGCTGCGGAATAGATTTGCGGAGGATAGCGCGCGAAGAAGTTGCGGAGGCGGATGGGGAGCTTGGATACCAAGCTGCTGGATTGTGTGGTGGCCATTTTTAGCTGTTGTTTCCCGATTGCCTCTCCTGTAAATTGGTGAGGAAGGGGGAGGTGGGATGGATGGGGGCTTCTTTTCTCTCCGGATAACTCGAGCTGGTGGTGATTCTTTGGATTGTCCGCGTTGAGAATTGCAGTAACGGCGCTAAACCGTTTTGGGATGAGGCTCGGGAACTCGGCGAAAAAGAAAAGAGCAAAGAGAAAGGAAAGTAACTTTACTGTAAACCGGGTGAACTAACTGGTTACTGCTGCTACTGTTGCTGCTAAACTAACTAGTAGAACTTGTGGCTGGTGCTTGATCCTCCTCCTCTCTCCGTCTTCCTCGCTTTCTCTCTCCTCCTTCTTTCGCGCGCTTTCTTTCTCCCTACCTCTCTGGTCGCCTTATATCTCCGCTCTTCCTTTTATCTTGGTCGCTGGATTGCTCCCGATCCGTTTCCTTTCCTAACAGCGTCCCGTCCTTTCTCACCCCTTGTCGCGGACGATCCTCGTCACTACTCTTTTGACCCCGACCACATCAACTGCCATCATGGCGGACTACAACTATGGAGGTTCCGAGGAGGAGAATGCAGAGTTGAAGAAGCTCGAGACTGAGTTGGTATGATGCGATCCTATTTAACATCTCGATCGGCGGGGAATGCTGCATCACATGTGCTAACATCATCGTTGTCGTACAGCTCGATGACCCGGATAACTTCGAAACCTGGGAGAAACTGGTTCGCGCTGGCGAAGCGCTCGAGGGCGGAATCAACCGCAACTCCAACCCCCAAGCCATCACCACCGTGCGCAATGTTTACGACCGCTTCTTGGCCAAATTCCCGCTGTTGTTCGGTTACTGGAAGAAATATGCCGACCTGGAGTTTTCCATCACCGGCACCGAGGCTGCGGACATGGTATGCATACACCTGACTTAGGGTTGGATGAAGTCAACCGGAATTGCTGATGCTTTCATAGGTGTATGAACGCGGTGTCGCTAGCATCTCGCCCTCGGTCGACCTGTGGACCAACTACTGCTCCTTCAAGGCAGAGACCTCCCATGACGCTGATGTGATTCGAGAGTAAGTATAGTAGAGCTGCTTTCCTTTCCCTTCCCCCACGTAACCGTTACAAACGCAGCACGGACATGGTTGTGAATGCCGGACCCGCGTGATGCAAATGTTCATTTGCACCAGTCCCCCTCGCTGACGGGTGAGATTTCACCTTACCCGGACTCTACTGGAGTTTACTTCTCACCCATGGCTTCTCCAGGCTGTTTGCTCTCTCTCTCTACCCCCTTTGAAGAAACATTTACAGTTGATTTCAAGCCAAGCACCTCCCCTGCACGGACACTAAACACCAGGACTTGTGTCCGGGTGGCACCTATTCTGCGCTCGAAGCAGACGGGGGAACATAAGTTTCATCCACAGTTTGACCATCCTAGTCGTTCAATTGTTTGGGCTCGCACTCATTGGGAATCTGACGCTCATGTTTGCTATCCTTGTCACTCCCCTTCTTTCCCCTCCCATACCCCCATCTCCCCAGCGCTGTTCTGATGGTGGTGTACCCGTTTTGTTACTAACGTTCGTTTGTGTGCAGGCTCTTCGAGCGCGGCGCAGCCAGCGTTGGACTGGACTTCCTGGCCCACCCTTTCTGGGACAAGTACATCGAGTTCGAGGAGCGCCTGGAGGCTTTCGATAAGATATTTGCTATCCTGGGCCGGGTGATTCACATCCCCATGCATCAGTACGCTCGGTATTTCGAGAGGTACAGGCAGTTGGCTCAGACCCGCCCTGTGGTGGAGTTGGCGTCTCCGGAGACTTTGACCCAGTTCCGCGCAGAGCTTGATGCTGCTGCCGGACATGTCGCCCCTGGCGCGAAGGCTGAGGCAGAGGTTGAGCGGGATCTGCGGTTACGCGTAGACAGCTATCACTTGGAGATCTTCTCTAAGACCCAAACCGAGACCACGAAACGTTGGACATACGAGTCGGAAATCAAGCGCCCGTACTTCCACGTCACCGAACTCGATGAGGGCCAGCTGAACAACTGGAAGAAGTACCTCGATTTCGAAGAGTCCGAGGGCTCCTATGTGCGCACCCAGTTCTTGTACGAGAGGTGCTTGGTGACATGCGCTCACTACGACGAGTTCTGGCAACGTTACGCCAGGTGGATGGCCGGCCAGCCTGGCAAGGAAGAAGAAGTGCGCAACATCTACCAGCGTGCCAGCTGCTTGTACGTGCCAATCGCCAACCCAGCCACCCGTCTCCAGTATGCCTACTTCGAAGAGATGAGTGGTCGTGTGGATGTTGCCAAGGAGATCCACGACGCCATCCTCATCAACCTGCCCAACCACGTCGAAACGATAGTGTCTCTGGCCAACATGTCTCGCCGTCACGGCGGACTCGAGGCTGCCATCGAAGTGTACAAGAGCCAGTTGGATTCGCCACAGTCAGACTTGGCTACGAAGGCGGCACTGGTTGCGGAATGGGCTCGCCTATTGTGGAAGATCAAGGGCTCTCCCGAGGACGCCCGTCAGGTCTTCCAGAAGAACCAGCAGTACTACATGGACAGCCGACCCTTCTGGACCAGCTACCTGAACTTCGAGCTCGATCAGCCCACGAGCGCGTCCACTGAGAATGTCCAGTATGAGCGCATCAAGCAGGTCATCGAGGACATTCGGTCCAAGAGTACCCTCCCGGCCGACGTGGTGCGGGAGCTGGTTCAGATCTACATGGTCTACCTCCTTGAACGTGGCACCAAGGATGCTGCAAAGGAGTACATGACCCTGGACCGTGAAGTGCACGGTCCGGCGTCCGTGTCGAAGATGAAGGCCGCGGAAGTGGTACAGCTGCCCCCAGCTCAGCCGGTTCCGTCGGCGACGCCTGTGGCGGAAGTTGTGGTCCCAACACCCCCGCAAGCTAACCCCTACGCCTACTATCAGCAGACACCGGTCAACGGTGGCATGTAAGTCTGATGGGAAGTAAAGAAAGCTGCTGAATTCGGTTGGTGCGGAAACGCCCAACCCCAATCTGACTCCTCACAAAGAGGATGGTACTCTTTCCCGCTCATAGCTTGTGAAAGGCTTGCTGATATGTAGAACAATAATTTCTCTTCTGATGTGTGTGCAGCTTTCAGCGATGGCGTGTTGAGCGAAAGGCGAGGCGGCATCTGCAACGTGCAGAGCCGGTTCTCGACTGCTCTTCCCGATATGATGGGTTACGGTTGGGTGGACCTTATGAGTTTGGACACTGTCCCCGTGTATTCTAATGCGTAGGTAGCTTTCATTCCATGCATGTGATTCCAGTTACCTCAATAGAAGAGACATGCTGTGCTGTAGTGTTCAAACAATATAGGGTAGTAAGCCTTATCCTTATCTGCGTTCACGTGATCGCCTACTGCGCACATGGCTGCTGTTCCCCACCGTAGAAAGTGGCCAGGCCGCGGGAGACAAACCAAGTAGTTCTGCGCCGAGCTGCAGTTCATCTCATGCTTCATCCTCTGCAGTCGCCATGGATGGTATCATGACCAACGGTTCGTCGGAGGCGCACCCTCCCATGCCTCCTCCGGAGCCCATCGAACGCCCTCCTACTCCCCCGCCACCTCCTCCAGAGGATTCCGGCCTCCCTCCGCCGCCGCCAGACACGTCCGCACCTCCTCCACCGCCGGAAGATCTTCCACCTGCGCCGCCGCCGGAGACTGAGCCCAAGAAGAAGAAGGTCGGATGGGGCACAAAACGGCCTGCCCCTACACCGCTGAGTGTGGAGGAACTCGTACGGAAGAAGCGAGAGGCGGATGCTGCTGCTGCGAAGGTACGACATAGCTCCAAGATTTCCCTACAAGCTCAGACAGCTAACATCCCACCTTTCTTTCTACAGCCGAAATTCCTCTCCAAGAAGGAACGTGAGAAGCTCGCACTAGAGAAACGGGCACAGGAAGTCGCAGCAACCCGCAGACTAAAATCCGAGGCGTCTAATGGCGTCGACAGAAGTGCTACGCACTCGCCCTCGATCAGCTCCGAGGGCCCCAACGGCGATGCTAGATCCATCCCCACTGGCCCTCGAGCCATGCGCAACTCAGACTCTGCTCCAACTGCCCCGGCAGCCATGCGCCATTCACAGTCCCATAACAAGAACTACGACCTCGCGCCGCCACCACCTCCCAAATCCATGTCCTTCGGTCTGACAAGCGGAAAGGGCGACAGCCGGTTCGTGGACGAAGACGAGGCCGCAGCGCAAGCAGCCCTCGTGAAGCAACGATATATGGGTGCCGATCAGACCTCCAACTTCTCCGCCAAGAAGAAGCGCAAGAGGACAACAGACCGGAAATTTAACTTCGAATGGAACGCCGAAGAAGACACCAGTGGCGATTACAACCCTCTATACCAGCACCGACACGAGACCAACTTCTTCGGCCGTGGCCGTCTGGCCGGCTTCGGCGACGACGTCGCAGAATCCGTCGCCCACAAATACGCCCGCGCCCTAGAATACCGTGACCGCGAAGCAGGCAGCATCCGCGCCAGAGAAATCCTCGAGATGGAGCGCCGCCGCCGAGAAGAAAGCACGCGCAACCAGCTCGACAAGCACTGGAGCGAGAAGAAGCTCGAACACATGCGCGAGCGCGACTGGCGTATCTTCAAGGAAGACTTCAACATCAGCACCAAGGGCGGCAGCGTCCCCAACCCCATGCGCTCCTGGGAAGAATCCAACCTCCCCAAGCGCCTCATGGAACTCATCTCCCGCGTCGGCTACAAAGAACCCACGCCCATCCAACGCGCCGCCATCCCCATCGCCATGCAAAACCGCGACCTAATCGGTGTCGCCGTCACCGGTTCCGGTAAAACCGCCGCCTTCCTCCTCCCCCTCCTCTGCTACATCGCCGAACTCCCGCGCATCGACGAATTCGAATGGCGCAAAGCCGACGGCCCCTACGCCATCGTGCTCGCACCGACCCGCGAACTGGCGCAACAAATCGAAATCGAAGCCAAAAAATTCACCGGCCCTCTGGGCTTCAACGTCGTCAGTATCGTCGGAGGTCACTCCCTCGAAGAACAAGCCTACAGTCTCCGCGACGGCGCCGAAATCATCATCGCCACCCCCGGCCGTCTCGTCGACTGCATCGAACGCCGCATGCTCGTCCTCAGCCAATGCTGCTACGTAATCATGGACGAAGCCGACCGCATGATCGACCTAGGCTTCGAAGAACCCGTCAACAAAATCCTCGACGCCCTCCCAGTCTCCAACGAAAAACCGGACTCGGAAGACGCCGAAAACCCCCTCGCCATGTCCCGCCACATCAACCAAGACCACCACCGCTACCGCCAGACAATGATGTACACCGCGACCATGCCCACAGCCGTCGAACGCATCGCGCGAAAATACCTCCGCCGCCCCGCCATCGTGACCATCGGCTCCGCCGGCGAAGCCGTCGACACCGTGGAGCAGCGCGTGGAAATGATCGCCGGCGAAGACAAGCGCAAGAAACGTCTCGGGGACATCTTATCATCCGGCGAATTCCGCGCCCCGATCATCGTCTTCGTCAACATCAAGCGAAACTGCGATGCTATCGCGCGCGAAATCAAACAGTGGGGATTCTCCTCCGTTACATTACACGGTAGTAAAACCCAAGACCAGCGTGAAGCTGCCCTCGCATCCGTTCGGAATGGAAGTACAGATGTCCTCGTCGCGACGGATCTGGCGGGTCGTGGTATCGATGTGCCGGATGTTAGTCTCGTCGTGAACTTTAATATGGCCACGAGTATTGAGAGCTATACCCATCGTATTGGTCGAACGGGTCGTGCGGGCAAGAGTGGTGTTGCTATTACGTTCTTGGGTAATGAGGATGCCGATGTTATGTATGTTCATTCCCCCCGTTTCCTTTCTTTTCCTTATTCTCTTTGTGTTGGGGATGATACTAATGGTGATATAGGTACGATCTCAAGCAAATGCTCATCAAGTCGCCCATTTCGAGGGTTCCGGAGGAATTACGGAAACATGAAGCTGCGCAGTCGAAACCGACGAGGGGATTCTCGTCGAAGAAGAATAATGAGGAGGGTGGCAGTGGTGGGAAGTCGGGGTGGTAGGTTATTTACTCTTTTATCTTTCTGCCTAGCCACTTGTCTATCATTAATAGATGGATATATGGCTAGGCGAAAGACTTATCATTATGGTATAGAAAAGGCATTATCATACTACCATATGAAGAGGAGGAATTGCTTTTATAATTTGCATCAATGCCGATATGGACACGGCGTATGTATCATACCTTATCAGCGAATCATACAAAATCCCAAACAACGAATGATGGAGATGCGAGTTCTTATTTTCTATCTTTTTTTTTCTCTGTTCTAATTATACACACCGATCATAGTCGGTTGGGTCTCATTTATATTCTCATTTCAATCGGCAATTCGCCATAAATTCCGAAATATGTCATGCAAGTATGATTTACAGCTTACCGTTGTAGCTGTTGGCCTTGAGCCACGATTCCACATCAGCCCGGTCACGCTTGACCCAGTTGACCTTGGCGCGGACCGAGTCGAGACTCTGCTCAACTGCACGGTCGAAGCCCTATACGAGGAATGGAATTAGCGAGTTGAACTTGAGGTAAGCAAATAATCAAAAAAAAGGAATAGGCCTACCTTGGTGTCCTTGCTCTGGAAAAAGTCCTGCACGTCCTTCAACTGCTCCTCCGTGCAGAAGCTGGCCGTGCTGAGCTGCACCACCGTGCCCAGCATACCGAGGGACGGAGGCAGACGCTTGTAGATGGCATCCCAGTTGTTCTTCAACCAGGTCCAGCGAGCCTCGATACCCGCGGGGTGGCTGCGGAGACCACCCAGGGGCATGTAGATGTCCTGGTTCTTGACCTCGTCGCTGCTGGCCAGGTCCAGAGTGCGCTGGATCAGAGCGGGGTCCTCGGCGGCACCCAGGCAGCGGAGGGCCGTCGTCTTCTCGTCGGAAGTGGGGGCGTGGCGGAAGCGGTCGAGGACGACGTTGTACTCCTTCTCACCACCGTTCTTCAGCACAATGCTGAACACGCTGCCACGGATGTTGGGGTGGATGGCGTTCTCGTCGCCAGCAGCGAACCGCTCGAACATGTCCTGAGCGGCCTTGACGACGACGGGGTCTTCAGCCATACCGGCACTGCCGAACATGAGAGCCTTGAACTGCTGCAGGATGTGGCCGTCCTTCTCGGAGAATTCCCAGCCGAGCTCGTGTGCCTTGTGGCTGACCAGAGAGCGCTGGAAGGCCTTCAAGGCGTCGCGGGTAGCGGCATCCTCGAACAGCCAAGCAGCCCGCAGCGAGCCAACACGAGTCAGGATCTCGTTCCACACGATGAACTCAGCCTCGCTGTCGAAGCCCTTCAGAAGCGACAGCAGGCCGGAGGTGCTCTGGAAGCCGGACGCGGCCAAGGCACCGGCATCGGCAATCATACCGGCGCGGTCCTCGACGCTCAAGAGCCCACTCTTGGCCGCCTCACCCAGCTTGGACAGGCGCTCCGGGGTGTACGAGGTGCGGTAGATGGCGGAGTGGTCGGCGTTGAGCTTGTAGAAGTCGAGGTCGGGCACCTTGAATTCGCCCTCGCGCTCGGTCAGCATGGTGCTTTCGTCGATGCCATTCTTGGTGCGCAGACCCAGCATGACGGGGTAGAGCGTGGTGTCCTCCTCGGGGCGGACATCACCGGTGCGCAGGAAACGGTTCTGCTTCAGCTTGATGGTGGAGTTGCTGGGGTTCTCCGAGACCGTCACCACGGGGAAACCGACTTTCTTGGTCCAGATATCCATGACCTCCTCCACGGGCTTTCCACTGGCGTTAGCCAGGGCGGCCCACAGATCACCCGTCTGGGTGTTGCCGTAGGCGTGCTTCTTGATGTAGTCGCGAACACCCTGGATGAAGACATCCTCACCCATGTACTTGGAGATCATGCGCAGAACGGACGATCCCTTGGAGTAGGAGATGGCATCGAAGATCTGGTTGATCTCGTCGGCACGCTTCACGGGCACCTCAATGGGGTGACTGCTACGCAGCGAATCCAGGGACAGGGCGCCCTGAAGGGTGTCGATGACATAGGTCTGCCAGACCTTCCACTCGGGGAAGAAGCTGTTGCAAGAGTACCAGGACATCCAGGTCGCGAAACCCTCGTTGAGCCAGAGACCATCCCAGAAGTCCATGGTGACCAAGTTACCGAACCACTGGTGAGCCAGCTCGTGCTGGACCGTTTCAGCAATACGCTCCTTGCGGGCGGCACCGCTAGTCTTCTCATCCAACAGCACGTCCACAACACGGTAGGTGATCAGACCCCAGTTCTCCATGGCACCGGCGCTGAAGTCGGGGACAGCGACCATGTCCATCTTGGGCAGGGGGAACTCGTTATCGAAAGCCTTCTCGTAGAAGGCCAGGGTGCGGGCGGCCAGGTCCAGCGAGAAGCGACCGTGTTCGATATCCTGATCCGGGGTAGCATAGACACGGATGGGGACACGGAAAGCCTTCGTCTCGATGTAGTTGAGGTGACCAACAATGAAGGCGAGGAGGTAAGTCGACATGACCGGGGAGGTGTTGAACTTGACAGCCTTCTTGCCGCCCGCAACCTCGGTCTCCGTGGCGACGTCCATGTTGCTCAGACAGGTCATGCTCTTGTCCGCCACCAGGGTCACAGTGAACTTGGCCTTCAAGGCGGGCTCGTCGAAGCAGGGGAAGGCGCGGCGGGCATCGGTAGGCTCCATCTGGGTGGTAGCAATGTACTTGGTCTGACCATCGGCGGCCTTGTAGGAGGAGCGGTAGAAACCGGCCATGTTGTCGTTGAGCTCACCAGTGAAGGTCAGCTTCAGCTGGGCGGAGGAACCGGCGGGGATGGTGTCGGCGAACTTGATGGTCGCAACCTGCTGGTCCTGGTTGAGGGTGATCTCGGGGTTGGAGGCCACGACGGCGCCTTGGGAAGAGACGACAGCATTATGGATCTTGATCTCGTTGGAGTTGAGGGAGATGGAGGTGGTATCTTCAGCGACGTCGAGGCTATGATTCCGAAATGTTAGCTTGTGCACCAGATGGCGGGGGTAACCAGGTTATCAGCATAGGTGGGTAGGTAGAACATGTAACATACTCAATGACGACGGTACCGTCGTAGGAGAAGTTAGCAAAGTTAGGTTCGAGGGTCAGGTCATAGTGAAGAGGCTTGACGTTGGTGGGCAAGACCTCACGACCACCAGGGACGTTGGTCGAGCCGGTCACTTCTCCACGTCGAGCACCACACATCCTGCGATAAGAACAGTAACGTTTGGAAGCTTGAGAGAGGGGAGCACGACGAAGAGAAGAGCGATGAAGAGGAGGGACAGTAGAGGAGGAGGAAAGAGAAGAAGAGGAAGAGGAAGAGGAGATGAGAGAGGAGGGAGTAGAAGTAGAAGTAGATAAAGAAGCAGTGGGGAAGTTAAAAGTAGAAGTAGAAGAGGAGGAGGGGCGGGGAAGAGCAGAGAGTCGGTGGAAGCGGAGGGGAGCTGCTGCTGCTGCTGTTGCCCTTCTGGTGCTGCTGTTGCTCAGCGGGAGCCGTGCGGAGGAGGGAAACCGACGCATTGGGATGAATCTGTTAACAGAGAAAGAGACAGATAGACAAAGAGACACACAAACACACACTCAGTCCCACCCAGATAAACTAATGGATAAGAAGAAAAAAAAAAAACAGAAAATATTAGACAAATCAAAGGACAACCAGGATCACACGATTACTACTGATACAAAGAGATCATCAACAAATCAATGCAATCTTCGAAAGGGAAAGAAATGATCCCTTTTTTTGCCGCGGGAATTCCGTCGGTCGTCCGTCTGAATCCGGTAGGCGGTAATCTCTCTTATGACTAACATCTTCCAGTCATCTGACCAACTGATTCTAACCTTGTAATTCTAACCTGCTCAATCAGGCAATCAGCTCTCCCTCGTTCCCACCATTCCTATTTGGACCTATAATGAGGGCTACTCGGGACAGGGCTTCTCTGAATCACATGACGTTCATCTTTTTACCCATTTCTGCTTCCCCTTCCTTTTCTCTTTTCTTCTCCATACATATACATTCTTACACGCAGGTCTTCTCCATACAGCCGGTTGCCAGATTTTGCCCATTAGGGTAGATATTTCTCTATCTGGCAGTTGGCTGTCGAGCTGCTTCTTCGGGAGTTGTGACTTGCCAGACGGTTCACCAGCCAGTTTGAGGGGTTCATGAATAGAAAGTGTCCATTGGATGCTTTTTTTTTTACCGGTGAATGGGCTTCCATAGAGGGCTGGGACATACTTAATATACATAAATATCGTTTCAATTTTTAATACAATGATCCAGCAATTATGTCGTCGATTGTTGAAAGGAGCTTTAAGTCTAGTAATAAAACACAAGAGGTATCTCGAAAATAGACATCATAAGACAACAAGTCTATGAGTGGAAAAAACCCATTCCCTCCCTAATAAATCAATCATTCCCTTTTACCCTTTCCCTCCAGCAAAGAAAGCACATAAACTCCGCACCCATGCAAGATGATATATGTAAACATTATGAATTATGCCATAATATTGGCATTGATGTTGAATCGTTGCGTCATAATCGAAACGAAGCAGCAGTAGTCATACAGCTACATCATTCACTAAAGGAAGCCCTCAGAAATGATGCTGCTGCTGCTCCTGTTGCTGCTCCCCCGCCTCCTGATACCTCAGCGCCTCGGCCTGCTCAAGCGGCATCTTGGTGAAGACACTTCTGGACCAGCCATCAGCATCCACCACCGACTCCTTGACAAGGATGTAGCGACCAAAGCGAGGCATCAGCACCGCCCACACCAGATAGTAGATAGCGCCGAGGGCGAAGATGCCCAGCGCCACCACACAGTGCAGGTAGTAAGGCAGGTTGTTGTAGACACTCTGTCCGGCACTGGGGGGCACGTAGGGTGCCACCACCAGGTACATGTTGGACAGGCAGAAGAAGATGGTGACGGGGAGAGTGGCCCGGATACCGGGAGCCCAGTCGGGGAAGTTCTTCTCCTTGGTCAGGTAGATGTAGACGAGACCACCGGACACGAAGACGTTGACGATGGACAGCGGGTACGAAATGAGGTTCACGAGGAAGTTGTAGGCATCGCCGGGAGGCGGGGCCAACATGATGATCACGGAGACGACCCAGTGCTCGAAGAGGCCAGCGGCGGGCGAGTTGAACGGCCGGTTGCTGGCCCAGATCTTCGACAGAGGGAGAACTCCTTCGCGACCGAGGGCTTGGACGACTGTTATATGTTGTTAGCTTCGCTCGAGGTATGGTGGCATAGAGGGAATGGGGAGGGGTGTACATACTTCGTCCTTGCGAGAAGATGACCGACAGAACGTTACCGAAGGCAGACAGAGCCACGAAGACCGACATCACCTTTTCGGCGCGCGCACCGAACATGTTGCCGAAGAAGGTGGCGGCGACAGTCTGGCCAGAGGACAGCATCTGCTCCTTGGGGACCGCGGCAAAGTATGCGATGTTGCACAGCATGTACATGATGCCGACCGAGATGATGGCAATGGGGGCAGCGATCTTCAGGGTACGAGTAGGGTTCTTGGTCTCGCTCAAGGCCTGCAAAGCAATATTAGCAACTATCGCACACCACACCAGAAGCAAGATAACTTACGTAGTTAGCATTCGAGTATCCAATGAACGACCAGATGACATTGTACAACGCCATGACAATGCCATAGCCGGTATCAGTGGTACCCTCGAAGGCGTTGGTGAAGTTGTGAGGAGGATCGATCTTCATATGACCAGCCAGAGCCACCCATCCCGCAACGATGACGAAGAGGATGATGACGAGCTTGACCACACCCAAGAAGTTCTGAAGCATGAGACCCCACTTGACAGCAAAGGAATGGATGAGGAAGGCAGCCGTGATACAGGCCAAACCAATACCACGCTGGTTCCAACGATCCACTTCGACGTCCGCCGCGTTCAGGATATACTCGCCAAAGACGACACTGTTACTGGCCGCCCAACCCAGCAGGACGGCATAGGCCGCGTACATGGCCGTCATCAGGAACTTGGGCTTCTTGAAGACATATTCGAGGTAGTTCTTCTCTCCACCGTTCTTGGGAATAGCAGTACCCCATTCCAGATAGACAGCAGTACCAGCCATAGCAATCAGAGTACCGATGACCCACATGATCAAGGACAAACCAACACTACCCGACAAAGACAGGATAGTACTCGGGGTAGCGAAGATACCAGTACCAATGACACGGTTGAAGATCAGAAAGGAGGCACTGATGACACCGATCTGACGACGGTCGTCCGGGGTAGCCTCGAAGACATTTCCTTCATCTGAAGCAAAACAGTCAGGGAGAGTTCTTCATATGTTGGATAGACCTAGGAGACCTAGGGGGAGATGGGACAATCACATACACAAGCCAGAAACACCATCCGTCCGACGAGGACCTTCCTCAACAGCCTTGGCATCGGGCAAGATGCCCTTTTGATAGGCAGATTCCACAACCGGGTCCCTCATGATTGAGTTTGAGATTGTTAAAGAAAGACACGGGGAGTCCACAAGGATGACAGGCGAAAGAGCGTCTCAAAGACTATATAATCAGCAGGTAATAGCGCCGCGAACAGGCCAGAATCAGGCGCAAATTGAGCGGCTATCACCGGAGGCGAAGACCGTAAGACGCGATGATGTGCTGGAACTAAATGTGATGCAATCTCAAAACGAGCAGGGTCTGCTCGTGATGCGTATGGACACAAACGAAGGCCAAGAACTATCAGGCAGGCAGGACCCCTGTAAAACCGTGACAGCAACTGGTAAAGGAACGTGTCTGGGCAATGGAGGCAAAGATGCGAAAAATTTGATGTAAGAGAAAATGGAAAATGGTGAAAATAATATTATGTTAGGGCACGGGTGTCAATACTATTTTCCAAGTATAGATCACGACCGAGTCCCCCAACAGGTTGGAAGAAATGTTCTAGAAAACGAGAAGTCTTGAAGTCTATTGTGAAATCACGAAGAGGAAGAAAGAATAATCAGAGAAAAGGAAAAGAATGACAAGATACGGGTGAAAGATCACGACAGCGACCGAGACAAGATGAAGCACGGGCGATGACAGACACCCGCCATGTGTCGAGTCATTTTTGTTCGGGATCCCGTGAGGCAAAAAGGGAATTTCTTTGGTACAGAAAAAAAAAAACTTCTTCTGGGCGTCGGAGCGGAACCCGAACGAGGGAAGCTCTCCACTCCCCTTTCCCAATCCTCCCAATCCTCCCAAGCCATGACCCAGAGACTAAGACAAGACCCAGAGGATGGTGAACCGTTCAACGTCCTTCAGGCAATTCCTATGACACACTGAAATCAATCACGCAATTTGGGCCTGGATCTTGCACGTTTAAGTTAGGTAAAGTTAAGGTCAGACCGGGTCCCAGAGCCAATGCCGCCGCCGTGGGTCAAGCTCTAAATCCGCTGCAGTCCCTCCAACCAGTGGGCACCATTTCCTCGCCACGAGATGAACATATTCGCGTGTTATTATGTGTATATACAGTACAGCTGCCTCTGACTGGCAGTATCTGCATCCTCAAGATCCATCCCGAACCCCACCCTGACTCCCTATGATCCCATGGCATCATCATCACTCGTATCCAAAGTCCGCTGGCAATTTGTGTACCCGGGTCCCCAGCTTGAACGCCAATAGAAAAACACCCGCCCAACAGGCCTGTAAGTAAATCAAGCGAATCCAGTAAGAAGGATAAGGAAAAAAAAAGGAAACAACACACGCAAAAAGATAACACGGCAACCCTATAATAAACCCGTATAAAGAACAATAAAATATTCGTGCGCCAATGCGTATATCAAAACCCAGAGAAAACTGGCGTGGAGAATGGAAGAAGTAAAAGCAGGTCCCGCACGCGTGTCAAGGTACTAGCTCGAGTAGTTGCCTGCATTAGCAATGCCCACACAAGCTGGGACATGAAATAGAAAGAAAATAAGATAAAGTAGGGGTGAAAATATGAGCAAAATGAGCATGGTCCTGCATGCTTCTAACGGTCAACGTCTTATTTCGGCGGCGTGGCTCCCACTGCAGGGGAGACTGGCACGAGATTCGACGGCGGCATTTTGCCCGGTCCACTGGACGGGGGCGTGTACCGATTCGACAGCAGCGCCAGTTTCTTCCGGAGCGACGCCAGGCGATTCCGGATCTTCGATATCACTGTGCCAAACGTTAGCGCCTACCTACACAGTGCCGTGCATTAAGGTGGGGAGAACACTTACTTTTCGCCAGAATCACCGCTTGGGGCTCGTTCTGTCCGCCATCCTCGTTGTCCCGCCGGCCGTCGGCTCTATCAGCGCCGCCGGTTTGGCCCGGTCGGGATACTTCCACATCATCCAGGATGGCTTCGAGCATCCGGATAGCGGTGACATACGAGATTTCACATCCGGCTAAATCTTCGCCGGTGATTTCATTGATAGCCGCCACTCGGCTCATCTCCAATGCGCGCTCATACATGAGCTTCTCTGCTGTCACGTCGGGGCTGACCACCACATCGGCAGAGGTTCCGGAGCCTAAAGAGGATGCAACCGACAGGTTGCTGGGATGGCTGGGATGATCCGAAGGCAGTCTCTTCTGCGCCTCAACTAATTTGAGCCGGACAAATTCAGCTTTCTCCAGCACCTCGTTGAACCGGTTGCGCACCCACTGGACGACATTGTTGATCCGATTGCCCGCAACGGTGCTTCCAGTATCCGCTCTGCTGAGCGTATCACCCCGGCTCTTGCGAGTCCACCATACACGCGCAATATCCATCGATTTCGCCAGCAATGACAGGGCCTTAACGTAGAGAACCAGGGCTTCCTCAGATAAGGTCACAATAGCATCGACCGTGAGTCCACCATCCGCCGAATCGACAGCATCCGATGCTGGGTCTCCCGAAAACCCAGTGGCGGCAGATGGTGCTAGTGGAATCAGCTGCTTGTACTTGACTTCGGCAAACCCGTACACGACATCACTGCGCGTGGCACACTCCTCGAGATCATGGACGGTTTTGCTATCTTCGTCCAGGTTGGCACCGTGCTTGCCCCCATCCGCGTGGACAATCAGGCTCGTTTGGGCACTGGGGTATGCGGGGAACGGATTGTAGGCCAACGGAGGCGAGCGTCCGCCTTTCGTGATGGTCAGGGGCGGTGAGAAACTCATTCCAAACAAACGTCCGCTGGCCATATTGAGAGCCTTTGAGATGGCCGATGTAGCCGACGTAGGGCTTTGTCCATAGCGGCGATCGTATGAATTTTGACGGACGTGGGTTGAATCGGCACGGGAACGCCCTGAGATGATTTGCATGGCTTTGCTGGGCGACGCATGAGGCGACGACCCCCCGGCCGGCGGTGTGCCTGGAGCCGCTCCCGAACGCCGGGATACTGCACCTCCTTGGCCACCCTGCATCCGTGGGTTGTAGGCCAGTTCGTCAGCAAAAGCATTCATCTCTACCGCACGCTTCTCCACAAGCACGTAGTCCCTTTCAAATGCTACCTCTTGTGCAGCGTGCTCCTTTTCGTCCTTCGCTTTCTCGGCGGGTTTGTCAACTTGGGGCACTCCCGAGGATGCCGTACGTCTCCGTTGCTGTTCCAAGACGGCCGTCGTGGGAGGGCGATCGACATGCTCCTGGCGGCCAGGGGCAGTCGCCAGAGACACTGGGCTCGGCCTTGTGGGATGAGATGCTGGCGGTGTAGGCTCATTCGGAGCAGCATGATGCTTGCCCGCACTTCCAGTCCTCCGCATAGGCGTTGAAGGGGTCTCTGGCCGAGGGCTCTGTGTCATGGCTCGTTGAGCCGCCGGGTAACTCGATGGCTCATCCCGGACCCCAGCAGACAGCGCATTCTCACGTTTCATTAGAACGGGCGTGCTACGCCTTGACCCGGAACCAGGTCGAGGTGTTGGGTCGGCCGGAGAACGCCCGAGGGGAGTGTCATCCGCTACCAAACCGGGAATCGGTTCTGTGAGAACTTTGTGCGCGAAAAAAACATCGAAATTCATCCGATCCATTGGGTGCTGCTTCAGGAGACCTCTAATGAGATTCCTGATGTCCTCCGACACACGATTCGTTGGCGGAAATGATATTTGGTCCTTATTTTTTTCGATCTTTTTGATGAGTTCAATATGGTTCACTGCACGAAACGGGGCCTTCCCGACTACCATCTCATAAAGTACCGTGCCCACAGACCATAGGTCTGCCTTCGCGTCGTATTTCTCGTATCGCAAGATCTCAGGGGCCATGTACAATGGCGAGCCACACAAAGTCTCCGCGAGAGAGGTGGCCGGCAAAGACCGGGCGAAGCCAAAGTCAGCAAGCTTTAGCATTGGCAGAGACTCCAGTCCGGTCTTTGGGCTGAAGGAGTCCTCGCTGCTCTTGAAAGGTACAAATTCAGCAGCCCCACTGCGGTAGGACGACGGCGCAGGACAGAGCAGCAGATTCTGTGGTTTAATGTCCCGATGAATCAAATCACGATCCCGAAGGAATCTGAGTGCGCTCGAAAGTTGTTTGAGGAAGTGGCGGACGATCACCTCGTTGAGGCCCGCACCATCCCCAGGATTGGGGTACTTCGCTATCAAATCCCGTGTGTATGAGCTGTCCCGCAGGGTATAGCGCCCCTTGATGAAGTGGGAAAGGTCCCCCATAGCACAGAATTCCATCACCAAATGAATATTGGAGGTCGTATCGTGGCAGTCAAGGAGAGCGACGATATGGGGATGGTGGAGCTGTTTGAGGATGGAAATCTCAGAGGCGAGGTTCTCCTTGAGCTTCCTGCTGAGTTTGGTCATGGTAACCGATTTGATTGCCACATATGTGCGTGATCTCTAAATCGCGGAAACCGCATTATCACTGGTTAGCCCTTGTAAATTCACATCCGAAAACACCGAGCTATGTAAACAGGCCGGATCTTCGGCAGAGATAAGAATCAGAGGAAACAGGATCCCAACTTACCGTATGAACACCTTGGTAGACCACGGCAAAACTCCCTCGACCGATCTCGTTCAGCCGAGTGTAATGGCCAATGGGCATCTCGCCATGAGGGCCCTCATTGGACCTCCTGGAATGATGTGCAGATGCCATGACTGCAGCCAGGCGATGAGAGCGTCTTTTAGAGACCAACCACACGCCCCGTCAACCACACACTACCTCAACAGCGGCAGAAACAGCGTCGGGTGATGGAAGAAGCCCATCAGGGGAGCGAAAGGTAGGATCAGAGGAGCGGCCGGTGATGGGCGAGTGGATAGGGCGGATGATAAAGCGAGACGGAAGATAGGAAGTAGGAGAGAGATGGATGGGATGAGCGTGGCAAGCCGGAGGAGGAGAGGCAAGGAGGGCTAGACTGCGTGGCAGACGACGGGGACAGTAGACGGGGCAGGAAGAAAGGGACGGGTCCAGAGCGTAGGCAGTAGTAGCAGCAGTAGTAGTAGAGTAGGAGTCGGAGAAGTTGGGGGACGAGAAATAGGGTGCGCAGCACACCTACAGTAGGGCGCAAGTAGGCAGGAGAGCGGTGAGGCGGAAAACGGGGGCTTGTATGATAGGATGAAGGGCGACAGGGATGGCCAGACGGATGACGACCAAGGCGTGGGACTTTAACTAAGTACTATAGGAGGAGGATCGGGGGATCGACGATAAGGTATGAATCACCGCACTAGGGACGAGAACGGTGGGGAGGCGTGATAGATAAGCCAGAGATGGCGTGTGAGGTGAGGGTTAGGTGGAAAGTGACGAGCAAGAAGATATAGGAGGAGGAAGTAGAAGAAAGTAGAAGAAGATCAGAGCAAAAATAATCGAGAGAGAAGATGAGTGAGTGGGAAAGGAAGCTGAATGATGTGATGGGGGAAGAGAGAGTAGGAAGGAAAGGCGGGAAGCAGCTGGACCCAGGGATCCTTGACGATGTCTGGGAGAGCAGCGCAGCGCAACGAGACAGAGAGCGTGACCGCCGATAACGAGCCGAATAGGACTGGCGGATGATTGAATGACCTGGGGAGGGAGAACCAAGGCGGTCAGAAGAGCGGAACCACTAGACTACTGGTATCTCAGGTATGACCGCAACCAAATTTGGGTCCTCCTTAGCTAATCAATCCATCTGCCAAAAACAATAAGAAAAAGTACGAAGACAGACAGGAACCAACCAATGCAGTTATACGACAGAAACCGAATAAATCACGCAACAAGACCAAAAACAAAATAAGAAATGGCATCAACTCACTCATAAATATACTAATCTCACCAACTAACAAAGCAACCTGCAGGATTGCTCAAGGGAAAGAAGGAAATCCCCAGACTCAAAAACCCACCAGCAAAAAAAAAAAGAAAAAAGGGGGACCCCGGAAGTTGCCAGGAAAATTAATTACCAGCAAGAAAGAAGATAAAAGCTGCAGGCGACAGTACACGATGATAACGGGCGCGATCCAATCCATCCATCCATCCACTCATCCATCGCCTGAGGCCGGATGAAGAAGAAGCGGAGGGGGGAGGAAGGACGGAGTAGATGATCGGTATTACATCATACCGTATAGAACCAATACTGCACTGAAACCCACCTCTTCATCACATTCCACCTGCGCCTGACTGATGTTCTTAACTTACCATACGAGATTCTATTCCTGGTAAAAACCAAGTCAGGTCACCCTCCCTTTGGTTTCCCAAGGGACACTGCAGCAGTGACACCTCTGTTTTCTCCACTTTCTCCTCCCTCCCTCTTCAATCATCAATCATCAATCCTCCTCCCCCAGCCAGCCAGCCGATCCCCGATCGACCCAGTCCCAGTTAGTTCAACTTTCAGTCAATCAGTCAGTCACTTAGTCAGTTTCATGGTAACCAACCCAACGTTCGCGGGAGAATTCTCCCCCATTCCCCGGACACCGAATCATTCTGCAGGCTCCCATCTCCCACCCCAGAGGCTGGCTACTATCATCAAGTGACTCATCGTCAACTTTAGTTAACTTACATACATTATTACGTCGGACAGAACTACTTCTACCTATGACACAAACATAGCCTCCCCATGCGACCTCGCCACCGACTGACTGAAACTGACTGAAGAACCGGATCGCCCTGATAAGCTAAAGCTACTATGTACCCTACCTCACTTGTAAGTTCTTCTACTGCGCACTCCCGTAGCCTCGCCCACGGAAACCTTACTTAGGTGGCGATCAACAAGCCTACGCCGGAGTCGGTGGCTGCTGACTGGTTGATGATAACCCCGTGGCCCCGTACTAGCAATGCTGCCTGATTGTTATCAGTAGTTATCTCCACAGTACTAGTAGCTCCCTGTTTGCTCTCGTAGATTGGTATCTGGAGGTGGTAGTATTTCTATTTACTCGACTGCCCGTCAATATTCACAGGGAAGTGGAAGGCCAAAGTAATAAATAAATCAAAAGAAAAAGCAACTGCATCATACACAGTAGGGACACACACGCACACATTCCCGCCAAAAGATAATATGAAGAATTGAGAATGAAGAGGATACAAGAAAAACAAGCCCTCCACGTCATTCCCACAAAAATGACCGCCTGACGCCTGGCTCTTCCTCTATTCCTTCAAAGGCAATTGTATATAGAAACAAGGAACAAAGAGAAAGAAAATTCCCACCCTTTTGGTCTGATTTAGTTCCTCCTGTCCATTCTCCCCGGTCGGGCCATTCTTGGGTAACCAAAAACAGGGCGTCCCTTCGATATTGTGTCCCTCGCGACCACAGAACCACATACTAAACTTCACCCAAAGAGACGTTCTAGAAACGGGGTAAAGGTAGGGTTCAACAACAAGCCTCCTCAAACCCCAAGCCCTCTCACGAGGAGCCATAGCACAATCGGAACCACGACATTGTCATTACATCCCGTCAGAATCGCTTCGGTTGCGCTGGTTCCCCCAGCGGCCAAAATGACTTTCACCACGGTTTTCAACCAGGGGAAGTTCTGGTGCGGTCCATAGTTGTCTCCGGTGATCGGCCATTCTCCCAGCACAAGCCAGACTCGCGCGAACAATAGGCCACACGTTACAGCAACCGCAAAGGCCACGCTGCCCTCGAGCGATTTCCCTCCTCCCCAAAACCACTTGCGCCGACCGAACCGTCGCCCCACGAGCGACGCCGCCGCATCGCCCATGCCCACGCAGATGATCCCGCTCACCATACTCACGTCCCGGGTCATCGCACTCCACCCCATCCAGGGATGGTCGCCCGTCCGAGGGATATCCGCCAGGGAAAGCCAAAGGGGGATCGAGCATCCGATGAGGAGGAAGATGTGCGACACGATCACAGGGCCCCGGTGATCGCGCCCGTCCACGTAGGGGGCAAGGAAGTAAGTCAACGGGCGCGAGATCGGGGGCAGCTGGGACGCTCGGAAGAGATCGAGCAGCAGGAAGACGGACAGGACTAGACTCAGGGCCAGAGCACAAAACGTGGGGTCGACGTACACCGTCGGAAGGAACATCAGCACCATCATGCCATGGAAGACCTTGCGTCTCGTATCGACCTCCGCGACGGAGCTCAACTGTAACACAACCGCCAATCCAGTCACAAGTACCACAACACAATATGCTGCAACGAGGAGGCGCGAATTAGCCTCCCCGAAGACATCTCGGCGGAGATGTTCGACCCAACCAAGAGTGCAGGAGGCATCCAACAGGTCAGGGTCCAGGCGAGCGGGGAGAGGAATCCAATACTCCAGGTTCCACATAATCACCCAGAATCGAAACCATGAAACGTTGCCCAGCAGATAGCTCAGTGCCCACCCGAACGGGTCTTCTCCGTGTAACGCCTGCTCGCCCACATATTTTCGAACAGGTCCTAAGATGATGAGCAGCACTGTGACGTAGACGAACAACGCGTACAGCCATTTCCGGACTTGGGCTTGAGGCACTGTCAGCGACAGGAACGACGCTAGACCAGGGGCCATTGATCGCTTTCGTCGCCCACTGGGGGTCGTTCTGATTTTTCCTGTGCGTGCGACCTCGCTGACGCTAGAGATTGTGTGCCGTCGCCGGTGTGTAAGTGTAGGCTGCTGCCGGACGCTTTCTGTCACCTCAGCCTCTACGGTGCGATTGGGCTCGCTCGCCTTGCTTTTGTCACGCGACTCGAGCATTGTCTTTCGTGAGACGAGCGAGAATTGGCCTTCTGGCGAGTCACTGTCCGACAGATTGTCCTCCGAGGTGCCCGTGCGGCTTAGTCGCTGGCATAACTTGTGATCAAGCACATTGAAGATACTTCGAGGTGACTGCGAGTTGCTGGGTGCTCGCCGAAATTTCCAGCTGGGGATCCTTGCCAGAGCCACTTCCCAGCGAAGCACGTCGCGACAAGAGATGAAGATGCACAGGCCACCAAGCCATAGCAACGCCTTGAGAATTTCTGCCTGAGGCGAGGACGCAAATAAGAATAGATTGATCAGAGCGCTTGTCAAAAGCTGCAGTTCTGCAGGAAGAACGCTGGTAGTCAACAAAGAATCTAAAGTGGGTATCAACGCTTGATGCAAAGGAAAAAGAAGAGCCAAAGATTCCGAGTTGAGGCCGCGAAGAGATAAAGGTTTGGGAGGTGAGATTCCTGCCGATAGTTGCTCCGAGACGATAACCGGAAGCAGAGTGATCATCCAATGGACGATGCTGTGTCCGTGAACACAACCGTGCAGTGGGATGACGGCAGGCGGAAGAGATGAGAGACTGAGGAGGACATTAGGGAGTATTAGAGTAGGACTATGCTGCGCTAAAGACAAAGCAACGTAAATGGGTATCAAGATCGGGTAAAGCAGCGGAGCAGGATCGAAACTCGTAGGGATGACAAAGGACCGTAGTCTTGAGAAGCGAAAACGTCCATCTCGATGGAAAGGATAAGCGGCGTAAAGCCCACCGACAAGTAGGGAATGGGCAAGAAGCTCTAGGGAACATTAGCAACCACAGGGACAAGCTCTTGAATACGCTATTATATCTCGCGCACCTTTTCTCCAAGCCCAAGCAATCGCCCTCGTGCTTTCTTGTCCCAGAACGACGCCGCCCACCGAGAGGAGCAACGCAGCTTCCAACAACCTCTGCAGAACCCCGATACGCCGCTTCCGAGCTTCCTGTCCGCGCAATCCTGTCGCTGAGGCCTCGGCTTCTTCTCCTGAGCTCCGCCGCGAGCTCCGTGAGGTGGAACGGGTTATCGACGGCCACGGGCGCAATAGGGGAAACCACTGGTCTTCCTCGCCAACAGCATGACGACCCGAACGCAATCCTTTCCTTGGTCGCAAAGGTGCTGCTGGTAAGCCCCTCAGTATGCCCGTGCTTTCATCATCAGCCTCGGTGCCACTATCGCTCGAGGTCCGTGGCCAGTGGAGACGGGTTGATCGGTCGCCGGTATCCGCAGGCAGCGACGATGAATGCGAGCCCTTGCGACGATACGGGTGAGGGGAACGAGAGGGTTGTCGGGGAGTGTCAGACAGCTCTATTTCGAGGGCAGGACCGTTGACAGGAAGCGATTCGTCCTCCTCCTGGCTCAGCGAAACGGCCATGGCATGGATGGTGGGTGATGAGCGGCCTTCAGAGCGAGTACGTCATATCGACTGATGGGTCGGAGGAGCACCGGGTTGAGACGGAGGGTTAGCGATGACAGGACCAGCTGACCGGGGTCAAACAGAAGGCGTGTCAATATACCAGGAGAATTGACCCAAGAGAGGTGCGTGGGGTGGCAGCAGCGAAGAGGAAGATGAAGTGAGAATGTTATCGCTTTGATCGAACCGGAATCCCAGGGCGGAAAGGCGGGTTTTTTCGCTTATCACATGCCGCGCAGCACGTCAGCAGGAGAGCCTCTTGGAATCAGCCCATCAAGTGAACCCATCGTCACTCCTGAATCTTACAAAAGGTTATTCACTACATTGTTGCTCCTATTTCTGCTACGAGTCAGGAGATATGTACTTTTGTATCGGTGCCTCCACTCTAAGACGTCGAATGATCCATGATGCATACTTGAAAGCCGTGCGCAATGGACCCCTGCATGGCCCGGCAGCCTTACAGCAAGCAGCACGCCTATGATGCCGGGGTGTGTCTTTGTATAATGACACCTGCTGCCAACTCTCGTCCTTTCGCTCCCCAGACAGATTTGCAGGGAACAATCTGCGCGGAGAACGCAGATTTAGACAATGGCTGACTGGTATAGATGATCGCGTGAGAACCTTCTGCCACCTCGGGCAGCTTCTGCAGGACAAGCTGCAGATACGAGTCCAAATCAGATCCCGACTGTTCCATGTCGATCTCAATGCCGATGTAGCTGAGGTTCTGCTCTGTGGACACGGTGGTCTTGCGGCCATACTCCGTATCTTCTGCAGCCATCCGCAATCCACCACACCTGTACCCCAGACCCTGCCATTCGATATCACTTCCTCGGGGAAGCTCTGATATTTGGACTGCGAAAAACGCAGGAACCAAAGCGTCTGACTGGACCACCCCAAAGTTAGGCAAGTTAGGTGTCGATGGACTCGTGGCTTGCTCGTGCGCACGGCCTCCATACTTGATATCCCAGACATCCAGGCCTGATTCTCCGTCTTCGTCGTCTTCTTCTTCATGACGAGCATGCATCCGCTCCCAGATGTTCCATGCTAGTCGGGCCTGTGTCTCAATGTGCTCTTCTCCCACCAAGAAAGCAACAGCCCCCAGCCACCAGTCAACCTCCATAGCGTGCCCAATCCTCCAAAGATGCTGCAAGGAAAGCACCGCGCGCGTGGCATAGTTCTCGATCCACGGCCGCGTCAGTGCTTCCCCTGAAGCACTCATCATCTCCATCGAAGCCGGCTCCAGCGGAATCTGTCCGGCAATGTAAACCATTTGCTCCGAGCCCTGTACCGGAACCGACATAGCTTGCGAATAAGGGCCAATATTAGCCGGCGCCCAGTAAGAACGCGACTGGACATGAAGGCCCTGCCTTTGCTCTCTAGGACCCAAGTCCACCACCGCCGATACCATGACCTTCACTCCCTCCGGCAGACTATCACCGCAAGCCACCGTAGCCCTCGCCGGAGGATTAGGCTTCTTGAATAAAGAGACGTAGATGCCATTCATCAAGGCGAAGTCCGCCATAGAGCGCAGCAGCACCGTCGTAAAGACAATATCAGCCGTAGTACGAGGCGCACTCCCCTCTTCACGCCCAGTAGAAGCCAGAATCGCCTCAATCTTCTCCTTGATCGCCTCCATCTGCTCCGCAGCCCCAGGACCAGCCTCAGGGGCCGAGATATTAGCAACCACCCACGTGCCACCATTCGTACTCTGCAACACCTCCATCTGCCCTTGAGACGACGACACCTTTGCCTCCCTCTTCCCCATCACCTCCTCGCTCCCCAATACCTCCCCCAACACCTCCTTAAACCCCTCATCCAACAACACCGGCCTCCTCACATCCCCCGGCACCACCCCATCCCCATCCCCATCCTTATCCACACACCTCGCCCCCCTAACCCTCACAAACGCAACACCCCCCTCCCCAGCACCCTCCTCCCACCTGGGGACCTCAATCCTCTTCTTCCAAAGGAAACCCGGCCCATTCAACGCCAAACTCTCATACTCACCACCCTCACCCAACACCGCGCCCCTCACATCCCCACCATCCAACACAAACCTCTTCATCCCATTGATAATCTTCCTCCTAACACCCGCATTCCTCCCGGAAACATCCCCCCACAGAAACCCCGAATCCAATCCCCCCGACGCAACCTTGATGATCCTCGCCTCGCACCCCACAGCAGCCATATCCTCCAATAGACCTGCTTCCCCACCAAGACCAAACCTCTCCTCCGGCGCAGGTAACACCGGGTACTGCCACAGCCAAGCGAGCGGCACGAGACCCATCCTCGCTGCGACGTTCTCAATCCGGGTACGTTGGTACGTGGAGAGAATAGCGCCGGCAGAGATGGCGTTGGCTTCCGGGTGAGCGGCCTTGATGCGTTGGAGGAGCGGGACGAGAGACTCGGTTTCGTCTCCCTCCTCATTCCTTTCTCCTTCATCTCCTTCTGCTGCTGCTGCTGCTTCTCCTCCGGGTGCTGCTGCTCCTGATGATGAAGGAGAATCACGATAAACCCTCCCCGTATCCACCGCAGACCCTATAATCTGCTGCCGATACAGCGGAATCGCTAACGCGGATTCATACTGCGGGATGATGCTATGCCCGATTGTTTGGTACATGAAACTGTCGATGTCTTCTTCTTCTTCTTCTTCCTCATCTTCCTCATCATCGCCATCTCCTTGTGATTTCTCCTCATGATGAGCGGTAGTTGTGGTGGTAGTAGGCGGATACAAATTCCCCAGCGCAACCACCTTATGTCCGTTCCGGATGCAGTGGAGAATAGAGTATAGGGAGTCTTTACCTCCCGAGATCAAGGCGATGACATTCAGACTTGTGGGGGAGATGGGGAGGGGAAGAGACGGTGTAGTTGATGTAGACATGTTTTGTATTGAATTGTGGGAGGGGTAGATAGTGAGTTGAGTGCGGGGGAATTTTTCTTTGCTTTTTTTTTTCGTCTCCCCTTCTCTCCGATTCAGTTGAGGATTGATCGGACCCCTCGTCACCTCTATTTGCTGAGTCGGGTGGCGGGTGGGGTTGAGTGGTTAGGTGTATGTTTAGATTCAAACTGAAATGATGAGAAGGTTAAAGTAGAATCACTGTGTGGTCTTTAGCTAGGAAGCTGGTAATGTATGTGGAGCTGGTTTTTGTTCTGCGGGTGACGTTCGAGGCCAGACTCGGAAAGCCGACTGCAGCCGCCCGAGTCATACTACCAAGTATCTATACGCTGCATATAGCTAAGGCTACAACCATACTAGTTATACAACGCTAGCTTACAGTCTACTGGTATGAGTTGTGATATGTTCAAAATATCAATTATACTAGCTAAGCTGCAGAACGAACAATACGCTCAACACAAATGGCACACAAGTATTATGCACATGTGGATGCAACCGACAAGAGTGGAAGGAAATAGGATGATGCACACAGGGGTATGAGGCAACGATTGGGGAAATTTGATAGTATTAAATTGTACATGTGGCCAGCACAAATCGATTGGGGGTGGATGGTTCTGCAATCAGCAGAATGACAGGAGTGTGCAAAAATATTACATCGAATAGGCACAATGAATGCAACTGAAGGCAACAAAAAAAGAAGAATGAAGTATATAGCAGAAGCTGGTAAGGAAAAGAGGTGGGAGATCGGGTACACAGAAAATCGCCGACAGGGGGTCAATAGCCCCCGTCGCGCGAGGATTGAGTCGGAGATATTCTCTCGCTGCGAACAGATTGTAAAAAAAGAAAGGTAAAAAGGAGTAGAAAGGGGAATCGGAGAAAAGATCAACCCAGATCACCAGTGCCTCAAATGTGAAAGTCATCATGCGCTCTAATTAGTTTTGGTCCAACCGTGGACTCCAAGTGCGCCCAAGTTCCGTTGCCGCCGGTCTAATGCTTCGCCAATATTCGGTCCCATAAAGGGTGCCCTTTGCTCATGGTTTGTATCGTTTTTCGTTTTTTCTTTTCCTTTTTTGAGTAGGGCACCAGAACCGGTCAAAACCCGTACACCTGTAATTCCTATTCTGGTCACCGCCAGAAACAAAGCCCGGACGCCAAACCGCAAGACCAAGTCAGACCAACCAGTGGAATGGAAGGTTATGTTTAGGATGTTATTAAGTGATATATGGGGAGCTCCTGGTCACATATCATCGTGATAGCTGCAAGCCAAGCGGATGCCAGTCTAGGCGTCGCTGTCGCGCTTGCGCTTCTTGGGCGCCCGTCGGTCGACGGTCGGCGAGTCAGAGGAACTCTCATCCGACTCACTGGTTGTCGACTTGGTAGCGGCGGCGTTGGCGGCCTCGTAGAGAACGTTCCCCAGCGTACTAGGGTCTCGTTCTTCATAGGAGTTTGGCGGGGTCGCATTGCCGGTGTCGATGACGCCCATCACGACAGAGCCACCCGCATGAGTGCGAGCGTGCTGCGCAAGGTTGTCGCTCCGCGAGAACTTCTTACCGCACTCGTTGCACTCGAAAGGCTTGTCCTGAGTGTGGAGGGAGCGGTAGTGACGCTTGAGGTGCTCTTGGCGACGGAAGCGACGGGAGCAGAGAGTGCACACAAAGGTCTTGGAGGGATCGTCCGTCAGGGACTGCTTACGGCCACGTCGGTTGACCGAAACGGGGGCAGCAGGAGCCTCAGAAGCGCAAGAATGCGCGTCGGAGTTGTGGCGGGCCTGGACAGCCTGGGGTGTCGACGAATTTGTCTCCGTGCTGGAGGCACGGCTGTTGACCGAAGGCTGTGACTTCTTGCTAATCGAGTCCGTTTCGCTGTCCGAGGTACTAGCCCGCTTCAGCGATTTGCGGCAGTTCCGCTTCTTGTTACCCATCTCTTCCGAGGCTTCATTGATGTTGGTCTGGACGCCAGTGAAGTCGTGGCTTCCCAAGTAAGGAAGACTGGACTGACTGAGATCCTGCTCGTCAGACTCGTCGAAGCTCTGCTCACTGAAGAACTCCTCTTCCTCGAGAGGGTATGTCGTTCCCACACGCTGCCTCTTCTCGCCCAGGTAGTAGGCGTTGCCACTAGGGGGGAAGTCGACCAGGCGGTTGACGAATTCGTCTTCCGAGTCCAGGTCCGAGAAGCTGTCAAAGGTGGGCAGGCTGCTGAGAGGGTCCTCCGACGAGGAGCAGGTGAAGGCGGGCGAGAGAGTCTCATGGACAGGAAGGGTCACGGCCTCGCCGCCCAAAACCACGCGAGGCTCCTCGTCATCGCAAGAAAGCGTGGGCAGAGGCGGCAGGTCAGCAGAGGTGGCATTGATGGAGGACTCGACCGTCAGCTGACGGGGGTCACAGAAGTCGGAGCTGGACTGCTCGGTCGGCAGACCTTGAGGCTGGGCAACGAATGTGGGGGCCACGGGAGATGGCGATGGGGAAAGAGATGGGCAAGAGCTGTGCGCTGACAGAAGCTCGGATGTTTGGCTGGCGGTGAGGGAAGGCGGATGTATGAACACTAGAACAAGTCGAGTTAGTTTCCCTGTACAACCCTAGATGTCTGGCCCCGTGCGTTTTCCGTTGGAAGCACCCATCCCTCCAATCTGGCACCCAAGTAAAAAGACAACGGGTTAGATAATCGCTTACCAGGAGTAAGAGGCGGCGAGTCAGACCGGGTCCAGTCAGCATTGGCCAGAATCTCTGCATGAACATCTCCCTCGCATCCCTCCTTGACACCCTCCACCTTCTCGAAAGCAAAGAAGCTGTCATTGATTGGGGTGTGAAGAGTGCCGCTGGTAGAAGGTGGGCTGCTGATCGAGCTCCCAGCTGTGGAGAGTGGTGGGGTGGAGGGGAATGCGTAGTAGTCGTTACCGACGAACCTCGTGTCCAAAGGCATCAGGGCAGGGGAGCCCTGCTGCACAACAATTGTGGGCTTGAGGTGTGACGGCTGAGGAGAGGCAATAGGAGTCATGTTCATGGCGCCACGGAAGGCGTTAGTGGTAGCCATCTGGTGCATGTTCATAAGAGGGGCAGTGTAGAGAGTCTGCTGCTCCGGCATGCAGTGCTGTGGTTGTTGCTGGAAAGCCTGCACTTGGCCGTAGTATGACTGCATATCTGAAGGGTGGCTGGTGAAATGTTGTCTTTGCTGCGAATCAGGGTAGTATGCAAAAGATGGTTGACCTTGCACCGGAGTAGGTGCCATGGTGTATGTTCCGTCCATTGTGTCTAGAGATAAAGAACAGGGAACCCGGTCAGTCACTCGCACTGCGCCTTGAATAGGAAGAGGTGCACTCACAGATGGTAGGACGTTGTGAATACAAGAGTAGAGGTAGCTCTACTCTTTAGTGGATATTATTAGTTATATAGTTGGTAGCTCGTCCACAGCGATGAGCGCTGAAGGTGAATGAATGTCTTGCAGAGTTGCCTGCACTTTGAGAGAGAATGACTGGGGGAAGGACAGATGATAATCCAGGAACCGCTCTCAACCAGTCGAGTATATATGAGATGCGAGATTGACTAATTGATTGATTGATTGGTATGCTGTGAGAAACGACTGTTTCGTTCTTGATAGAAAGGTTGAATGTCGTGTTGGTGGTATCTGGGATTATATCTGACGACTATGCCGCAAGTCTATGAAGGAAGGACAGGCACCTTGTATGTCGAAACGAGCCAAACCAAAAGATGAGTATGGTTCAGGACGTTCTCGATTCAAGGAAACCGGGAGAGACTGTATAGAGTCGCAAAAGTGAAAGAGAGAAAAAGAGGGCAGACAATTAAGATTAAGAGAGAGAGATAAAAGAGAGAGGGAAGAGAGAAAGGAAAGACCAGATGAGGATCGAGACAAGTCTAAAAAGGGCAAAAATGGAAAAAATAAGAAATAAAGAAGATTAATTTGAAGGACGAGGACAGTCGCGGGGAAAATGAGAGACAGGGCCGATATGGAAAGAGGAAAGCCGGCCAGAAGGATGGGCAGTGGATAAAAGAGCGACTGATCTGCTTGTGCTACGAGCTGGTAGCGCCGTGAGTAGTGAGCAGTAGGACTGGAGCCGTACTTTTTAGTCTGAAAGCCTTTTTGGGCGAGATGGGCTGCATGGAACTTTACTTTCGCTGGTGGTGGTGCCAGCAGCGAACGGTCACTACTATAATAGTAGTAGTAATCGTAATATAGTAATAAATCAACTAATAAATCTGCCGGAATGGTATGGTGTCATATGTTCGGAGACTCTTTTTCTTCCTTTTTTTATTATTATTATTTTCTTATTTTATTCTCTTTTCGTAAGATTTATTTTTATTTATTTTCGGAATTCATTTTTTGAACCCTTTTTTGGTGAATTATTATTATTTTGGATTTTTCCATTTCCCTCTTTTTTTTTTAATTTCTCCCACAGCCTTCTTCTCGACCCCAAATAATTTTTGGGGGGATCATTTGTCCTCGGATTATCATCATGCCTGCCCACTTTTTTTTATCCTTATGCACATCCGTCCTGGGTAAGTCGATTTTCTAGTCTGGGGCGGCAAAGAATAGCAGATTGGCGCCGGTGCACATCTCAGTACCAACCGAATGAGAAACTTGGGAGCGGAGACCAACGGGAGGTGGAACCCTCCTCGGCGGGCTTCTTCATCATCACAGTCAGCGGCATCAGCAGCAGTTAGTAGTTAGTTTAGTTTAGTTAGCAGCAGGAGCAGAGCAATATTCAACCTAGGCAGGTAGAGGTAGAACCCGACCAACCTAAGTTAGCCGGGACATGTTGTGCCATTCCTCAATTTGGGTGAGTGGGTTCTGGGTGGAGGAGGGAGGGAGGGACGGAGGGAGAGAGAGAGAGAGAGAGAGGGGAATGGGGGGAGGGAGAGCAGAGTGGATGGACAAAAAGTTGTAGTAAGTTGGATCAGAAGTTAACAAGAGACGACGAATCCCCGACCTGACTAGCCAGAAACTTGGCCCCACCTTGTCGGCCGCGGAGCCCAAAAAGGCGTAAGTTGCGTGGGGCACATGAGCACGAGTGGGAACATTGGCGGCCCTCAAAGCCCCATTTCAATGGTGCATGAGAAAATGGTCGGTCCTCCAAGCCCATTATTACGGAACCCACGTCCTACCGTAATGGCCTGGTAAATGCGGAGATGACCATGTTCCAATAGGAGGCCGCGATGGCATGAGCGTGTGGGAGAAATGCCACAAGATACCTGGCTCCTGAGGTACGACGCCTATCTATACGATACCTGATATAGTAGGTCGTACCAGGTGTGACTGACGCCTTTCAATTCCCACTCGTGGTGGTCCAAATGGCCACTTTAAGCCCCCCCTCTCTTTTTTCCCCCCAGAAAATCTCTTCGTAACGGCCGAGTAGTTTAGGCTTGAGGAATATGATTCCATTACCTGATAGCAATGATTGACTGCAGAAGAAGTGGGATACAGAGATAAAGCGAGAGTGTGTGTGAAAGTAGAAAGTTGGCCACAACTTTCGTTTGTCTCACGTAATTTACCCATGTTTTCGCTGGTACCGTATTTATGAGCAACCTACTAATTAGCATTCTCATGGGAATGGCTGTGTGTGTGAATTGCCACACACCCCAATCCGAGACCGTAGGTACGTATTATTATTGCTCCTAAAATAGTAGCCAACCTTCTGTGATTGCCCATCCTCCCTCTCTGCCAGTCACAATGCTTCCCTTCCCCTGCTCGCTCAGCTCTGGAGGCCCAACATCACAGCTGCGCGCTTACCATCCATCACATTTTTGCCATCAAATGACAAGGCGGCCAACTCGTTCAGCCCTTGCCATGATGATGTTCTACAACTTACAGTAGTATTACTCGCTACGCTGTTGGATGGTGGTCCCGTTACCAATTAGGACCTGCATCATCTCTTAGCCTATCTGGCTTATCAGCGGCTTGTCTGTCCCACAGACATGGACGAGTGAGCGCAAATCGGGCCAGTCAGCATCTCCAGACCGAATGAAAGTGGGGGCTTTGTTGGGCGGGGCGGGGGGTTAGTGGTGTAGAGCGAAAGAGAGAGCAAGAGAGCAAAGAGGATGCGGGTGTTAAAGGATTGAATTGGAAAAAGGGCAGCACATCCGACTAACCAATAAGCAGGTCGGCCACTGATAGCAAGCCTAGTCCTGCCGGGGGACATCGTGACATTCAACCGAAGTTGGCTGCATTGGAAGCCAATAGACTCAACCCGTGAAAGGGAGGGATTGACTCGCCGGCTAAGCTAGTCGGCCCCACTGAGCATCCCGTCCGCCATTTGGGGGATGTCCTCTTAGTCTTTAGTCCCCCCTCCGTCTCCCAAATGGAAAACTCAAAGGGAAAACGGCAAAGGGAAAAGGGAAGGGAACAAAGATGTGCACTGCAATTGAGGGAATGGATGGCCCATGTTCCAACACTGGGACCGTCCCGGGCCACATTTCGAGTAAGATCAGCAGAGCAATGACTGAGAACAATTGGTTGGAAGTTGGAGAAAGAAGTCAACTCTCACTCACACACCACTCACTCATTCACACCCACGCAACGCACGCACACACGGGCAAGTCAGTCAGTCAATCAGTTGTCAAGATTGCTGTTGTCCGGGCCAAATTGGCCAGTGCCCATTGTCAAGTCCCCATTTTCCGTCTTCCCCCTTCTCCTCCTTGCCTATCTTGCTTTCTCGAGGGTCGGTGACTTCGCTCTGGACTTGCCTTTCGGTCTTGCTTTGGATTTTGTGGGCTCCACGGTATGCACGTAATTCGACAACCGATGAAGCCAAATCCGAAAGCCGGTCCCCTGTTCTGATAAGAGAGAGCACGAACGAAAAAAACGTCCGTAAGTATACCCAATCTATCTGGCAGTAGTAGTGGCAACTAGCAATTTCGAGAAACAAGCGACTGGAATAAATTATTTCTACACCAATGGTGAAACGGTCCTGAGTAGGGCCCACCCTCTTTGTGGCATGGTGCTAAGAGTCGGTACTATGGGATACCCGGCCTTATGGGTGGCACTACAGCAGAGTACTTACTACGGACCTGCCAGCCAGGTACTTCCGGGGGGGTCTCGCGCAGGCTAGGCAGACGAATCCCTGTTCATACTAACGTTTATTAATATGGCTATTATTATTCCTGTTGTAAATTATTATTATTTTCACCGTTATTTTATGGGCCTAGGTAAGTTCTAGGTAGTAATGTCCGCGAAACGATTCCTTTCATATGATTCTTGTCGTTACTTAGAGTAGAAACCGAGAGCGGCCAGGTCCGCCATGACCCCTCCCCATCCCATATCATACCAGTAAGTTAGTGAATAGCTTGGAGACCCTATTATCCGATAGGATGTCATATGCCAGGTGCGATGCGCAAAAGACATAGTGCGTACAGCATTATTGAACCTACTTGGGCTAGAATTCTAGGCAAAGAAGATTATCGTTCATGCATCTGCCCTATCATTCTGGGGTAGATGGATACTTGGAGAACGTAACAGAGGACTAGCCACTTACTGTACCTGGATAAAATTGGGCACATAGCTGGGTAGATAGATAGTAGTGTTTTTTGTTCTTTTTTAAGGCGTTATGTCAAATCCAAGGTACTGGGATACTCCGAAACCTAAAGTACCGGGGGCCTAAGACCAAACTTTGGGGAGGTTCCTAAAATTTGGGAAGAAGTAGTACGTAGATAGTAGCTTTAGTCCATGTGAGCCAGTGACGCAGCAGATAGTAGTGTGCGCAGGCAACGCGGCGCGCGCGCTCGCGCGACCGAGCGACAAACAATCAATCGTCTATTTTTTGTCCATCCTTCCCTTCACCAAAGAAAACCTGGAACTCGCTCACATTTGAGATGCGACGTGTTCAACGGCGGGAATGGATCGATCAGGTTTGTAGTCGGTCTACTGCAGGAACCGATGCGGAGCGATGGTAAGGGTAGTTAGGTTGCAGGCTTGGTAAGAGAGGGGAAACGTCCCTGGGATGGGCTGCCGCCAACCCGACCCTTGCTTGAATCGTGTATTTTCAGTTGTCCGATGGCGCGCCAAGTGGCACAACAGGGCTTACATGGCAGATGAACGCAGCTGTCAAAATGGATTCTCAGGATCTGATTTGCTTCAGTTCTTCTTCCTCTTCGGTGTTTCTACATTGATCGGGATTAGTTCTGTCTTGGATCTTTCTTCATTTCGGTTTTCTTTAAGTTATGTGATGGTATGCTTTAGTCGGTCTCATACGATATTAATAAATTTATTTTTAACGTTCTATAGTAGTCCTAAGTAGTCGTACTACTACCTAGCCGAGTCTTCGTCTCTTGGGAGGGAAAGAAGAATGTGACTGCCTACGATAGGGCTTCAATGCCAATAAAGAGGTTTCTTTGATTGCTACTATCTATTTTCTGCAAGCCCGGCAATCTTCGCGTTCGATAGTTTGGGTTTCAAATTCAGGTACGGTGCGTTGGCCGCCGCGTAAATCCCCCGAACGACGTGTTTTACTTGCCAAATAGGTAAAATTAGAACCCATCGCAGCAAGCCCCCCCAAGTTGAAAAAGTGATGCAAACAGACCAATATGCAGGAGCAAACACAAAATAGAGGATCAACATGACGACATCTGAAGATTGTCCCTGTCCCTGAGTAGAGAGGCGCTGATGATGCCCGATGATGATGATGATGATGATGATACGCGATAACCCAGCCAGACAACCAACTGACAGGCTGCGCCACGGTAAATCATGGGAAGCAAGGGGATTACAAGCAGAGCTGTCAGACTCCAGAACACGGACCCCCTGGGCCTATCAATTTCCCCTTCCAGCCTCGGCCCATGAGCATCACAATAGCCCATCCCAAACCCTGGCCACCGCCACGCAACTGGCCCAACCGGTCTGAAACGTTCTCCTGCCGAGTCCCCTGCTCAGCGACATGACTCGTCCATCTCGTCTGCCCCTGGTGAGTATCTCAGCTTGTACATCAGTTGCACAGACTTTCTCATATTCTCTCTTGTTTTCCTTCACTTCCTGTCCAATCAATCAATTGATTGATTGATTGAATGTGAAATGAATGATTGACTTTTACTTACAAACATACATACAACATGCATACATTATAACATACATACGGTAATGGGCAGTAAAAACCATCCCGGACCGATTTACCGCACCGCCGCCCGGGGTGTGTGTGTGACTGTGTGTGTGTGTGGATCTAAAGATAGAAAAGCCGTCCATTTCCCTGGCCAGGCCACTTTTCCTTTTTCGACCGAAGCTTCCGGGAGTCGGGACGGGCCCCGAGCGAGGTAAAATCGCCAATAATATTACTCACCTACTTCGCAAGCTATCTACAGTAACTACTACTACGGAGTACGACTATACCATAACCACCACTAAGCTAACTGTAGTGAAAAGAAAGCTAGGCAGAAAACCAAGATTTGAAATCGGGATATGACTATGGAGCATTCAGGAACATTAAGAGAAGTGGGAATATCTATCTATTGCGTCCCTCGGCGTGTGTCTAGCTTCTCGGTAGTACGTAGCCTAGAAATGCTAGAAGTGCGTAGTCTCGAGACTAGAACAATTATCCTACGCTTTAGAAGCGTGCTATATTGCTTGCCACGACCGGTGTAAGTTAAACAATTAGCAAGCAATACGAGGAAGAAGAGGGGGAGGAGGGGGGGGAAGAACTGCCGACTTACCCCTTCAGGCTAGTATGTCCACTGGGTTAATCTATGCATGGAAGCCGTCGAGCTTCGAGAAAACTTACCAAGGAAGCCAAAGCAAGTTCTACCGTCCCAGCTACTGCCTAGTTGAGGTCTAGTGAGGTTGGTTAGGGGACACAACTACTCACTAGAACCCTCCACACGCTACGGAGCTCCAGTGTAGCTCCTTGGAAGGAAAGAGACTCCAGTTCTTCGAAGTTTCTATGCGCTACTTTTCTGCAGACTTACACTGTTTACGAACGGAGTACCGCTTCCAGCAAACACCGAAGGAGGCGGGGTGGGTTGTGGTGGAAAGCGAGAGGCATTCCATCGGCCAGGCCTAGCTAACTAGTAAACTACAGTAGGTCAACAATCGCAGCTAGCTAGCTAGCTAGCTAGGGAGCTATCTACGGAATTCCGTTGACAATGCCGGGGATTTCACTCGAGTTGGTTAACCCACGAAGTGTAAGCAGCGAAGCAGCCCACCCTCCAAAAGATCCAGGATTTGTCCAGTGTATGCCACTAATTAGAATCATACCCAGTAATACTACGGAGTAACTGGTTCTTTTTGGCCCTTCGAGGCAATGCCGCAAGACCCCTGTTGGTCGCCACAAAGTAAACCGTCGCCACAAACAAAGAACCGTTGCAGCAATAGCAACGCAACCACAACCACAACCAACAACAAAGGAAGAGCCGATGCGGGTCCCATCTGGTAGGATTCTAATCGCGCAAAAGAAACGATAGGATCAAACCTGCATAAGCTAATGGAGGCGGTAAATGAAAATCCGTCGTCATCGCCCGTGGTTGACAAATTGATAGCGATAGTCCAAAGTAGCTTCTTTTGTTTTTTTGTTTTTTTATTCTTTTGCACTGTCAAGGCGGTCTCGGTCTAGAAGGGGGAATGAGGATGGCGCATCATCTGTTCTACTATGGTGTACCAGCATGTCCCCATCCCATCCATTCCCATCATGCACCTGCATGTCCTTCAGGACACTTACTCCAGACGACGGTCGTCTATGATCCTCACTATACCCACAACTCTATCATTTCCCGACACCAGTGTTTACCTTACTCCGTACACCGGTGACAGGCAAAACCTCCTCCCCCCTTCTCCATTCGACTCCCGGACTCCACCAGGGCAAGATTACGAAAGATATCTAGACTCGACGGCTGTCTCGCATTATCTATTATGGCGCCGCTTCGGCATGCCACCGACAGTTTAGATGAGTAGTGAAGATGAGCGCCACCGGAAGGCAGCGCATCTTGCCTCTTTGCGACCTCGGCGGTGGGTTTCGAAATGGGGATGGGCGCGCATCCGCGCTGACAGACGGGCGGTAGGGGACTTAGGCCCGTCTTCCGCGCCAGTGGTACCCCGTGTGGGTGGCCACGCAGGTCCTCACGAGTGAGGGAAAAAAAGAAAAAAATTTCTGGTCTCAATTGCGACCGTGCGAGAAGTGTCAATTTGGCGAAGGCCCTTCTCGGATGCGTGGCCCCCCCTTCTTCTCGGGCGAATCAGACTCAGGAAAAAGTCGTGCTGGACAAAGCACTGTGGGATGTCCGGGCTGCTGCGCGTAGCCGGTGGTGGCAGAATGGGGAATCCTGACAGATTCCATGCCGCTTGGATCCGAAACTGGAGGCGAGCAGAGGGGGGGAAAAAAAGGCGAATCACAATGGGTCAGATATGGCACCGTATTCTACCCTCGAATTCCAATAGGTTCCGCGGAGACCGGAAGCAACGGTTATCGGATACCCAGATGTGTACCAAGATTATGGATGGATATCAATGGTTTATACAGTGGCACAAGATCTATGGCGGGTTAAGACTAGCGAACGACAGAGAGCCTGTGAGAGAGCGAAGTGGCCCTTATCGGTACCGGCTTCCCAAGACCACAACACACCATATCTTACGATGTTGCCTTGAACAAGACACGCCGGACAATCCGATTGCGGATCCTCCCAATTAATTACTCCCCGGTACTACTCACCGTACGGCGTATATGCTGAACCATTGAAACTGCAGCGCATCATGCGACGCCGATAAGTCACTACTATTACTGGAACGATTCTCAAGCAGGAAGGTGATTATATACTTCAGGCACCATGATCGCCTGATATATAGTTGTCGTACAACCGCCGTGGGGGGAATGATTGACGGTTGATCGCGTGAACAAATGACTTCGATGCGACACACGTAGCGATCAAATCATTGCCATCTAATTGGAATTAATGCAACACCCAAAATATGGGCATTGCCCGTTAAGCTCGCTCGAGATCATGCTGGCCTTGGTGGACTGATACGATAAAGTTCAGGCGAACCAATAGTGCAGCGCCTAGTGTGGATGAGGGTTTGACACCATCCAGAGAATTGGAACGGGGGAGGCAGGACTGGAAATTACCCTCGCTGTCAATTTCCAGCACCCAAACCGGTGCGAAACTATCACCGAGCGACCGGGCCTGCCGTGCATCGTGCAGAGTCAGAACCAGCAGATCTTCCATTCCGTGTCTGCTCCATACTACGACTACTACTAATCTACCGGCTGGAGACTGGACCAGCTTTACTACTGTCTCCGGAACGAGTCAAGACGAGCAGTCGAGGGAAGAGTGGCTAATGGGGCTAGACCTAATGTGGCTGGGACTATGGTAATGGACCTCTCCATCCATTAGGGCACCACTACGCCAAACCGAGCAACAGGAATTCCGACGGCAAACTAAACTCCTCTCCGTGGAATACTCTGTTCTTAGTTCTTACAGAATAGTACCGACGTCGAGCGTTTGGTAAAAGCAGTAAGCTCGAAATCTGAAACACACTACGCGGACAGCAATCCTCCAATCACAGCTGGCTTTGTCTAGGCGTGTCTCGGTTTCGTCTTAGTCAGGTCCCCAGAATTCTGACTGAACAGCACTAATCCCATTGCGTATACTAGCACTATGGAGTAGTACTCTGTACTACCAGATACTAGTTGGTACTTGGTAGTCCTCGTTGCCTCCGGAAAGGGGGAGGGGACAGAGCCAAGCCATCTCCGACTGTTTTACTTCTCAGCATCCACTAGTTGGTAGTAGAATGGAGTATATTCTCCGTACGACACTAAAATGACGATAACCTCTCCTAAATCGCCATTAGGGATCTCACCTCATCCCTCATCCTGAAGCCAATCAAATGGCCCCTGACTAAACGGGATAATGCTGTGAAGGTTGCTACGTCATGGGCAGACAAACCTTCTCCATAGCAATCAATTAACGTCGAACATAGTGTCTTTACCTAATGCAACCGAAGTCTTTAGAGGCTTCTTCGAACCTTCGAATCCTCGACACGGGGTGAGCTTGATTTCAGCAATAGCAACCGCCACGTACGATTCTCCAAATTGTGCCACAGTGGTGGCCTCAGAATCCAGGACCCTCACCCTCTCTTTCTCTGTCTATGGTTCCGAATTCCGGCAGACTCCCGAGCCCTTCTATGAACCAAGGATGATGAAGAGGGGTGGTGTTATGATTAACTATGGTTCATACACAGGACTCTGCAACATATTTCCGAGTGATCTCTTTCAGACACGACTCTGGGTCGTTTCGGAAGAAGAATCCACCCCATCATCAGACCATGCCATATGCCAGCTACGCCACAACATTCCCATCCTCGGCAGTAGACCATGGTTTGCAACGTATGCTCGCCTAAGATGCACTCGCCAACAGAGACGAATTTGTTGTCCGTCATGCTCTTGCGCAAAATGGATGCCGTCCGACCGAGTTGAGTAACGGGAACATTTGAGTTAGACGTAGCTGTTAACTATCCAGTTGCCAAGCGGTCCTCGTGTCTGCTGGACGGGCTGGGACTGGCGCAAGTCGGTCTTCGATTGCCGGCATGAAGCTACCGCACTTTTTGCGGGGACTTTCCACCATCACTGCCTGCACTACTGCGTGTTCCACTGCGGACTAAACCAAGTCGGAATTCCATGTCTCTTTTGGCTTTGGGCGTTTTTCGCTTAATTCCTGATCTGGGTGTCTTGGGATACATCAAGTGTGATAGTGATGAGCAGCTACCATCCCGCATTTTTTTATTTTTTTTTCTTTCTTTGTTTACGGTTCATGAGCCAACAGGGATCCAAGACATTACCCCGAGACTACTACAGGGCTGCTAGCTGAGCTTAAACCGTGCCAATCCACGAGTGACTTCGACGTGTTCAACTGCTTCTAAGGCCCATTAGTCCATACCAATTGGGGAAGGTGCGCCCTTTTTCTATGTGTGATTGTCCCATCTCGTGCTGATTCCAATCACAACTGCATGCTCGTCTCGGCACTTCAGAACACTGTCGAACCAGCGGGCAGACGGGAGGACATCCATGTGGCGTGCTCCGTTGAGTGCTGTTCCTGGATTGGTGCAGGGAAGATCATGGACTAAAGTGGCCGATCGCAGCGACCAGTGAATACGACAAACAAATTACCTAGGCCCGACACTGATAAGCTACCAACCTTTTTTTCTGCACGTGCGTATTGATTGAACAGCATCATACTCGGGTGTATCTATGCTGTGGCTACGAATTGCTCCAATCGTGGAGAAACCCGGGAGTGATCCAATGGATGCCAGCGGGGGGAGAGGGACTGATTCGCACCACCAGCCATGGCGAAAATCATGAGTATCTCTTACTCAACCCCATCCCAGCGCTACTCCATCCTGGATCGTGTCGTCGGAGCTTTTGGAGGCATGGGCTCTGAACGGCCACGGACATTGGTTATTCGTCCCGAGCCTAGCCCAGTCGGGTATATAGATAGTATTCCGACCCGTGGTTCCAGCTCGCATTGGGGACGAGGAGAGCTCTTGCGTGTGGGCTCCAGTTGGGATCTTGGTACCGTAGCCGCTCCCAGTATGATGATTGTCCGTGACTCCATTGGAAATGGCGTCACCGGGGAAATTAAGATACGGAAATCACGCAAACAGAGAGGAAGCTCACCGTTCGCCCGAGAAAGCCTGTCTCTAACAAAACTCTCTTTGCGAAGGTTGAGAACGGAGAAATAGTGCGAACCCTCCCGACGGGACAGGCTAATACCACTACCTATCTCTATATTCTTCTGACTAACCAGAGACACATAATCGCCACTTCCAAGACGCCAACATGGGCTATCGAAAATAAAAATGCGGAGAAGCAAATGGTGCGCCATTAAACTTGGCCCTGGAATTAGGGTCCCTTCGGAGCTCACGGCAAGCAAGCTCGAATCATCAACCACCCGACTTACTATATTTGTGCACCGTATACCTGCAATACTGATGATCCCACGAACAGCAATTCTCTAGTCAGAGTGGACCAAAATGCAGATTCCAAAACGACAGCATCCGCCGCACGACGAAAACAGAGATAAGAGCAACATCGGACCCGACACGTCTGATGGAGTAGGTCTCCCACTCTGGTGATCCGGCACCGTCCGCTGGGATGCGATTGGAGGTACCAATCCTCGAAAGGGCAGGTAGCAGGTTTGTGGTTTCCTGTGCACGGAAACTTCCACGCCGACATCGCTAAGCAATTGGGATTGATAACAGAGTCATGCAGATATGGATACAAAGAATTCGAATTTCTGGGTCGCAGGCAAACCTGCGCGGCATAGCGCGAGGCCAAGGTGCCTTCGGGTGAACTTTATCGCAGGAAGGAATTACTTCCATGGCGCGCTACTCCACACTCCGGGCAGCTTCTGCCAGTCGGAAAGCGCTGTCTCACGCTGATACTTCCGGCGGCGACCCAATAGCCCCCTCTGCCTCATGGGTCGCCAGTGTGACTATGCACGGGATAATGAGCATCCATAAAGAGAGAGTGATGCGATTTGTGCGATAGCTGCGTCGACCAGTGTCCCAACATGATCGACGGCCGCCCCAGCCTAGGGCCCAGAAAAGGTCTTGGATTGCCCTCTGCACATTGCACCCTTGCGAGTGGGGGAGAGCGGGCGCAAAGACTGACCACTATCAGTCTCAATCAATCACGACAACAACAGTTACGTGAGGGAATTCGTCTCAGATAAGGTAGGCTTGCGGTTCCTTGGGTCGCAGTGGGATCTCGGTCAGACCAAGCGGATCGCGGTAAGCACTGAACATCCCGAAAAGAACAATGCTCGTTCAGCTGGTTCAGCTTCCTTGGTCAGCCCGCTTCCTCACGGACCGTGCTGAACCAGAGTTTTTTTTTCAACCTCTTCGTTGCCCGGTGGTATCAGCCCCCAAGGTCCTGACGTGAGAGGTGCCCGGGCGCGGCGCGGTGCAGGCTGCAGAATGTGCGAGTGGGATGGAACCATGGGTCCTTTTTGCATAGTTCCTCACGGGTTGGGGCCAAAAAAGGTGGCTCAAACAGTTAATGCATCAGACGATCCATCGGCTGTGATGCTGATTAGCGACGAGGACACGGACATCTGCAGCCTGCAGACACAGCCATCGCGAGAGAAGAAAAAATCTGACATGCACACTACTAATTCAATACTACCAGGTTCCGGCTTACGACGACAATTTGCCCCCAAACCAATGCAGCAGGCGCATCTGCCGTCACTGTATTTAGTTGGTATGTACGGAGTATGCCGGTATTCCTGGACGCGATTGGTTTTAACCGAGCAAGCATCATGCTAGGCGATGATGGCAGTTGAACCCCGACCCTAGTAGATAGGCCCTGGGGCTGGGGTTGGGGCCAGGGCCAGGGCGCAAGGCGCAAACGGATGAGAATCCTTGTTCATCCGAACGCAATCAGCCGGCGAAAAGATTCAACTAAGACGCGCACGACGGAGAGAAAAAAGTACCACGAGTACTCTGTACTACCACTAAGAAACAGCCACGCCGACAGAAGGAGAAACAAGGTAAGCATAAGCAACAAG
Organism: Aspergillus piperis CBS 112811; assembly: GCF_003184755.1. Classification (NCBI taxonomy): domain Eukaryota; kingdom Fungi; phylum Ascomycota; class Eurotiomycetes; order Eurotiales; family Aspergillaceae; genus Aspergillus; species Aspergillus piperis. The sequence goes on from NW_020291600.1 coordinate 650,887, forward strand.
CAATGCAATAGCAAAGCGGAATATTAGCATAGCACCGGAGTAGCATAGCAATAAGCAAACGATCTTATACCTCCGACAAATACCACCGATAGGTAGAAATTAAATACGCTATGATCCAACCACCACAACAAGGATATCAAATATCAAAACATCAAAATATAAGATAAATCCTGCAGGAAATAAGATATAGGCCTCAGTGGATGAAGTTAAGATCAATCTCCCAGATCAACGGGAGTCAGTCTCTTCCTATCATATATGAAAAACATCCAATAATCTCATCATCGACCTGATATATTATATCAAAAGAAGAAGAAAGAATCAAAATCTTCCACACCGAAAATTTTCACTCCCACCCAAACCCGCTTACTCATCACCCACCCAACCCATCCAGATATGAGAAGAGTGAATGAATGAAATCTCGCTTAACCCGGAACAACAAATCATCCACCTCCCCACCAAACACAACCTATAAATACAACCTCACCCCAGCACCCTTTTAGGATTCTTTTTTCTTCTTTTCTTTCTTCGTGCGGCGACGCAACTATTTTCACCCGTGTTGCCTGGACATCATGCTTCTTCTGTGATGTTGTCAAACCCCAGGTGTCAGTTGCGTCACAGACGAACGGAATTGCACACCGGTTCTTACTTTATTGGTCTTTCTGTTTTCTTTTCCCACTAGGATTAGACCATTTGGTTTGGGATCGGACATTTCTTTTTCATTATCATTATCAGTACTGCTATCATAGATGTATCTGTCTATGGTGGTGGTGTTGTGATTATTTTAGTATAGATTTGTTGGCTGTAGTGTTTTACTGCCCTGCTTTCTGTGCTGGTTATGTGTGGTGCAGATTGTGGTCGGACTAGACTATGGTCAATAGGTTTCGTAGATTATGAATATTATCATTGTCATGAGTTTCAAATGTCTTCTGAGTACTCCGTAGTAGAAATGTAGTGGTTTCTGTACTGCTTTGTTACTCTGTCTAGTGCGTTGCTATCATATATCTACTCCATCCTTGTACTGGTATGTACTCACTCCCCCGGCTCATCACCAATCTTCTCCAACTTACCCATCTCCCTCTTCTCGCCCGCCTCTCCAAAGATCCTCACCCGATCAACCCGCAACTTCTCACTATCCCCATCGCCATCCACGAAGAAAATCACCAACGACGTAACACTCTGGAACTTGACAAACCGCAAATCCACCTTGGCCGTACCCGTCTTGGGATCCCAGTCCTCCGGCTGAATCGTAACCGTCTGCACAGCAGGGATATCGTCCGCCTCGTCGAATCCCAACACATGCGACCGATTCGTATACAACGACACCGTCCGGGGGCGCATCGGCCGCTCATCTTCATCCTCAACCTCCTCCTCTGCTGACGGCGGGAGCGACGTAATCTGCAACGAATGCACCTTCAGCGTAGACTGGAACGGGATGAACAGCATCAACTGCTCGTCTGTATCACTCTCCACCCAATCCGGTGCGGCCCCGGCCTTGCCCTTGGCATTGTTCAGAGAGGATGGCTTCGAGCTATCGAAGAGCGTCTTGGCTGTGCCGAACTCGCTCGCCCGGTTCAGTAGCTCCAGACCCTTGGGGTCGTATTGGTCCGAGATGTCGCTGTAGTTCTTGGGTGCCGGAAGGCCGATCCAGCCCACGCCGCTGCTGGAGCCGGCCTCGTTGCCTTCAGGCGCTTTCTCGGCTTCCGTGGCGAGCTTGCGCACGAGGTCGTTGAGCTCTTTGGCATTGGCGCCGCGGACGGTGGAGGTTGGGCGGCCGCGCTCGAAGAGGACGAAGGTGGGCATACTTGAGCAGTAGTTAGTAGCTGTATTGTAGTTTGCTTGGTCGGGTTTATAGGATGTGGGATAGGCACGTACGCTGTGATCCCATACTGTCTTGCGATGTCTTGGTTCTTGTCAACGTTGATCTTCGTAAAGGTGATCTTGTTCGGGCGTGAGAGCTGTCCGGCTAGCTGCTCGTATGCGGGGGCGATGGCTTTGCATGGTCCGCACCAATCTGCGTAGACTGTGTTTGTTTCTATGAGTTAGTTTGTATCTCTTTGTGAGGTTTGTTTGATTGTAGGAGATGGAGTGACGTTGCGAGTGAATGGACGGTGATGGTGGTGGGGAGGGGAAGGTGGGGGACAGCAGATGGGAGCTCACAGTCGGCGACAACAAAGGTGGAGGAGCTCAATAGAGAGCTGAATTGCTCGCGTGAGTTGATTTGCACGAGTGTCGACATGGTGGAGGTGTGTGTCGCGTAGTGAAGAACGCGAAGGGAGATGGAAGGAGGTTGGCGGTGGTTTGGTGAGCTGCGGTGGTGGTTACTGTTAGGGACTGGAGATATATTGCCGATATGTCATCAACGCCCCCGCCGCCCACCTACAGCAGTAAGTACTACTAAGTATGAGATGTATATGGTGAAGACTTGTCAACTCCAAATATAACTTAATCTAATCGTACCTGTGCTTGGTTATGTATCCGGTAAATTCTATTCTGTAGTCTATAATCTCAACATTTCTCATATCTCATATATCATATCTTGACCCTGGTGGCTCAGGTCTTGATGCAGGCAGACGTGGCGGTGATAGCAACAAAACCAGAAGAAACCATGCTTTACCACGAAGGTATAAGCATCCATGGTGCTGCATCAATCCGCAAGCAGTATCCCAACCTCCCTTGGAAGAATTGACACAGGTCAAAGTGCGACTAGGCCAGCAGCGTCCGCTGCGGCAGGCATCATGGCTCACCACGAGCCTATCCTCGAAGAGTCCTTTGGACGACAGACAGAGTGCGCACCGCACAATGACACTCATGGGCTGATTCTCCATCACTATACCCTGCCAGCCAAGTGCGGGCCACAACGATCGCGACCAAAAGCATCCAACGGGTATACCCCGAGCAATGAATCCATCCATCGACGCTCTAAGGCGACAAACCAAATCAAACATCACACATATCCCACAGCACCACTCAAGTATCCTCCTCATCCCCATCCTCAACAGCAAACAAAACCTTCATCCACAAACTACACCCCCGACAACCCACAACAATCTCCCCGTGCTCCGCCTCCCTCTCCAAATCCTGCTCCGTAACCAAGAACCCCCTCTCATCTCCACACCGACACCCTCGATACCAGAGCGCAGCGTCCGCATCACTCTCGTCGCACGCCAGATCCTCCAGATCAACGACCTCAAGACCCGTATGGAAAACCGTGCCCGTCTTCTCCCGCTCCGCGACCCTTGCGCGATCGAGTCGCAGCGACCGATCGTATTCAGCGCGTAGATATGGATCAGATAGTGTTTTGTATGCGGTTGTAATCTCGTCTATTGTGTAGCGATGCGTCGTGTGCGACGAGGAGTTTGTGTCTGATGTAGGGAGGCTGCTGGTGCTGGTGCTGCTGGTCTGGACATCTTTTGCGATTGCGCCGGGCGCTTTGTCCGGGTGGTGCTTGAGCAGGGCTTTGTGGTAGGCCGCTTTCAGTTGTTGTTTGGAGAGCGCTGTTGGCGTCTCTGTGAAGGGAAGGTTGAGGACTTCGTAGTGGTCTTGGGTGAGGGGGTGGTTGGATCTGGTCATGGTGGGTTGGGTATTGCGGTGCGGCCGATGTAGATGGTTTCTTTTTGCGCGAATAAGTAGGGGGGTTGGTTCCTTCGCCAAGGATAAGTCTAATTCGGTATGCAGTTACTGCTCCATTCAGTCTGGTTTGTATCTTGGAAGATGAAGGCTCTGGTGGGCTCTAGGTTGGTCAGTTGCTTGAGATGCGGCGGTTGGAGTTCGGAGATTGAAAGACTTTCTCGTCGGCTCCGCACCGCCGCCACTTCTTGTGCGCTTCCGGAGTGATGCCGACTCGGCGTGACAACAACCATACATTGTACTACGTGATTGCAATGCCGGACAGATTCCTTTGTTACATTGCAATCGATGGTAAGAAAGCGGATGCCATGCCTTGTGGGTTGAGCGATCAATAATAGGTAATCAGCCGATTCAACTACGCAGTAAAGGTGATATATATACCGCAGCACGTTCGCTAATGAGGTACTACGGCAATTATTACAAGGTATCATCTGAATCTTCAATGGATGGTTTATTGATCTAATCTTCTAGATATTCCCACCCCTGTATGGTTTAATGCCCCGCGGCAGGACATGCCTATCTAAGACGCATGCTATGGTCGTCGAACATCGATCGAGAACATGTCGGATATCAAAATGTGAACAAGAGAAAACAATGCTCCGCAGCTAAAACCCTGAAACAAACCGAACCCAGAATATTCACAAAGACCTGGAGAGTATTTACTCAGAGGTCTTGAAGACATAACGGTCCTCAGTCTTGAAGGGGACACCAAGCTCAAGGAGCTTGACGAACACATTGGAGAAGTCCTTGAAGAAGAGGTCGCTGTCCTTAGCATAGAGCTCGACGTACTTGCGGAACGCCTTGTCCTTGGTCAGGGCAAGATCAGCGGGCATCATCATCAGGGTACCAGTGGTCTTGTCAGTGAACTGCTTGGGGCCGTTCCACTTGCGCTGCTGCCACTTCTCCTCAACCAACAGACGGAAGAACTCGTTGGTGAAGACGGTAGGGCTGAAGTCCCAGGGACCGTCGAAGCCAGAGCGGTCAGTGTGGGCGCGACCAAGGGAGTGAGCTCCAACCAGGGCAACGATCTCCTGGTCGTTGAATCCCATGCGGTAGAAGATGTCACGGATGTGCGACTGCTCCTTGGTGGCGTCGGGGAGACGTCCATCAGGGGTGCAAGCAGCAACGTCCTTGTCCTGACGGCCAGGTCTCCAGGGGATGGCAGGGCCACCAAGCTCCTGGATGGCACAGGCACCAGCCAGGGTCCAGAGGTCGGAGTAGGTGATCCAGGGGAACTGGGCCTTGATGGGCTCCAAGAAGTCTCTGGCGTGCTTGAGACCAGCGTTGGCGCCGTGGTCGGACTCGGGGGCGAATCTCATGGTGGCACCGTTGCTTCCACCAGTGCCAGTCTCCTTGTCGTAGGTACCGCTTGCGTGCCATGCCAGACGGACGAGAACCTATTCAACAACGTGTGTCAGCTTCCCAGGTACTCAATGGCTCAAGCTCATTAGATGGTGAATGTCACTTACGGGTCCATAGCTGCCATCGTCATAGTCGGTCTCGTTGGCCAGACGCTGAGCAACGGCATCGTACACCTTCTGGTAGTCCTCCTTGGTGGGGACAAACTCCTTGGAGCTGACGGAGGCATCACCACCCTTCAGGTAGAAGTAGGCGCCAACACCACCAGCAGCGGCAATACCAGCCCAGAGGAGGCTGTTAGAGGACTTGGCCTCGCCAGCCTCAGAGGCATAGCCGCGGCGAGAGGCAGCACGGAAGCCCTGAGAGGGGAGGGCAAAGCGAGCACTGCGAGCAGCAGGTCTGAAGGAAGAGGTAGCGGGGGTCGAGCGAAGGAAGGCCCGAGAAGCCGTTCTAGCAGCCGATGCCATTGTGAAAGAATGTAAAGGGGAAGGAGACGAATGCTCAGGGGTGAATTGGATGTGATGGTATGACAGAAGTCAGTGGATGGTACACACAGAGGGTGGATGAAGAAACCCAGGGATAGATGGATTACCTCGGGTGTAAGACGGGAGAGAGGAGGAAGGACAGAATAATAAGGTAGGAGGGAGGAGAAGGGAGAGAGGGAGAGAAAGACAGAAGAGGAGACGAAGACAGGGATACTAATAGGCTGCGAATGTTCTCCTCAGCACTTCCAGCGACTTCCTCCACAACGACTTAGTATTATGCCGAGTCCGTTGTCCAGGCACGGCGCACCAATGGCAACACGCAGATTGACGAGCTCTGGGCCGAATCTTTTGAGTCAGCAAGTCACTCTCCGCATTTCAGGCGCCGTGAATCTCTTTAGTCCGCGGGCAACTGTGAGGAGACCAGAATTGGGTGACCCGATCTCCGGCAATTGGACCTGTCCGTGGCAAGATGGCCCTTTTCCCGACCCATGGCTCCAATCTCAGTCTACGAGTCTTTGATTCCTACAGAGTGCCACAGAGCATTGATTGACTGAGCCATTGTTTGGTCGATTGACAGTGATTTGCGTGTTGAGTTGAGAGTTGAGAGGTCAGAGTTCAGAGCTCTCAGGAGGGGCAGCAGCCCATCTCCATGCAACGATCATAACCGATGCGACTAGTCTATCGCTCGTTTCTGGGTCCGCGGGCGGGTCCGTTGCCATATTATTAACAGGAACATTCTCTTTGGCAGAGACTCGCTGGTCTCACCTGCTCTTTGCTCTCTGAGCCGCGGTAAATTCCGGGCCACCCACTGCCTTCTCCCTTCGACGGGTTCCTATTACTAAACCTTTATCCGTCCAGAATCTTCCCATTACTCAGCTCGGGAGTCTGGCTCTTATGATAACTGCTATCAACCCTTCAGAACCATTCTAGAAGTCTGCTGAACAGAGCTCTCTTACAAACACTGCTCCTGATAAAACAACTAGGCTTCGAAGCATATCATTATCAGTTGCTATGGTAACTTTGCGTCCAATATAGTCGGACACTTTGGCGACCGCAAAAAAAATAGCATGCCCGGTCATCAACCATAGCTTCAGCTCCTCTTTGATTGATCTTAAGAGTTGCAGCAACGATCATCCTCAGACAGATAGGACGAGGAGCGACCGGATGCAAGGGGCGTTAACTGGCTCGTACTTTCAGAGGGCGCAAAGCACCCGTTTCAGTAGCACCGGAACATGTTCACTCCCTTCATCGGAATGCTTTCCGTACAAACGAAGAAACACCCATTCCGGTCTTCCAGGTCTACGTACCGCACACCACATATGCACAGCTACAATATAAAAGGTAGAGATAAACTCAGGATGTCCGTCGTAAAAATAGTCCTGCCGTCCGATAAAAGCGAACACCAGGGTGGAGTAGACGCAGCTCTGCTAAAAACTGTTTGGTTTTGATCTTCCACTGAACGAACTTGAAAAAAAAGTATGCCTCTTCGCCATTGAAAAGGCTAGAAGCGCACTGTGTGGTTTTCGTTGTGCTACGAGAAAAGAAAAACGCGAGACCAAAAAAATAAGCAGAAAAGAATAAACAGCTAAATGATGCTGCAAACATTCTGCAGTCATTCCTCTACAGTAAGTGTAGACGCTTCAAGCCAAAGGCATGAGGAGGAATCGTTCATCATATCCCTAAAACCCCTATGGGCTGAGGTTGAAGGCAGGTTGAGTGACTGTAAGGGAAGGGGGAAACGGTGGGTGAGGGAAATTTGGGGAGAAAATTGGTCTTTTCGCTTCGCTTAAGCTTTAGGTCATGTGATGTAAACGCTAGCCTAAGCGAGTATGGTTGCTCCTATCGCTCGATAGGGATACAGCTATCTACATTCATACTGGCAGGCTGTCTGGCACTTTCATTGACTCTTCAGCATTGAAGATCTGTTGCTACATATATGGCTCCAGCATGCTATTTTACGTTAATGGGCTGATTGGAGTGACTGAGTGCGTGCCATCAATGTCTGGTGCTATACCTATCGCCTATATGCTAAGCATGGCCTGGTTTACTGTGCCAAGTCGTTGCGAGCCTCAGGCGAGAGGAGATATATGTCTATGCGACTGACATGTCATTAGAATCCAAATTATCATCATCACCCGACTTAGATACATATCATCAACAGCAGGTCTCAGTACAACTGAGACCTCACTGCTTCCTAGATCTGGTCGCATCGATGGCCAATCCAATGAGCTGGCTAATAGGTCCACCACGTCTCTTTTTTCTCCTGCGTTCTTGTTTTCCGGAGTTGTACGACATCATCTCAGGATGCTGTTGAGACTCGAGCTCAGGACCTCCCTGAGCCGGTGCCTCGCAGGCCTCATACTCTGTCGTGCGTTGACGGACTTCCAGAGTCATTCCGACTCCCAGACAGATCCCAACAATCACGATCTCCTCCAGAACAGCCATGACCAGGAAGACAGTGACGTTTCCGGTCAACATGTTGAACGTGGGGTTGTGCGTGAATACCGACAACAGGGAGTATATGAGGCGCACGAGAAGCAACGGAACTGAGATTCCGACTGCCAAAACCAAGCGATGTTCGCCATCCTCAATGCTTCCATACTTGCTTCCGACGACGAGTAGCAGGGCACAGAGACAGCCCCATGCGATGACGTATAGAACGTCGCCAACTTTGGCTTCTGTACTGTTCGTGATTCCCTGAAGGCTCGAGCTGTTGCTTGCACCAACAATACAAAGAACCATGCCCGCCAGTGTGAGGAGACCGACTAATCTGAAGAAGGCTGGAAGGAGGCCTCGTCCGGTTTTTCGTTGGATAGACTCGTTACTGGAGTACGAGGGACTGGTTAGTTTCTTGACGACTTAGAGCAGATCAGAATGACACGTACACTCGGGACAAGAGACCGATGCAAGTGGAAATCAGAGGGGCAAGTCCGATGGAAGTGCAAACTCCCCATGCGATATAAAGGTCAATGGTCTCAGGGTGGGCTATCGTGGCCAGGTAGCAGCACGAACCAACAATGCGAGCCAAGGAGAAGATTATTAAGAGAACCCAGCCAGCATTTCTCTGGAAGCCATGGTGGAAGCCCATGTACAACGAGATGAATAGGGACGGGAAGTATACGATCAATTCCAAAATTGAGAGACCATGTCGGTAGTTGACGGCCATGATTGCGATAGAGAGACGAACAACGAGTCAGTGTCTCTTACGGGCTAGAAGAGAAAGAAGTGTTGACTTCAGAACAATCTGCTTCATTGGAATGTCGATAGAGGAGAGGCAAGTTATATAACGATTTCAGGCAACCGTTATTCCCCCTGTTGAAGACCGCTATAATCCTAGCAAGATCACACATTTTCTTCACGGTACCAATACCTGCACCCGCAAGGCTGTGCCTCCCTGGAATGTACCTCAAACAAGCGTCTATCGGGAGCTTGAGGCTATGCTTAGCCATATCGTTCTGCCCAACCAAAGGCCATAATGAAGGCCAGATGGAGCAAACTTGATGGATATTTCAACGACAATATTCGTGGACGGACATCGGGTCCAATCAGAACACGGTATTGCTCGCCCTGCTTCCCCGATGCGGCTAGACCAACCCCACCGGACTGGGGCTTCGCTGGACTCGTGGCGTTTGGTGATCCCTCAATACGAACTTCATCTATCTTGCTCCCCGAAGTTCAGTCTGGAAAGGACCTACATGTTGGGGCCGCAATATGTCAAACTTGCTATATTCTTCTATTACGCTATTTAGACATCGCGTGTGATACGACCATCCCAGTCTACATGCGGCTCCTTACTCGTGATGGGCAAACCAAGCGGAGGGTGTGGTACGTGTCGTGCGAGGAGAGTCAAAGTAAGTAGTATGGCCTTGTCTATGATCCACCATCCTATCGTCGTATCGAAGACACCGGCGCCTTCCATCCATTCCATCTGGTCTGATCACTGCTCTTAGTGCGATGAAACTAGACCAGTCTGCGGTCGTTGTAGGAAAGCAAGGCGGACTTGTTCCGGCTATCGAGACCCGCACTCGGTATGGTTTAGAGACGAGAGCGATGCAGTAGCCCGAAGAGTCAAGAGATCTGCCAATTTAGACACAGAATCTTCCTCCACAGAGCCTTCGGTTTTGACGCTAGCAAGACGAAACACCTCCCAGGGAGTAAATCCTGGACACTACCCTCTGCGGTTCCCCCTAGCGATAGTTAACTTTGCGTTGGATCATACCTTCCAAGCCACATGCTTTTTCCTGAACACGTACACGTGGTTCAATGCGTCTAACACGGTGGAAACCTCCTTCAAACATGGTGCCGGTTCTGCCGAGTCCCTTGGCCAGAAAGCTATGATGGCTAGCATTGCATCCGTGGGCTTAGCGAATCTTGCTAGTATGCAGAGGTCCTCGTCAATGCGGCTGTCGGCTCGGCGCGAGTACACTAAGGCTCTGCAGCTGACGAACTCAGCTTTATGCGATCCGAAACTGGTTACAGCAGATACCACGCTAACCGCGATCGTTTGCTTATCATTATTCGAGGTGAGTTTGACTTTAACCATTGACAGAGCATATGGCTGACTGATTTATTAAGATTATTGCTTGCCAGAGAAATGAGAGCCTGCTATCCTGGACCGAACACTCACAGGGGGTGGCAACTGTCCTTGAACTTCGCGGCAGAGATCAGCTTCGGCGCGAAGGCGGGTTCTGGATGTTTCAAGCCCTCCGTAATGAGGTGGTGCGTGTTATCGCAAGTCTCTTATATAGAATCTGGCTAATGACCCCTTCAGCTCCTCGGTTGCCTACAAAAGAAGACGAGACTCCCTTCTGTCCTGATCGATATGTCTGATCAAGTAGCTACCGACCTGACGTCTTATACTCTTCCAACTGACGGAGATCGACTAGTTAAGGTCATGGCTAAGTTCGCCGGCCTTCAGGCTGATGTCCGAGAAGGAATTCTCTCGGACAGCAGTGAGATTGTGAAGATGGCCACGGCCATAGACTTGGAGCTAGAGCAATTCGCTAGTAATGTTTCAGCCAGTTTCACCTACAAAGTAGAGACACAGCCGGGCAGTGTCTCATCCTGCGAGGACGAGAAGGGCAATTTCTGCCATTACCAAGGGACCTATCATATCTATCAATCCGTCTGGTCCTGCAATATTTGGAACAACTACCGCTACATCCGAATCCTCGTTAACGACATGATCCTGGACCATCTGCGATTGATGGCATTGGGTGGCCATCAAGTGCTAGACTATGGCCTCTTCAAGGCCCAATGTATTCGGATCCGTGATCTGATGAGGCAGCTCGCCACGGACATCTGCTGCTCTATTCCTTTCAAGTTCGGAGTTGCTGGCAATGAAAGCAAGAATGTCTTCGATTCTCCGCATACCTATGCGGGCACCGGGTTCACTTTGCTTCTGCCGTTGACCATGGCCGCACTTGTTGGCGGAGCTTCCAGCCCGATGCATAACTGGGCTATGAGATGCTTCAACGTGATTGGTCGGGAGATGGGCATTGGGACCGCTTTAACCATCATGACCGTCGTAGGGGAAGAACAGGGTGGGCTACATTGGATAGATGCGATGGAGTCTGGTGACACCGTTTGGCAGTGAACTTGCCCAAGACGCCTCCATCGGCGGGGAGAATGGGGAAATGGGTCTCTATGATTGATGCATACGTGTAGTATATCCTTACGAATAGACTGAATTGAATGTATATACTCTGTAGAAACAAACTCTTCTGTGTATGATGCACCGTGAAATAATGCCGATGGCTGGGATATTCACACCAAAGTGATGCCTGAGGCCTCCACAACTCAACGAGCAATCACGTGCCGCACTATACGATTGACCCATATAAAAATCCTTTCGATCGGCGCACTTTCTTTCTTCTCCTCACACTTTTCATACCTCACGAACGCATAATCAACCTCCAATTCCTTCTTAATTGACCATAGGATGGCAGGTCATATTGGCGTACTAGAGTAACCCTTTACCCCGGGCATAATTGGCTCCCCTACCGCACTGAGTTCCATCCCGGAGCTCGTCTGTGCAATGGTGGTCGGAGTCACCTGCTGCTCAAACATTCCCATCGACAAATTTCAATTAAGTATGGAGTGTGATATGATCGTAAGAACGAACGTAGAACAGAACCAGATGCATGCACCTAGCGAATGCAGGATCAGCGACATAAACTGCAACAACAGTTGCCTTGGTGTAGTTCGCATAATTCGCCTCTCAGGGTCTTTGGCTGCTTCGGGCCGTGGGATGTCATGACGCGTCCCGGGATCCATGCAAGAAAGTCCAGTACTGTGGAATCACTGGAATGGGGCATTGAATGGGCTTCCCTTCCATAACGTTATTCGAAGACAAGAGGGGGTTGTCTCATTGGCGTGACTGCCTGCCAAATCATAATGAATAGACTTTCCACACCAGGAACAATCCTGGCTGGTTGGGGTCGAAAGTTCCAAGCGTTGCTTTGCAGCCATTGGGGGCTGCTGCTGCTGCTGCTGCTGGTGCCCCTGATGCCAACCCGGACGCTTGATTTTCTCCTATCCTTCATGTATTGCTTACTCTGAAATTAAGACTTCTGGGCACCTGCGCCATCACTCCGATCAATACTCCCTCGTAGATATTTATCTACTATCGATTATTCAGTTGTTTTCAACAGCAGATAACGTGGGCCAATATTGGGCCGGCAAACGGACAACTATTAATATCGTGGGACTCTAACTGAATCAATCCATCGTTGCTGCTCTTCTGCTCCCCACCTCTACTCTCCGCCGACTCCTCTCTCTCTCTTTCTCTCTCTCTGTCCTCATTTCATCCCTGGCCAGCTCCTTTTACTTGTTTCCCTGCCCAATTTCCCCCTCTTCCTCCTCCTCGTCGACTACTTTTGCTGTGCATCTCCCGACGCTTTTCCTGGTGTAAATATGCTTTGCCTCTCAGCTTGAAGGTTTTCCCGAATCCCCCGTTCCGGAAGCTCGGCTCGTGCTGTTGCTTTGCTGGAGACTTTTTCTCCAACTCGCCTCCCCTCCCCCCCTACATCTCACTCCTGCCCCCCCTCCTCTCCTCTCCTTGTCTTGGGGTTTGTGAGACCGGAATCTCACCCCCTGTCGTCGCGCAAGATACCCCGCCATTCTGTTAGAGTCTTGCGATCATGGTGGCCGGAATTAGCAAACGGCAGCAGTTCCGCAATGAGCGGGCGCTGCAGGACCTCATTCGGTCGGTCCCTGGAAATGACCGCTGTGCCGATTGTCAGGCGTTGAACCCAGGTGAGTTGTGTCGCCGTACGTCTAGTACCTTGTTCAGAGTGCTAATGGATTGTTTTCTTTGGTATAGGATGGGCTAGTTGGAACGTACGTCTCCCATCAACCCGGTTCATACATACATGCAATGCATTCTTTCGTTTAGTGAGGAAGGACAGGATATACTGATTGGAATACCTGAATAGATTGGAATCTTTATCTGCATGCGATGTGCGTCTTTGCATCGCAAGCTGGGCACACATATCTCCAAGGTCAAATCTTTGAGCATGGATACATGGACGGACGATCAGGTCGATGTGAGTTGTTATAGTGATCCCGGGATACGTTTCGCAGCCAGAGAATGAATTCGCTAACCGGTGGGATTGTCTAGAATATGAAATCGCACGGAAACAACATCATGAACAAGATCTACAACCCTAAGAACGTCAAGCCGCCTGTTCCGACCGACGTGGACGAGTCCGACGCTTGCATGGAACGCTTCATTCGCCAGAAATACCAGCACCGCTCCCTCGACGAGGTGAAACAAAAGCCTCCCAGTCGTCATGATTCGGGCTACGATAGACCCCGCGCAGAGGACCGGTCGCCGGAAGGCTCTCCTCCTCCTCTCCCTCCCAAGCCTGCCAGGCCCTTTGGCTTTGGTCTTCGGTCCGCCTCATCTGCGACTAATCTCAACCGGATGTCCAACAGAGGTTCGGCAATCTCACCACAGTCGGATAGCTTCGGTGCGTCGGGAATCTCAGTGAGGAAAGGCTCGGGAGATGCGTCGTTTGATGCGAAGCTGGCGACCCTACGGGATATGGGCTTCGCAAACGAGCGCCGCAACGCGATCGCCCTCCGCGAGCTGGACGGCAATCTAGACAAGACGATCGAGACGTTAGTGAGGCTGGGAGAAGGCAATGGATCTGTCTCGCTTGCCAAGTCTCCGGCTGCGCAACCTACTCCTGATGCTGGCAAATCTTCCAATCCATTCGATCAACTGGATGCCAGGCCCGCTACTCGCCAAGCAAGTGGGAGCTACAATCCGTTCGATGCACCTGTGCAGTCTCAGCCGCAGGCCCAGCAAGCCCCGGTGCAATCGCTGGAGCAGTCTTTTCAGAACCTGCAGGTCGCGCAGCCCTTGTTTCCACACTCTACCGGTGGCTATCCAATGCGGCAAGTTTCGCTCCCTCAGCCTCTATACCAGCAGACGGCGACGCCCCCGGTTCCCACGAACTTTGCCCAGAACGCATATGTCTCTTCTCCGCAGCCACTAGACGGTGGCAACAATCCTTTCTTCCAGACCGGAGCTCAGCCGCAGGCCAGCATGACCCCTCCCGCGTCCAATCTCGCCCAGACAAACCCCTTCTTCAGTCAGGTTGCACCGCAGCCGACCGGGATGCAGCAACCACCTCAGAGTCAGGCCGCATCAAATTCCCCATTCGGCCCCCTTCGACACGCAAACACCATGCCTGTCATGCCCTCCACATCGCCTTTCGGCCAGCCTTCTCCATTCCAATCGCAGCTCCAGTCCCAGCCTCAGTCTCAGCCTCAACCCCAAGGGCAACCGCAACCGCAACCCCAATACCAAATGCAGCAGCATCTGCAACAACCGCAAGGGTCTCTGAACCCCTATCAAGCCATGACCGCGCCAGCTACCCCCCAGAACACAAATTACCTGGCGCAACCGCAATACGGATATCAAGCATCTGCGCAACATCTAGCGCCGCAGCCCACCGGCCGCGTCGACAAGAACAGCATCCTCTCCCTCTATCAATTCTCCCCGCAACCTTCCGCCACCCCAGAGCAACCTCAATACCGACCTTCCACGGCCGTGAACCCTCCCACTCAGACCGGCCAGCCTTCCCCCTTCAATACCATGCCGCAACAACAACAACAATCACAACCTTTCAACACCATGCCCCAACAACAACAACAGCAGCAGCAGCAGCAGCAGCAGCAGCAACAACTCCAACCTCAACAACAACAAAGCAACCCCCTCACAGACCCCCTATCAGCAAGCGGCACCCGCAACCCCTTCTTCACCACAGCTCCCCAACCAGGAGCTCCCTCCTCGGTCCCAACCACCACCGCACAAGTAACAACAACACCCTACCTCACCACCACCGCCCCACCCCAACAGCAGCAACAGCAACAACAACAACAAACACTCAATGTCTACGGAGGAATGCCCAACAAGCCCACCGGCTTCCCACGAGGTCACATGAGCCAGCAAAGCGTCGATATCAACGGCTTCCAGAGCGGACGACACAGTCCCGATGCATTTGCCAGCTTGAGTGCACGATATGGATAGTTTCATCCCTTATCTTTCACTTTTGAAACAAATCTATATATATCTTCTATCTATTGCACATTCTTCCTTTGATCATATATATATATAACCCTTGTGCCTTTACTTGTGAACTCGTCGTCTTGGACTTCCACTATTTTTATATGGCCTCTTGCTGGAAGGGAATCTGGACTTGGTGAGGCGAGTGTAAAGTAGATTAGTTTAGCTGACTGCATTTTTTTGGCGTTGCGTTTGTGTTTTGTTTCTATGCTTTTGAGGGTTTACGCGGTATATATCTATATTCCTATATTTGCTTTGTAGTTGGTCTGGTGGTGCGATCATTGAGTATCAACTACTTATATCTTTCTTCATTTTCTACTTTTGTTTTCAGCCGGCTTTTTCTGTGGTGGAAAGGTATATAGTGGTTCGTTCTTGCTCTGTTCACTTCATCGGGGAAATTGTTGCATAGAGATAAACGTTTCTAGTTGTTGGATATATATCTGGATAGCAGGGCAAAAATCAATTATATAGCGACTTGGGTATATGGTAATTTGAATACAATACGATGCAACAAAAATGTCCATATTAAATATGCAGAGGTATCCGAGGTATTATTCCAAAAATGTCCACAAATGAATATACAGCTTAGTATAATAACACAGATCATATCTTCCCGACTATATGTGCACGCATCAAGCTACTAAGCCCAATTTGCCCGATCGTTCATCCGCCGGTTCAGCTCTTCCCAAGCGGGAAATGACCAAGATGATGATTTTCTGGACGGTTTTGAGAACGGCCAGGCCGGCAACTCAAACCCAAAAATGGTTGTGCGTTTGCGGCGCTGCCATGGCCATGACCACGACCAGGACGATTGGGACTGGCTTGAGAATATGGATTTCCAGAACTGCGTGAGACGTTGCTTGTGCGTGGGCTTGGTGAAAGCTTGCACGATGCGATCGAAGTGAAGATCCCGGCTCTCGCGCTGGCGTTGTATGTACACACTGTCCCGGGCGGCTTGTTCGGACGGGTCAACGCACCAAACGACTATGTCGCCCCGACGACGCCAGTCATCATGCCAGGCGGAGTTCCAGGTGCGGTGGCATTCCTTATAAGCGGAGAAGCGGAGGAGACTCTGTAGGGTGGGTTCTAGTTGGGCGAAGAATATGAGGTAATCGGGCCATTCGTGCGGGGTTTGGGACTGGTACTGTCTGGGCAACTGCGAAGATTTCCAATTATACTTGTCATAGGATGGCCTTCGAGGGAATCTGCGCAGACCGCCAACCATGTTCGTCCGCAGAAACGTCTCAGGATCGGCGTAGAACTGGTCTGCCTCGTCCAAGTACGTAGCTTTCTCGGACGCGTCGAGGCCGACAGGAGGCTCGCAGGATAGTGCCCAGGCGCTGATGGTGGGGTAGACCATATGTGAGCGCCAAGGAGTGCTATGGCAAGGCATGAGGAACCCAGCTGTGATCCCGGGCTGAGAAGTATCGGTCATATCGTTGGAACCATGGAACTGTCGCTGGTCCCGAAGGTAGGACAACACGGCCGCTGGGCCGGATGCATGGATGACTGTCGTATAAAGTGCAATGACGGCGTTTGCCAGTAGCAAGAAAACCAAGGTCAGCCGTCTGGGGGTGTGTCTCTGACTTCCCGCGGTCACCGCGGGACGGAAGAAATTCACCAGAGCAGGTGCAGTCAGGACGTGCAGCGAGGGCAGCAATGGATAAATGAATCGCACCTCCTTGTGCGATATCTGCGACAGCCCAAGGATCATGATGAGGCACACCGAAGCAAGCTGAACCTGCATCGAAGCCTGCAACTCGCTGAGTTCACCCGATCGCGGTCGGGTAAATGAATTGTACAAGCCCACAACAGCGAAGGGCAGTGCGGTCGTTAAGAGAAGGGGAAGCCCCTGCGACAGATAGTAGTGCCAATCATTCTTTCCATAGAAGACCGCCAGCGACTGGGCTAGGTTGAAGTACAGGAACCGTATGGGCGGAAAAGTCCAGAATCCATAGAAGAACCGATCTGCTGTAGTCGATACGGCCAGAACAGCTGAACTGTAGGAGTGTTAGAAGTAGTTGCGTACTTGAAACAAATGGAGGGAACCGTTAAGCTCACCCGCAGAGTAGAGCTTCGCGGACAAGCGTCGCCCGTCGAAGGGGAGTGCTCCGGTACAACAACAGGCTAGCAAGTACCATCCAGATCAGAACGTTGGTGGGTCGCAGTATACATGCCACAGCCGCCAGCACAAGGCATTGTCGAAGCCTATCCCCAGGGTTAGAGTTAGTGCATTTTCTACAAAGCTGCGTGAAAACATAAGGTCGTACCTGCTCAGAACAGCCGTGTCAGACTGGTCCTCGTCCGGTTGGGACTTTAGGCTACGCCCTTTTGGTTGGGTGGTGGTTGAGGGATCCAACGACCATACCCATGGCCACAGATAAAGAGCAACAATGGTAAGGGAGGTCTCGAGGCAGTTCGACAAGGTCCTTGTGGAGCAGAACCATTGCCACGGACTCACGATGGTCAAGGCCAGCTATATTCTGTGATTAGTCCTGATGAGACGCATGCTGGTTGGAGATCTGAGACATACTGCGGCCCAGGCCTCGTGAGACAAGGGATCATACACGCGACAAGCCAATCGCCAAGTATATAGGTCACCAACGGCGGCGATAACGGCTTGGGCAACCTTGGGGGCAACGACCAGGCATTCCGCTTGCCATGCAGGGGAAATGTGGAGTAGGCGAGCGAGCAGATCGGTGGTGGCATAAACAGCGGTAAAGAGAAGAGGGTGTAGGGAAGATCTCAGCTGGTGGCGCCATTCCTGCACAAGGACGTCGTCATTGATTATTAGTCTTGCAGAGCCCCAGCAGATTGGCTGAAGAGTTGTGATGATGACACCGGGTTTCTTGGAAGATGCAGGGAGGTACAGAGCGGAATGCTCCAATGGAAAGGGAGAACTCACCCAAGTGATCCAAGGCGCATGGTCGTCTCCGAATGCGGCCCGCCAAGCGGGCTCGAGAGATTGGAAGAACTCATCGGGTTGGAAAAAGGTCCGAACGGTCCAAGCGTTGAGCAGACGGAAGGCGACGAGGAAGAGGAAGATGCGAAGCGAGGATGGCGGGGTGGAAAGGAGGAAGGCGGAGGAGGAAGATAAGGATAAGGAGGATAAGGAGGGGAAGAAGGAGGAAGACAAAGAGGATGGCCTCAGGTGACCAGAGCGGGAGGAGGAATCATACAGAAGAGAGGCATCGGGATCGGAGACATCAGCGTCGGCGATGTAGTCGCTGTCCGATAAGGATGAGGGGGAGGAAAAGGAGGAGGAGGCTGTTGAAGAAGAGGCTCTCCGCCGACGACGAACCCCAGACATGATGGATGATCGGGGGAATTATTTACTAGTCAGGCACACACACCGACCCCAGATTTTCTGGGATGATGATTAAGTTATGGATCCAGGGATGAAAAATGGACGATTGTGATGGAAGTGGTTGGGTGGATTGGGGAAGGTACCACGGCGTGCAGCACTAGTTCAGTGCAGCCACTAGTCACTAGTCACTATGTAGAATAGTCACTAGTAGTGACTTTCTTAGGTAGTAGTAAGTAATAGTCACAGTGAACTGCCAAGGTTTACAGGTCACGATAAAACTGCCATCTTTTGTTGGTTTAGTTTTTTTGTTTACAGGGGAAAGCGGAAAAGGGAAAGCAGAAAGATACCACTTGGTCCCTTTCTCAGACAACCAACCAACCAATCAATCTCGTGTTCTCAGTCTGGACTGGGTCGGACCGATAACAAGCGTCGAGATCCGCTCCGTGGGTCTCGAGAGTTGAGTGGAAGGAGAAAAGAAAAGAGTAATTGTCGGGATGATGAGTGGCTGCCCAGAACCTCCAAGGAAGGCGGCCAGAAAACGCAGGCCACCAGGAAGTGGAGCGGAGCCGCCCGCCTTAGTCAGAAAGACATCATGATCGCTTCCACCTGCACTTAGGAGTCTTCTCCGCGTCCACCTGCGCTTAACGGTGTAGCTTCGGCCTCGCAAATTTCCTGTCTACCACAATTCGTCTGATTGCCGGCCAAATTGGTAAAAGCCTTCCTGTCACTGCTGCACTTCTCTCCTCCCCTGCCTCAACCCTTCTTATACCGTGTCTTTCCCCCCTTCTCTCTGCTTCGTCTGTTCTTTCTTTCTTATCTTATACTTCCCAGATACCCCCCCTCAGTCCTTCCTCTTCCTCTCCTACTGCTCTCACATCTCTCTTCCTCTTCCACATACTAGCCTCTCATAGCCTCTCATCCTCTGACCACTGCTTCCTTAAATTGTCCCTGATTCTTCTCTCACACCATGGCGTCCAACGGTACCAATGGAACTAACGGCCACAATGGCATCAGTTCCTACCATGCCTCCACCACTCAAGAGGCCATCCAGGCTGAGAAAGACTTCGCTGCCCACAACTACCACCCACTCCCCATCGTCTTCGCTCGTGCCCAGGGCACCACAGTCTGGGACCCCGAGGGTCGTCAATACCTTGATTTCCTGTCTGCGTACTCCGCTGTCAACCAGGGTCACTGCCACCCCAAGCTGGTGGCGGCTCTCGTCGATCAGGCCTCCCGTTTGACTCTCAGTTCCCGTGCCTTTTACAACGATGTCTTCCCCCGCTTTGCCGAGTTCGTGACCAAGTACTTTGGCTTCGACATGGTCCTGCCCATGAATACCGGTGCGGAGGC
The DNA here is from genome assembly GCF_003184755.1 of Aspergillus piperis CBS 112811. Lineage (NCBI taxonomy): Eukaryota > Fungi > Ascomycota > Eurotiomycetes > Eurotiales > Aspergillaceae > Aspergillus > Aspergillus piperis. Next base: position 670,592 of record NW_020291600.1, read on the forward strand.
GGTCGAGACCGGTATCAAGATCGCCCGTAAGTGGGGTTATAAGGTCAAGGGCATTCCTGAGAACCAGGCGGTGGTCCTGAGTGCGGAGAACAACTTCCACGGACGCACAGTAAGTACCGGAATATCGCCCTGTGTAATTGAACTTTGACCCAGACTGACCGGTGTTCTCTGGTTTAGTTCGCTGCTATCTCCTTATCTTCTGACCCCGAGTCGCGCGAGAACTATGGCCCTTACCTGCCCGGTATCGGCTGCACCATTCCCGGAACGGACAAGCCTATCGCCTACAACGATAAGGCCGCCTTGCGGGAGGCCTTCGAGAAGGCGGGTCCCAACCTCGCCGCCTTCTTGGTGGAGCCCATTCAGGGCGAGGCTGGAATTGTTGTCCCCGACGAGGATTACCTGCAGGAGGCCAGAGCCCTGTGCGACAAGCACAACGTTCTGTTGATCTGCGATGAGATTCAGACTGGTATTGCCCGTACTGGTAAGCTGCTCTGCCACGAGTGGAGCGGCATCAAGCCTGACATGGTGCTGCTGGGCAAGGCCATCTCCGGTGGCATGTACCCCGTGTCCTGCGTGCTGGGCCGCAAGGATGTGATGCTCACTATCGAGCCGGGCACCCACGGTTCGACCTATGGAGGTAACCCGTTGGCCTGCGCGGTCGCTATCAGAGCCCTGGAAGTCGTCCAGGAGGAGAACATGGTCGAGCGCGCCGAGAAGCTCGGTCACGTCTTCCGCGACGGTCTGCAGGCCATTAAGAGCCCCATCATCCAGACGGTGCGCGGCAAGGGTCTGCTCAATGCGATTGTCATTGATGAGTCCAAGACCAGCGGCCACTCTGCGTGGGACCTCTGCATGCTGCTCAAAACGAAGGGGTTGCTGGTAAGTTAATGCGGTCGCCTTGAATCCTAGGTCAAATACTAACCTCCCCTCCAGGCTAAGCCGACTCACGAAAACATCATCCGTCTGGCACCACCCTTGGTGATCACCGATGAGGAGGTCCAGAAGGCCTTGGACATCATCAAGGAAGCCGTCAACGAGCTCCCCACGCTCACCGGCGCGGCTGAGGATGAGGTCATTCCCCCTCCGGAGAAGAAGGTCAAGGTCAGCCTCGAGAACTAGAGGCCAGACACAACGGAGGTGACGGATGGGATCCTAGTGGCAAATGCACTGGGATGAACTTGGTACATCGACGCAACCGCGACAGCGCCTGAAAATCGTCAGCACCTGAGTACGGTTTATTCCGACCAGGGACGATGCCTTGTCGTGTCGACCAGAGGACTCGTACGGGCGCGGGAGATTTGACTCTTGTCGAAAAAGCCCAAGCATGAGTGATGCGGTTGCACACCGTCTCTGCCACCTCGTGTGAGATGTCCTGAATTTGTAGCGCCAGTTGGATATCGGTCTTTAGATGGATGAAAGTTGATGATAACGCTTGATGACCATAAGAATCAAAATTCTAGCCTAGAATGAATTCAAAGCGAGTGTTTTCCCGAAGTTTACCTCGAAGTTTTGACATGGTTGTAGTTGAAAGAAAAGAGCACACGATGTTCGATGATGCCGCATATGTGGCCGCCCCCGCGCTTGCTTTCTTTCCCCTCTTTCTCTTCCCCTTTTCCTCTCCCATTCATTCCTGACCTTCCGATTGCTCCCCATTTAATCCCTCTAGTCCCTGTCGCCATAATATAATCCCGCACCAAAATACTACTCATAAAAAAATACCTCCATACTAGATTAAAATTCAAATCCTTTCCCAAAAATAAAGCCGTGTTTGACACTCGACCTCTCCTAAACCGCAACCCCCTCACTTCTTCTATCCCATGATAACTAACTGAATGAATAATATCTGAGTTTCACAGAGAAATGAATATTGGGAATTCTAAATAGTATCTACTATACATAATTCTTCTAATTTAATTCTTATCCCCTCCCTTATATAATACTCATCGTCGCCTGTTCTTCAAAATTCGATTCCAATCTTCTTTATTCACGATGCCATTGTGTATTTGGTGGGTGGTCTTTGCCTGAGGAGATTAATGTCAGCCTAGTCAGCAAGGGGGTCCAAGAGTTAGTACTTAGACAGGGAGAGGAGAGTAGTAACTGCAAATGCCAATCGGAGGAAATTGTATTAACTTCTCGGAGGATTTTCTTTTTACCTTGTGGTTCTACTACTAGTACTCATCAATGATTGAACATGAAAATAGTGGGAATTATACTCATCGGCTACTGTTATTGAGTACGTACACAGTCCGATCATTTCAGGATATTTCATACTGGATGGGGAAAGATATTAGAAAGCATTCTTCCACCACCCGTCCATCCTTCACCGATACTACTACGTAGTATCTAGATACAAATGCACATTCCGAACTGCTCAAGGCTGGTTGATGCATTGCGTGATTAGGCCACGAGTTATCACTCACTCACTCACTCCCAAGATCCCTCCTTCAAAGCAGGAAGGATGATACTACGACACTCTCCAAACCCGAATTTACCCCCCGTGAGACGGTTAAAGCACCATCCTTCCATGATGACTTCGTCTCCGTCTGCAAGGAACTCGAGTCCGTCCTTGCTGGCTTCGGAGAGGATGTTTCTTTTCAGTCCTCGCTCTAGGAGGCAGGCGATTCCGATTTGTTCGCCTTGGGCATTGAGGCGCTTTCATTGGTTGTTAGTTAGTCTTTATAACTCTATATAGTAAGATGATGATAGAGAACCGGGGAGGTGTTACATACATCGCTGGTTATGGTGCCCGTGCCGAAGATATCTCCGGTTGAGAGCCCCTCGCCTGCACTACAGAGATGGGTAACCTGCTGGAACGGAGTCCAGTAAAGCTCCTTTAGATTTGTTTCTGTGACGGTGTAGGATTTTCCGTTTCCTGTGTATCTCTCAGTATCGTGTCATGGTGGCCCAAGGATGGAGGGGCGATGACAAGGAGCGGTGAAGGGAAGGCTTACTGATAACCCTCGCTTTCAATTCAATATCGAATGTTGCCTCGGTTTCTCTGCCCTTCCATGCTAGGTGTTTCAAGGGTGCCGGGTCCTGCACCCTCGCATTACAGTATGACCCCTCCAGTGCCTCGATAGGTACAATCCATGGTGAGATGCTCGTTCCCGAGCCCTTGCTGTGGAATGGGCCCAGTGGTGCCATTTCGTATGTCTGGATATCCCTTGCAGACCAGTCATTCAGGATGACCAATCCGAAGATGTGGTCCTTTGCGTTGTTGATGTTGAGGATCTCGCCAGGGGGGAGTGGATGGGATAGGTAAACGCCCATTTCTAGCTCAAAATCAAAGCGTGCGCTGGGTCTGAAAGCTGGTGGGTCGTTGGGTTTGTTGGAGTCGAGCGTCACACCCCAGGGTCGTCGGATCGGAGTGCCGGAGATGCGGAGACTGCTTTGCCGTCCGTTGTAGACAGAGGGAATGACAAACCATGAGGCTGGAGGCTTCATGGAGAAGAGTTCGGAGCACTGGTGTTTTGAGTGTCTGGATGCAGAGAGTGATGATGGGGTAGACGTACGTTTCTGGTGTGTTCGAACGAACAGTAAAAGTCGCTGAAGTTCTTTGTTTCCATTGGGAGATGGTTTTGCACTGTTGAGAGGGGAATGGCATATTTTTTGCGGATATCATTGTCGGAGAGAAGGTCGACAAGCGCTGCTCTGGTCTGTACGTGGGCTTCTTTGGGAAGAGAGGCGAACTCGTTCAAAGTTGGCTGTAGAGAGATTAGGCCTTGTTTATTAGAAAATGAAGGAGGACTGGTGTCTATCAGATACCATAGAGAATACTTCGCCTTTGAATCCCGGAATTGACTTGAAATATCCATCCTTCTCAAGTGCACTCAGATCTATGACATCGTCCTCCAGAACAGTCGCGCATCTTGGAGTTGGTGTCTCCGCGGTGGAGATTACACCGTAGGGAAGGTTGTCGATGGTGAAGGGCGTCTCGGTTAGGGTCATTGTGCCTATATGGAGTTAATCCTAGTGGTAGGTACAGATCTCAGGAGCTTACGAGCAGGAGAATATTTATCTCATGCTGAATGAGGGGTGCTTGGGTATCACTGCAGCAAGTGCGACTCGAGAGGGGACTGGAGCTCGGACCAGCTGCACGACCTATGCATTGTTCATTGTTAACTTTTTTCCGATAGCAACGGGGTAACTTCATCGCGATGAAACCTGCAATCAAGGAACAGATATCTTATCTGTACGATATGGTGCTAGTCGAAGTCAAACTTCAGGTCCTAGTATCTCCAGATGCAAGGGGCTCACCAGCACCACCGCCATCATGAATCTCGATCGAAGCAGAATACAATCTCTCAACCACCAACTTTGCGACCATGTTCGATGAGGAGAAGACCCAGGAGGTTGTTCATGGCCTCAAAACCACCCCTGATGGGCTCGTGCTCGATCCGCAGCCATCAGACGACCCTAATGATCCCTTGGTATGTTCTTTGTCGAGTTTAAGCGAATAAAAAACTGACGAAAGCAGAACTGGAAGCCCTCGAGAAAGGCGCGTGTACTTTCGATATGGGCTATTGCTTGTTTTTCTAGTCAAGCCACTGCTATGACGAACATGCAGGGATCATATCTCCAAGCACCTCTGTATCACAAGACGGCTACTCAGGTTTCTCTCGCCGTAAGTAGCACACATTGATATAGCAACATATTACTGAGAGTAAGAGGTCTCATGCGGGCTCATTGGGATCATGGTCTCCTCTATCCTAGTCGTTCCTCTTAGCCGTAGGTACGGCTCCTGCTTCTGTCTTTTCTGGTCAACCATCGGCATGCTTTTCAGCTCGGTATGGTCTGCCATGATGACTAGTCCATCGGATTACATTCCATTCGTGATCTCTCGTCTCTTCGCCGGTCTATGCGCAGGGGTACCTTTAGTCCTTGGCTCCGAGTTCGTCTTGCGGACTTACTTCCGGCATCAGCGAGGTAAATGTCTGCATATACTGCATATTCCCTTCCTCTTAGGGGTTGCAATTGGCCCAACATTAGGTGCATATGTTGATGCGAGAGCTTCGTGGCCTATCTCTTTCTGGTATACTGTACCCATGAATGGGGTGTTGGCTCTGTTGATCCTTGTCTTTATTGAAGAGGCAGCATTTGCGGGGGGAGAACAAGTGCGGCAATCCTTTACATCAGAAAAATGGAACATGTATCTCCGAGGAAGAGCGGTTCCACCACAGCTTAGAGCAAGCTGGAAGAACATGGTGAGTCTTATTCTTACCGTATCACCAGCACTCGTAACTTAGGCTGATATTCATAAGGTATCCATTCTTTCTGATATCTTCCTAGTGTCGTTTTCTCCCGTGTCAATAATCGTGGGTTTCGTCATGATGGTAGACTTTGGCTTTGCTTCAATGGCCATTATCCTCGGTGTCACCTTCGTTGAAGCCCCTCGAGACGAAGGTGGATACGCAATGTCAAAGATTTCGATGGCTTCATGTACGCTCTCAGACTCTCCCCTAGTTCATTTTGGCCGTTAACCTGAGCACCACAGTCACGCTCACCCAAGCAATCGGCACCGCACTCGCGGAATTATACGGCCACTTCATCAGCGACAGACTTCCTTTATATTTGTTCCACCGAAAGTCCAAGTCGCAGGATATTGAACCTACAGAATGGCGCCCGGAATACCGGCTTCACTGTCTCTGGGTCCCAGTGATAATGCTTCCCATAGGCCTTGGCCTATTTGGTGCTAGTTTAGAGTACCATTACCATTGGGTGCTTTTGGCACTCGGATTTCTTCTCCTCACCTTCGGTGCCATCTCCCTTCTCCCGGTTGCAATGACGTATCTCTGTGAATGTTTCCCGAACCATGTTTCAGAGGTGTCGGCAGGGATGGGAGTTTGGAGGCTTGTTTTGGGAGTTCTCTCGGCTGTCTTCATCGCCCCATGGAACGATAGAGTTGGTCCGGGATGGCTGTTCGGCACTGCTGGGCTGATTACGCTCCCAGCTTTTGGAGGGGTGATTGTCCTCATGGTATTTGGGAGACAGGTGAGGCAGATGGGGGTTCGTAGATTGAGAAGTTGACGGGAAGTTGCGCTTTGGGTTTGGGTCGATCAGCCATGGTGAAGCTGGATATATTCTGGGTATATTCCAAGTCGTGGGCCATGTGGAAAGGGGAGAGGGTAATCGCCAAACCGATAGATAGATGTCAGGAGAAATCTAACTGCCTTCATGTTCGTCAGATTCTCCATGATCAGGTGACTACGTCCTTGTGCTTGTTTGTGGTCCTAATAGTCACCCATCTTACACTTTCATTTATTACTCCAAATAACAGACAACAAGAACAAACAGAGCTCTCGCTTCATATTACATTTAACTTGGAGCCCGTCTAGATATCCCCCACAAACAAACACAGATAAGACACTCCCTCCCTACCACGCACAATGCCCCCCATCAACGCGCAAATCCGCCCCAGTCATAAAACTACTCCCATCCCCAAGCATGAAAAGCACCGGTGCCCGGAACTCATCCGCCGTACTTAACCGAAACAGCATGTTATCACCCACCCACTGGCTCTCCATCCCTGGCTTCTGAAGCGCTTCAGCCGTCGCCGCAGTCCGAATATACCCAGGTGAGAGCGAATTGACCCTAATCAAAGGCATTCCAACCCTCGATCCCCACTCGGCAGCTAGAGACCGCGTGAGTTGATGAACGGCCGCCTTGGAGGCGTTGTATCCGGCTGTATCCACGCCCTAGTAACAAAGTACCATGTCAGCCCACTCTCTCGCACGACTACAGAAGATATCGTCCTAACCTTATTCGACACATAACCACTCATACTAGCCACAAATACCATGCTGCCCGTAGTATTCGTCCTGAGCATTTCCCGGGCCGCCGCCTGCGCGATGAGAAACGTTCCCGTCACATTGGTATCTAGCATCCGGCGGAATGATGAGACGGGGAATTCGGTCGCGGGACCATTGCGAGATAGGCCTGCGCAGGCGACAAGACCCTTGAGCGGGTATCGTAGGGTAGGGATGAACTGGGTGAAAGTTTTCTCTACATTGGATTCGTCCGTTACGTCGAGGGGGTAGTAGGTTAGTTGGCGGGCGTGACTTTGCGCGGCGGCTTCGACTTTATCTGTAATCAGACGCTGGTTAGTGGCACTTCTATCCCACTATCGGATTGGGGAATTGGGAAGGACGTACGCCAATCCGGAGAATTCGGGACGGGTGCGAGATCAAGACAGACGACATCACCGCCGCTTTCGAGGATCGCAATGGCGAGCGTGGTGCCTAGGAAGCCGGTAGCGCCGGTGACTGTATGGAAGCGTTGCTGTTAGCAGGTCCATGCAATACACTAAATACGGATTGCAGGAGATATACTGATGATAGTGCGATTATCAAGACGAAAGAGATCAGCAACAGGACGAGCAGGATCTCCCTGCGAGGGTTTTGCTTCACGGAACTCGAGGCCGTGGACGTTGCAGTCGCTTCTCGTGGTCATGATGAGCAGATGATATGCAGAAAAGATTAAAGGTGATAGACAAAATGCGATGAATTCCTGGTCAGCATAGGCTACTTAAGTTGTGTGTAAGCAGTATCTTTCTATACTCCCCAACCCCGCATAATGAGGGGCTACGTACTCTCACTACTGACTGCACTTCCTTTTCCCCCAATGTGCAAGTCGCATCTGTGCTCCGTCATATGCATCGCACTACGTAAACTGGACACGGCGGGTATGCGGCCCGCCTAATCCCCATTGCCTGAGCTACTGCGTAAAGTGGAGTAACTAAGGAAGGGGATTTGGTTCCCACTCCTCAAATTCCTATCCGCTTATCCCCACCGGTGCCGAAGGGTGCAGCTTACGGCCCGACCGCGAGTTATGGTATGGTCGGACACAAAGCTGGTCCTGGAGTAGAGTTTCTGATGAGTGCATGTTTTGGAATTTATTTGTGTGATAACACTTTTGATATATAATTCTGTACTGTTTATATAATTCTTCCCTGACGTTGTGAGTTGTGATGGACAATACTTGTGGTGCGGCTTGGAAGCGTGATTTTGAGCTACTAGTAATGCTTCTACCTTCCCCAATCTTCAGACAAAGAGGTTAAGCACCTTAGTACGTACTATAGGTAAATAACTGGTATTGGCATTATGAGGTTTCAAGAAGTCAACAATGACATTAGCAAAAGACACTAAGGTTTGACAAACACTGCTCTCTCTAGCATAGACCACTGCATCTTATTCCAACAACAACATTCAATATCAAACCAGTAGACCTCACCCAGCAACCTAAACATGAATTTTGAGCGACCCAAGTGCTCTACCTAAGCAATCCTCTTCCCCCTTCAGTTCATCCGACAAGTCCATCAAATCGTCCAAACACCCAACGTCCCCAGAATCGGGAAGAAGCTGATCGTCGCAACCGGCGGTAGCAGTCGTAGCTACCTCCTGTAAGCGACCATCAGCATTGCCAACAACAACATTGGCTTTCTCACATTGTACGTCCTCATCCACGTCCATTTTACCCTCTCTCGGGACCTCGCCGCTCTCGGAGATTGGTGGAGTCTGCTCAGGCATATTTTTACCACCCTCGAACTTCGAGCCTTCACCACTACTCTCGCCATGATAAGCGGTCACATTGGTCTTCTCATCCACTCCTGGTGGCACAATTACCTTTCCTTTGGAATTATAGAAACGGGCGATAAGTTCCTCATGCTCCGATTCCCAGCGCTTTATATTTCGTTTAGCGTGCATTATGTTTCTGGTGAGTCGTTGTAGTTCACGTCCCTAGATATTGCATGGTGCATGTATCAGTGGCAAAGTTCAACATGTAGATAGACCGGCGTGACATACCGCGTCAGCCATGGTCATGTTCTCAATGGGCGCTTTTGGGCGATCGGTCTGGTCTGTTTCATATCTCTTTCTGTAGGATCTCTGGAGAAAATATGAGACAGAGTTTGCGTATATGTTGGTAAAGAACAGCACATGGTGTTTCTCACTCTAGGAGGCATGGTGAAAAATGAGGATTGCTGACGTCTGTTGGATGGAGTGTGATAATTATAGGTGTATAAGGATAGAGCTGACTATTGAACGAGTGTAATGCCGTTCAGCAAATAATAGGTAAATGAAACAGTGATGAGTAGAGTGTACCTAAGTATGGTCTCAGGAATGTGATGGAGGGTGTAGCTTAAATTGGTGCAAGAGAAGGAAGGTGCTCTCGTGTTCTTTCTCTATCAAGAAGGGTTCGTGTGCACCTTCACCACGGTGGTTTGTTTCGGGGCTTAGGGCAAACGGTTTGTATGTGTGAATTCCATAAATGAGCGTGGACATATACCGTGCTATAGGTATATTTGGGTATATAGGTTGCACCAAGGGCGAATAGGGTGACTTGTAGAATGAGAGTCAGTGGTCATGGCTCCGAAGGCCATGGTTGCTTAGCTGGAAGGGGTCTTCTCTAAGATCATTATCGAGCTATATATATGTTTAGCCATTTCCATAGGCATATAGAAGGAAGGCTGTCGTGCTATTCACAGCTGTACTCCCATATGGCACTAATATAATCTGCATTAACAGTTCCAGACATCCCCACAAAAGCGAAATTGTTCAAGTGTATGACCAAAGTGACTCATTTTCACAAAGGTAGGCTAAACTTCTTGCATGAATCCATTGTGAGGTTGAGAACCGTATAGATATGAATAAAAGATTTGTTTAAACTGATTAAAATAAGAACCTTACTTGCTAATTCAATGTCAGAAAGAGGGTTTCCTTTATAGACGCAGATGCGTACTAGGCTACGTGATATCTTGTGTGGGAGACTCCCGGTCCTGCGTAGGCAAGATAGCTGGGTATCTCCGACAGATCAGATCCTCCCAAAAATAATGTCAACACAACGACCATCAGCTACAATCCACAGATAAATCAACCAAGTTCTCAGTGTTGCTGGCAAAGTATTTTGAACTTGAATACATAAGGGGAAAGTATTCATTGATGTATCATTATATTTGGTAGGAGCATATTCTCACGGCCCAAAAAAATAAGATAAAAGCCGTAACATTGCTCTCCACTCCCACTGCTGTTATAAATGAGGCAGAGTAAGTCTAATGAATAAATGAATTTAAAGATTAGTAAACATGAGTTACAAATGTTGAGCTGCAAGACTTTTTAGATAGACTGTGTACGAGCATCTTGATGATTTGTCAGCTGGTTCTGGCGACTGCAATCTATGCTCTACTAGTGGCATCGAACAAACATATTGCCAGCAAGGTACAACTAATACATACAAGTAGATCATTTGTCGTATTATAAAGAAATATAGGCTTTCAGCAATCATGCACTTTGTAAGAGACTGCATTAAGAAGTAGTCGGTAAAGTCTGCAGAAAGAAATAAAGAGATTCACATATAAGATGACCAGTAAAACTTCAAGACAAAGTGGAGGCATGCAACATCTGCAGACACCACAAGAGGCAAAAGCCAAGGTCACCTGATCTCTTTGTACTCATCTTGTACACTGATTTTCGCGAGTCATATTTCATGTTGCTGCGGGAGCTACTACTTACTACAGCTGGAAGACGCAACTGCCGTTCTATTGGTACAAACCCACAGCTAAAGGCAACTTACTATGACTAAAACTTCAAGCTCTAGGACCCCTACTAACGGGATTTTCGGGATGATCTGCATTTCTATGTCAGGTTAGCTGTCATCCATCAAACTCCGCTATCGTTGCCGGTACATCCGACATGTTCCTAGGGCATCAGTACAGGGTAAAAAGCACATCACTGGGTCTAGCTCTTCCACTCAAGCATTGAGAATGGCATTCTAGGCTACTATTGGATATTCTCCCCTTATTCAGGGAGCTTGAAAACCCACAACTCCCTCTTTCGAGTGGCCAGACATCCCGACATGGGTGTGCATCTTAATACTAGTACCCGACAAAGTAGCAAGAGCTTAGATAAGACAAAGAAAAAAAAAAAAAGAAGATCCTTCTTAACTAATCACCAGCAGGCAGGATCAAGGCACGCACGAATAGGATCAACCATCGGAATTAAACAAAGGTGACTCGGAGTCAGTAAAGTAAGTAGGACCCAGCCCATCGGAGTAGACCCTGAATCCACACCTACCTACCTACCTGCCCACCGAACCCAGCAGAAACCTACTACTAACAACACACTGCCCTTCTACAGGGAGGTACATCTCAGCACACCGAGATCATCCCATAAGAAGAAGTACTACACCGGTACCCACGAGGGCAATCCCACCACCACTACCACCGACCCTCCCGTCCACAACCCACCGAACGAATAATAGATGGGAATTCCATCCCCAAAGCAGTCGCCACCCAGCAGCTCGGACGAACAGCTGATCTGAGGTTCGAGAATTATCTTGGCGCTTGCTCCTTTACCCTTTCCCGTTGTGATGTACCCAGTAGTCAGGATAGTTAGAAGGGAAATATCTGGCTGCCTAATGGCGAGAGTGGGCCTGGAACCTGCTCGCTGTGCGCTCCGTTTGGAGGATGGCTTGCTGTAGGCGTTCGGGGAGGGCTGGGCTTTAAATATAAGCTTATTTGGACGTCTTTTGATGCTATACATCTGGGTTTGATGGTTTCTTTGTCGTGGTGGTGATGTTTTCTATGGTCATGAAGGGTACGGAGGAACGCGGAAATTGTTGCCGATTCAGTGTGGTCACGTGCTGGTTTGTTCTTGTGAGGATAGGGTTTTTATTTCTATTTTTTTAATTTATTCTTGTGGTGATAATATTTTATTTGATAAAATTTGGTTTTAATTATCGTGGTAATTTGTCTATCTTCGGACTTACGAGAGAACGAGCGACACTAAGCGAAAGCATGCATTCTCTGGGTTTCTCTCTCAAGGATTACTGTTGGTGTGACTGCCGCGCTGAGGATAGAGTCGGAGCCAGAGTGGAGCGAAGTGGGTACTGTCAATATAGCGCGAGGGAGAAAAAGGTACTAACAATGAAAAAAGCGCATGATGTTCATTGCGAATACCACATAAGACGGAGAAATCCGCCTCTTCCTGTTGTCCCACGTAGTATCAAAGCGTGCGACGATCCATGACGGCATGACACACGAGGGACAAAGAAAAGGTCGGACCACTGGGCTGCACCTGCACGAGCAAGGATAACGGGTGTGATAATGGCCAGGCCAGGCCAGCCACGTCATTTCCAGACTGGCCTACACGCGTAAGAGTAATCAATCCATCAATCTAGCCGACTCCGCAGGATGGACTTGCATCCCACGACGAAGTATATGCGACCGTCAATCCATGCTACATGAGGTAAATACGACGAGATCTCTTGTCTCCAACATCCCCGGACGGTTGGCTGGCAGTGAGAACTGAGTACATGCCAATCTCTCTTCCCCTCCGCATTAAACGGTGGATGGCCTTGTGATCATCGCGCAGCGCAGTGACTTCGAGTATGTCTCCACGAGCTGATGACGACGAAGGCGATCGGTGAAAAAGGTTTCAAAAATCAACACCAACGGGAATTTGCCTTCTACGTGCCGCAAACCCCGATCCGAGGGACCCTAGAAGTCGCTAGAAGAATAGGAAGAATGGAACGCTTCTTACCAAGACAATGTCTGACACAGGAGGCCAGAGAGACGGAGATGAGCCGGAGCCAGGAGATACGGATACGGAAGACCAGCGGAAGAGCGAGATGAAGAGTTTAACGGAAATACGGCCAGAAGAGCGAGGCGCGGGTGGGGCGGATGCTCGGGTGGGAAGTCCGAGGCGCGGTGAATTGCCTGATCCAGTCAGAAGCCGTCTGGTTCGAAAAAAATAAAGAAAAGATGCGATCGTTAAGAAAAATTTTGCAAGACCACTCGGGAACCATAGGGCCTGAACATGAGGGATAATCGAGAAACTCTTGGGTAATACCTACCATTGTCCTCCGTAGGTAGGGAACCGACAAATGGATCGTCAATAGCTCCTCACTTCAAACAATCGCCCCTTCGTTCAAAGCCAAGCCATGGCAACATCCCTATAGGGCAGAGGTAGGCGGAAATGGCAAACCAAGCAGCAAATTTTAGTCTGGCTCATAAAATCATGGGTATGAAGGCCTTCGAGATCATAATTCGAAGTGGTCCGGCTTCGGGAGCGTTGCTTGTGAGGAGAAGTAAGCATTGATTGCCAAGGCCGTGCTCATTTTGCACGGCGGGTGCCCATTGATCAGCTCATCCGTGAATGGGCCTTTGCATTCCACTACGCGATGGAGACAGCTTGGCGCGCCAGGAACAAATAAACGAACGGCTCGGACTCGGTGTATAGACCAGAGAGCTGATAGCCTTGGTGGACACCGTCAGCAAAACACCCTGGACGGATCACGGCACTAGTTAATGGTAGTGGTGGGTGCTAAGAAATCATGTACGTACTGTGGTAGTGGTACACACTACACAGCAAGTACCCTGGGAAGTGGGTTACCCAGCTCCTTCCTCTACACACTAATTCTCTACTAGCTCCAACACTAGCAGTTCCCTGAACCATCGCATCACTCCATGAAGACAACCACTATTAGTTACCAGTCTCAAGCTGTTAGACGATGGCTCTGCTGGTAAAACTCCAGGAGTCTAACAGTAGTAGTTAACTGTCAAGCTCGCTCGCAGTCAATCAGTGGTGAGCAATTTATCCGAAGTACAGTAGATACATCCCAGTGGCATCACAGCAGCTCTGGTGATCAGAGGGGAAAAGAGGTCCGTGATGTGGCCGGCAGACCCTTGACTCATTCCAGGGCCGATAATCTAGTCGAATACTAAGAGTTAACGTGCGTAGTAGCGACAGCTCTTCCCCCACTCCTCTCCCAGCAAATAGTTTACCGCCAAACTAACAGGGGGGCTGATTCCTGTGAGGAGATGACCCTGCCGCCGTAGTCCAAGTAGTGGTAGCCGTTATGCTCCAAAGGCAAATCCCAAACAACGGAGCCAGAGCCAACGCGCATCGCCCATGACTCTCCTTCATTCTCCATCCTCCGGTTCGTCGCTGCCGTCCCTTCCCGTGCTGCTCTGGACCTGCCACTTCCGACTCTTCCGATGCTTTCCAGATCCGGTGACAATGGCTAATCCACAGTGGCCATCGCTAACTTCCCATGGCAGGTCATACGGCAAATCAATCAATATTATTAAGATCCCCCCCGATGGCGCCGCCCAGCGCCGTTGCAGAGGCACCTCACTGTTACAGGAAAGAGGAGTCAGAAAAAAAAAAATTCCCTCCGTTGCAGTGCTTATAAATTAAAGCCTAGCCCCGCCTTTCCATCTTGTCGAGAGAAAAAAAGAGGGAGAAATCGCATTGCGACTCTGGCATGGCACTTTCTGGACAACGAAAATAACCGCCGTCTCTAGTCTCTCACCCACTGCCCTGTCACCAACCAACCACTCCCCCTAAGCACTTCCCTCACTCCTAATCTCGCACTGCTGTCGTTGCTTCCAGCTGTTGCTGTTGCCGTTGAATTTTGTTGCTGTCAACGCCGCGATCAAGCTCTTAATCTTATAGCGTGAAGAAATGGATACCCAAACAACCGTCTTGGCGTCGCGCCAGTCCGGCCGGAGCTCCGAGAGCAGCTCCCTGGACGCTGTTGAGAAGCAGAAGCTCGCCAACAAGGAGCTTCCCCAAACTCGCCCTGATCTGCACAATTCGGCGTCGCCCAAGCGATGGAAGACCTTTTGGAAGGCCTTCCGGTATCTGAACAACCTCACCCCCAAGCAGGTCGATGACTTCATGGCATCCTACGTCATCTATAATCTCGACTGGTCTGACGAGAAAGCGATGATTGAGACGCTAGGTCCGGACTATCAGGCAAAGGTTGGCGACTGCCTCAAGGCATACTATGGAGTGCTCAACCATCTGTGCGCGCTGGGCGACGTGGAGAAGATGTACATCCCCCCATTCATGAGCAAGAAGGCGACCGTGCTGGAGAACCAGTTGTTGTACGAGGAATCGATTGCGCAGGATATCGGCCTTAGCGCCGGCGATCACGTGTTGGACTTGGGTTGCGGTCGCGGAAGAGTGGCCGCGCACATGACGCAATACTCCGGCGCGAAGGTCACGGGACTCAACATCGATCCCAATCAGATTGGCCAGGCTAAGACTTACAATGAGAAGCTCGGCTTCACGAATAATTCTTTCGTCGTCCAGGACTTTAACAATCTTCCCCTGCCTTTCGAGGACGCTAGCTTCGACGCTTTCTACCAGATCCAAGCACTCAGTCTGTGCAAAGACCTTCCCTCCCTCTTCCGCGAAATCTACCGCGTCGTCAAGCCCGGCGCCAAGATCTCCCTCCTCGATTGGGTTAGCCTGCCCGACTACGATCCGAGCAACCCCGAGCATACCGAACTCATGCGTCGCGTAAAGCCTTTGATCGGTGCTGTTGGCACTCCCACCCCCGAAAGTCTCGAGAAGGCCCTTACCGATGCCGGCTTCTCTGTCGTCCGCTCCGACAATGCCAGTGTTGGAGGTCTGCAGGCGCCCCTCATTGACAAGGTTGACTTCTACTTCCGCTCCATGCGCCAGGTCATTTTGGGACTGGTCAAGACCCACGTGTTGCCCCGCCACTTCAAGACCCTGATCAACCGCTTGTGTCTCGACGGCGAGGCTTTCATCAAGATGGATACCATGCGACTTGTGACAACCAGTTATCGCATCATCGCCCAGAAGCCTCTTCAATAAACTACACACACTAAGAGCGGGACTGGGTAAAGGAAATCGGTCATTTGCTGCACATCGAGGATTCATCCACGCGTAAAAGGGTCACCGCCCCTGCATCCAGGGAGCAGACCATTGTTTATGGGCTGGGGTTTCAATGAGACCCCAACGGTGATAGCTGGATGGGACGCTTCCACACATGCAGTATCCCGCGGTTCATGTCTGACGCATCTCTCTCCGCAATATGCTGATGATAAGAGCGAGTCACTCAACTTTGGCACATTTCAGTTCGTCGCGTCGACTTGATCGCCGCATCTTTCCCGGTCCTGTGGCCGCGGCGCGTTCCTGTCCATAAAGTGAGTGCCTGCTAATGTCCCAACATCGCACGCTGGCCTCGCTGCACAAAGCGTTCATCTATTGTACGATTGTACGATCGGCTTTCTCTGACTTGGTTTTGAAGATATTTGTTTTCCTTCCGGTTCGCATCTATATACCCTATAATCTCTGGCGGCTTTGCGGATCATACCCATTTCATGACCCCATGGCAGAGCGCCCCGACAGTTCTTTGTTACCAACGCTCGCTCGCTTGCATTCTTCCTGGTCAGTTGGGTTGCATCCATCCTGCGTTGTATTTCTGTTCAGCTCTGCGAAGCCTAGCCGGTGTTTTTGGTGTCTCGCATATGGTTTCGTTTCATTCTGATCTTAGGATACCCCATGTAGATAGGGCTGTCCGTATAGAAGTACATAGACTAATACCACTTTTTCTTCTGCGATGATTGTCAACGGAAGACTGCGAACCCAAGTATGCCAACGGACCGAGCATCACCGATAGTCGGCCGTGCTCTCATTGTGCTAGTCTGGCAAGCCGCCTTGTGATTTACGTAAGGTATGCCGGCGAATCCGACACACGTCACATGACCACGGGATGTCGGGGGATGCCTCGACTAGTAGACAATACAACAACATGCCTCTGCCTTCATGCACGCCATAGGCTTTTGGCCAGCATTCCTAAGCTTCCCTGCATCCTGCTGCCGACCCGAGTATGCAATGCCGAGTCAAAGATTAGACTGGGAGGATCGCAATATATGCTTCTGGCTCGCTCGCCATGACTCGAGGTACCCACCAACACTTTAGTCTGTGTTCCCGCACAGAGGCACTAACTCCAGGATGAGCGGGTACCTATCCACGAGTTCCTCAAGCAGCAACGTATAATAGGTGGGTTGATATCGTGAAAACATTTCAATCCATCCTCTCCAAGCACTGACAGCGACTAGGAAAGCGCATCACGGACCATCCATATCACCACGAGGTGTACCGGCCGCAGGGATGTGTCTCCACTCATCCGCGCTGGAGTCTCAAATCACAGGGCGCCTTTCGAGCACGTTGTCCGTGGTTCCCCCGCCCTGGGCCTGGGCATAAGGTCTCTATGGCACCCGCATCAGCGTTCCCTTATCGCTTGCCTAACTAAGCACTTGCTTTATAACCTCGCCCTCAATCAGCGAAGACCAGCCGTTTTGCACTGCTTCGGATCGGCCTGTGCTGTGGGAACTCTCCTCGTCGACATTGGGAATGATGCAAGTGCCCTCAACCCTAGTACACGTTGATCAGCTCCTGGGGATCCGCACGATCGTCGCCCGTCAGTCACCCGCCACATTGCAGTGTGCACAGTTGAGGGTTCGGGCCGTTGCTACTTAAAGTCCCTTGCATCTGCAATGAGCCACCCAGGCGCCCATTTGGAAGCCGAGGACTGGCCTCTTCCGCTGTCCGTATCTCGACCAGAAAGCATAGTCTCTTCCTCCACAAGCTCTTCCGGTCCCAGCTATGCCACATCGCCTATTTTCCCACCTCCGCTGAGTCGTACGGCTTCTTCAATTGGATCCCGGTCGAGGCAGGCTTCATGCTTCTCCTTATACGAAGACACCTGCCGCTTACCGCTGAACCATTCTGTGACCATGTGCGTATTGCCCAGTATCCCGTGCAGACGACAACCGCTGATGGAGCCATTACAGCTCCTTCGTTCGGAGTAGTAAGCTCTTCAAGCTACGCTTCACTTGCATCGACATACGCAAGGATGCCACGGGGAGTTTGAAGAGTCTTGAGTTGGGCGGGGGACCGGGTCAGCAGACTCCTTTGATACATACTTGTAAGTGTTCGAAAAGGGCCTGCGGATGACCGTGCTAACCCGTCGTGATTCATCTGTAGTCAACGATACCAAGCTTCCGGTTCCCCATCTTGAACATCCAAAGCTCCCGAACGAGTCGTCGCTGCGCGTTTCCTTCATGGACGAGCAAACCGTTCAATCGGCCCACAACGTGTTCCTCACACAGATCTCTTATACTTTTGATGACTGGCATGGTGGGTAGCAGAATACTCTAGCAGTGGTCGAATTTTTGCTGATTCCCGGTTGCAGATTGTGTGCAGTTCCAAGAATTAGTCCTGGGTTCAAAATTGGTCTTCATAGCAGGCATCGCCGAGGCGAAGTCCAAGGGCCGAGGGGAAGAGTGCATCAGCCAGAACCTACGCATTCTACGTAATCATAACGGCAAACAAGTCATGCTTTTCTTTGCCAACTCACAACGGAAGGAGTCGAAGCGTTATGTGTCCATTCCGGTCAACTGCATTGACAGCTTCAATCCGGGCAAGAAGGCAGGAAAGCCGGTGGTTCTCCAGTTGCAGCCCAACTTTGACATTCTCTCCCAGATGAGGACATTATCTATCCAATTTCTTGATGATTCGGGTAGGTTTCTCTTCGAACATCCCCAGCGCGATTGCTAACGTGCTCCCCTAGACCGGAAAGCATTTTGCCAATTTCTAACAGAAAGCACCACATAATAATACAACACACTCCATTAAACATTGAATACGATACCCAGGGGAAACGCGGTTCGGAAAACAGACATAGCATCTACTAATAACCCATCATGGAATCAGTGGTTTACGAGTCTGCAGCAAGGAGTTTAGAGGGCGTTGGGTTCTCAGGTACAATGCATAATCTTTTCCTTTTTTTCTTGCTTGCTCCTGTGCGGCCACGCGTCAGTTTCATTAACAATACCATAACTTTATTGTGAAACTTCCGCCAAGATTGGGACCTTACGAGGCACAAGGGGCACGTGTTTGGTCGAACCAGTAGGACGGCTTTCAGCTATAACCAGGTTTTATCGCTCGGCGAACTCAAATGTCACAAATGGCAAATTTGCCTCGTATCCAGTGGAAGGCAGCTCGGGAGCCTGGCCAGGGACCGAAAGAACTCCGGGATCATGCTACTACTGGCGTCTCTCGTTCATCTGACAGAGGCAGCCAAGTGGGCAGGTGGGCCCCAATGAGTCCCCATCCTGTCCGCACGTGCCGCACGTGGAGCGAGGAATTGGGCGGGTGCCCCAGGCATTAAGCTCCACTCCGGCCGCTACTGCACGCACTGTCACAGCTTCCTCCAATCACCCCGTCGCGTTTCTGTTTAGTTCAAACCTTCCCGGGAGAAGTATATTGTGCCTCTGGCCTCATGGTGGGACTCGAGTACCCCTCTCAGACTCATCCTCCCCTATCTTTCAACGTTGCGCCATCCTTTTTCTTAGACCTTCATCCTCAGATCTGGGGGCCGCAGGATCTATTCTTCCTACTGTACTTGCAGCTCGATGGCCCTTCATGATGTCATCCGTGTACAATCTGATTTCTAGAATCCATTTGATCCAAACGCCAACACGAACATACAGCCATGGGCAAGTTCCGCACACGTTGGTATAAGACCGACCGAGCTCAGGATTTTGAGCATGAGCAGGTAGAATCTTTCAGATGCTTCACATCGTGAATCTTCTAGCTAATACTGTGCCGGTGCCATAGGATCGAGATGTTCGCGCTCGGCAGGTGTACGACACAATCGATCGCCAGGGATTCCAATACTTGATCGTCTTCGTTGCCGGTGTGGGCTTCTTTCTTGATGGATACACACTGTTTGCAAGCAACATGGCACTTCCGATGATCTCCTACGTCTACTGGAAAAAGGAGGTCTCTTCGATCAAGATCACTCTATTCAACATTGCTACACTGGGCGGGACGCTACTGGGACAGGTCTTGTTTGGGTACCTAGCTGATCGGAATGGACGCAAGAAGATGTATGGATTGGAGTTGATTCTCATGATCACGTCCACACTGGGCGTTGTGATGGCCTCTCGCGGAGAAAACGATTCAATGAGCATCTACGCATGGCTCATCTGGTGGCGTATAGTTGTGGGAATTGGTGTCGGAGCCGACTATCCTTTGAGTTCGGTCATCACAAGCGAATTTGCACCCACTAAGCACCGAGCAAGGATGATGGCTTCGGTTTTCTTCATGCAACCTTTGGGGCAGATCTGGGCAAACCTCGTGTCGCTGATTGTCATCGCCACCAGCCGTTCAGATACCAATGATTTGACCATGTCTGTCGATAGGATGTGGCGCTACGTCATTGGCATCGGTGTGATACCGGCAGCAATAGCAACTTGCTTCCGGTTCTTCGTTCCAGAGTCGCCACGCTTCCTCATGGAGATTGACGATGATCCAGTGAAGGTCGAGTTCGATGCAACCACACTCTTTACTGATCCAAATATTGTTTCCTCCTCCCCGACTCTCGAAACTGAAAGCTGGCACAATTTTCCTGGGCAGGCATATTCCCTGACTACCATCACGGCCGAGGACCGATCCTCCACATCCCAGACCGGGATCCTTCAACCAGCGACTCTGAACTCGCACTGGCGCTTAACGTGGAAGGACATCGTACAATACTTTTGGGTGGAAGGCAACTGGCGGACTCTAGCTGCGACGGCCGTGTCCTGGTTCTTCTTGGACTTTGGCTTCTACGGCATCAGTCTCTCGAGCCCGCAGTTCTTGGCTAAAACCTGGGGGTCTCTTCATTTGAGTGCACCAGCGCCTTACTGGGAGACGAACGACAGTCCTGGGGCAAGCGTCTATGACATGTTCTTCGCAAGTTGCACTCACGCACTGGTCATATTGAACGTGGGTAGCTTTGTCGGCGGACTTCTTCTCATCTTGGTGATCCACAAACTGGACAGAGTCGCTCTACAGAAGTACTCGTTTCTCGCACTATCCGCACTCTTCATCGCCCTAGGTTGCATGCTTATCACCGTACAAAAAGAGGGTCCTGTGGCCGTTGTTTTGTACGTCATCGGCCAAGCACTCTTCAACTTTGGTACGTAACCTTTCCACCGGGGAGTCGAATATAGATGTCTCTAACCCATCATTTCTATAGGGCCCAATGCTACAACATACATCATCCCCGCTGAAATCTTCCCCACCCGTTACCGTGCCACCTGTCACGGACTTAGCGCCGGTGCTGGTAAGATCGGTTCCATAGTGGTGCAGGTATTTTCAGCCTACTACAACTTCGGCGGCGGTTTCGGGGAAGAGCCGGTTAAGCGTCACGGCTATGTTTTGATTGTCTTTGCCGTATGCATGCTCTTTGGGGCGATGGTCACATGCTGGATACCTCCAATCCAGAGAAAGCCGGATGGATCTGGAAGAGGGAAATTGTGGGGTGGCAAGACGGAGACGCTGGAGACTCTGGCACTTGGTCGACTCGGCTTGGATAGTCGATATGCGAATCAAGGTAGACGGAGAAGGAGGGATGTTGTTACATGATGTGACAACTCCATCATGGTGGCGGTTTCATCTATTCTGGGTATATAATCACGGTTACATACAAGGGTACTTTAATTTCGCTGTATATATTTGCCAGTGGTCGGGTCGATAGAGTGTGATTCCCCGGCTGCTTATTTGCTCGCAGCAATGCTGTACATACAAGAGAAGAATCAGAAGATACAAATATGGTATGCTGATGATAACGGTGCAGCTTTTAGGGTGACACTATAGTGAGATGATGAGCTAGAACATGGAGGCCAAACAATAAGTAAATATATACGTCATTAAAAAATGGATGAGTAAATTCGAAAACAAATAAATAATAGGTAAAAGAAAAACCAGATAATAATCGGAGAGGGGAGAGTAGAATTGGTAATATTAGAGATTCATCTCTACTGATGATGAAAAAAAATGTGTGCATCATCCGTGAATCGAACACGGGCCTCATCGATGGCAACGATGAATTCTACCACTAGACCAATGATGCTAGTTAATATTAGTCTGGCTTTTATTACTAATATAGCCTTCATTCAAATTGTTACGCCAAACAAAAACTTTCGATTATGTCCGCCTATGCGGGCAAGTCCACTCAACTTATGATCATCACGTAGACTACAATCGAGATGATCGGAAAACCGAATCTTAGATCTATTGGATTTCATTATCTTGTATTTATAGTTTCTGTCTGAAAAGGTTCGTGTTTGTATTTATTCGCCATTGGTTTCGCTGTTGGGTTGCTTTTTCTCGTACTAGTAGTAAATATAAATACTCTTGGCTCTAATCGTGTGGGTGTGAATTTATATACTAATCTTTGTAGTACTAGAACCACATGGGTACTCCCGAGTTGCTGAATGGTCAACCATATATAACTAGCAACAATTGAATCGTTCGCAGTACTCTGATCAACCTTGCGACCATATTTATCATCACCCAACTAGTATCACCGTCTTCAGTACCTAGTACCTAAACTGAAGCTGCCGACATCCCATCTGTTAGCTCATCCCCTGCCACCACACCACAATCCGACCACAAATCTTTGGTTCCAACCCCGCTCCCACCCAACCCACTTGAACTCTATCTACGGAGTACCATTTGTCGCGATGGGTCGATCGGCATCAGCTCCTGCCCCACCACCACGTAGAATGGTTCACGCTAGAAGCATTGAAACCCACGATTATGATAGATAATCCCGCACCTCTCGATGAGAGCCCCCCACAGTGGATAGTACGTGGTAAGCGTCCTGTCTTTTGAAGGAATTTTGATTGGTCGGGTGTCCTGTGCCACGCAGGCTATCATAATCCGACCTGCAGATGTTCGAGTCAGCGGGGTTGGGATCGTTGATGCCGATTTTGTGACCGTGTACAGGTGGCTAGGATGTCGTGGGTCGGGTTTGTGGTAGGGATGGGGAATTCCCCAATGAGGATACCAGGAGATCTACCCCGTAGCCTAGAGAGGTAGATGGGTGTTTTGAGTGCTTATGATCTGCGGTGGCTAGCTGAATAGGTCGGATAAAAGTCCACTTAGGTCGAAAGGAGGTCCGGTGTTCGGTTGTGGAAAAGGCGAGATGGCGTGTTATTGTCCGCGAGCTGGGCGCTGAAAGGTGAAACCCTGATCAAAGATATCTTAGTACCTAATTCCAACAGCGGCCTGGCTCACGATGCAGCCTGCACGAATACTGTATTGGTGATAGTTGTATGAAGCAGAAGCTTGACTGACAGAATCGACTAGTGACAGAATGAGCCAGTGTAGCAGATATTGTGTCTTACCTGCCATCTGATAGATAGCCTCCGAAGTCGCTCAGCCGGGTTCCTGGACGATGTGTGGAACCCGCACTACCCGTCTGGTTCGGATCCAGAATCAATTCGAATGTACCGACCCAGCGAGATAATGACCCATTGCCAATTTCATGGGGATGAAATCTGGTAAGTAGCACGGTTGAAGCAAGGTGAGATCAACGGTGGAACCTCAGGAAGAAGGGGAAGGTGGGATTCCCTGCGGGGTCACGCTCCCGGCTGGGTTCCTTCCCTTTGTTGCAATCAATCATCTTCCCCTCTTTCTACATCTTTCCGCATTCAGAGCAGGATGTAACCACTCACTATTCTGCACACAATTCGTGCACAATTGGTACGATTCACCGCAGTATAATTGAAAAATAAGCTGCCATATCACTCGTCGAGGTCTGCGATGGGGGTCTGCAGAATCCAGACCTGCCAGACTGTGGGGTGTCCAACCAACCGAGCCGACAGGCCAGTTTAGCGCCGCCACGACCCGTCGGACCCCCCAGCACACCCCGAGCTAGCAGGAGAACTACCTATGACGACCGGTACGAGCTGAAGAATGGGCGTGCAGATACGAACCTGACTAACCACATTAATCCGGTGAGTTGTCATGGCTGTGGCATTGAAGAAGCGGGGTTGGTACTACCCCCGCTGATTTAAACCTGGCCTCTTCTCTTCCCCTCTTTGACCTGCCCAGGGAAATACCACCCCTGCTCTACTCTCAGCTCAGTGTTCCTTCATCATAGGCACAATGCCTTCCGAAGACGTGACGACCGGCTCGGTCAATGTTCCCGTCGGCACATTTCCCCAGACTTGTTCTTCGACCGATGTCAATGCGGACCAGGTCGCTTCACAGCTCGTCGAGAAGATCAACACAGCTCTTAGCAAAGGAGATGTGGAGTCCTTTTCCGACCTGTTTTTGGAAGATGCCTACTGGAGAGATCACCTCTGCTTGACATGGGACTTTTACACCGCAAAAGGCAAGGAGAACATTCACGGCTTGCTCAAATCAGGCCGTCTCCCAAGCAAAATCGAGATTGACCGCTCGACCGCATTCCGAGGCCCCTACGTCGGTCCTATCGATGCCTTCGGCGACGTCACAGGCATCCTCTTTTACATTACGCTCACCAGCCCCCTGCTCCATGGACACGGTATCGTTCGGCTGGCAGAAAAGGATGGCGAGTGGAAGATTTTCACCTTCTTCACCTCCATGGAGGGTTTCGTCGACCACCCAGAAGCGGTGAACTTCAAGAGACCCGTGGGAGCACAGCACGGCGAAAGTCTAGATCGAAAGAACTGGAAGGACCGTCGGACGGCCGAAATCGAAGCAAAGGACCGGTCTCCAACTGTTGTGGTCGTCGGTATGCTACTAACCTACCAACCTGTTACTATCTGATGTGCTGACCCGACCAGGTGCTGGCCAATCTGGTCTCATCATTGCGGCCCGCCTTAAGATGCTGGGTATCGATGTTCTGATCATCGACCGAGAAGAGAACATTGGGGACAACTGGCGCCAACGCTACCACCAGCTGGTCCTGCATGACCCTGTCTGGTTTGACCACTTTCCCTACATCCCGTTCCCGCCGAATTGGCCGATCTTCACACCCAAGGACAAGATAGCCGAGTGGTTTGAGTGCTATGCTAAGCTGCTAGAGCTGAATGTATGGACCAAGACCGACATCAAGGGGTCCTCATGGGACAACAACGGAAAACAATGGACTCTTGATTTGCAGCGGCGGAAGGAGGACGGGACGGTGGAGAATCGCACCCTGAAGCCCCGGTATATCGTCCAAGCCACTGGCCATTCTGGAAAGAAGAATGTGCCTGACTTCAAGGGCATGGATTCCTTCCAGGGCGACCTCATCTGCCATAGCAGCGAGTTCCGCGGTGCCAAGCCCGAGTCGAAGGGTAAAAGGGCTGTCGTGGTTGGGGCGTGCAATTCCGCCAACGATATTGCACAAGATTACTATGAGAATGGATATGACGTGACGATGGTGCAGCGCAGTTCAACCTGCGTAATTTCCTCGGAGTCGATTGTGGAGATCGGCCTCAAGGGCTTGTACGAGGAAGCAGGACCCGGGACCGAGGAAGCCGACCTTTACCTTTGGAGTATTCCGGCAGAGCTGTTCAAGGCCCAGCAGATCAAGGTCACCAAGCGTCAGAACGAGAACGACCGGGCGACTTTGGAGGGGCTGGCGCGGGCCGGGTTCAAGGTAGACCGCGGTCCAGACGGTGCGGGTCTGCTCGTCAAATACCTCCAACGTGGTGGAGGCTACTACATCGACGTCGGGGCCAGCCAATTGATCATTGACGGCAAGGTGAAGGTGAAGCAGGGCCAGGAGATTACCGAGGTCCTCCCTCACGGACTCCGGTTCGCGGACGGATCGGAGCTCCCGGCGGACGAGATCATCTTGGCGACAGGGTATCAGAACATGGCCACCCAAGCACAGCTCGTGTTCGGAAAAGAGGGGGAGAAGGTGAAGGATGTCTGGGGATTCGACGAGACGGGCGAAATGCGCATGTGGCGGCGGACCGGACACCCAGGCCTGTGGTTCATGGGCGGTAACCTGGCCGTCTGTCGGTATTACTCGCGATTGCTGGCGCTACAGATCAAGGCACTAGAAATTGGCGTCACTTCCTACGACGGTTAGAGAGACTTGGCGGTAGGGCGAAGACAAAGGAATTAGGGATGAAGTAGATATAATTGGTAAAAATAAGTTGAGCAGCTGCAATAAATGTCGCAACTCAACAATCTATTGAAAATGAAAATTCACAGGTATCACGATAATATCCATAATAGACCCGCTATGCAAAAAAAAAAAAAATAAAAATATGCAATCTCCAAGTGATAGTAATGAATACCATCGGAGCGGAGAATTCTGTAAATCCCGTGTTCCTTCCTTTCCCCAAGAAAAAATAAAAAAAGGTCCAGCCAAGCCGGACACTCCCACCACCGACGAACTGAACAACAGATACCCCCCCTGAACCCAATACCTCCGTAGACAATGGAATGATGGTAGGGAAGTAGTATTACAACCACCCCTCCATCCACGCAACATAAACCCCCAGCGTCAATACCAACGTAACCACCTCCTTCTCCTCCCCAGCACCTAATATCCCCACCTCCTCCAAAAACCGCACTTGTTTCGCATCCCACCCGCCAACCCTCAGCCCCTTTTTCTCTAGTCCAGCCAGCCCCGACCGTCTGACACGCTGATCGGTGCCAGCTGCTCTTTCCCCTCCGATGGCACTAACGCATAGCACAAACCGGGGATTAGCATTAACATTGGCATTGGCATTGGCATCGGAAGAACTAGTAGTGGAGTCTCCTTCCTCCTCGCAAGGGTTTCCTGTTGTTGTTGTTGGTGTTGTTACTGTATCGGAGTCCGTTGATCCCGACACCGCCGACCCCGACGCGGTTCTTGGCCGGGTCTGCGATGGGGCTTTCCGCCGCCATTCGATGATGACGGTTTCGCCCGAGGGGGTTTTCTTCTCGCGTAGGATGAAGCGGTAGTTGCCTCGTGGGGTGCGCGTTGCGGAGTAGGTTTGGTGTGTGGTTGGGAGGTAGATTTCGTCTTCGGGTTCTGGTGTTGTAGTAGTAGTTGTAGTAGTTGTTGTTGGTGGGGTCGTGGTGGTGGTGGTGGATTTCTTGGGGTTGTGGTTGTTGTAGATTACGCCCGCGGCGATGGGGTAAGTACTACTAGGAGGTTCTGATGATGATGGTTTTGGTGTCGAGGTGATGTCGGTGTAAGCGTCGCTTTGCAGGATGTAGAGATCCCGGCCGTGGATTTTGCGCGGACAGTTTGGGAGGGATTTCCCTTGTCGTGGGGGTTGGTAGATTTCCAGGATGGGGAGGGCCCGGTGTCGGTTTGAGGTTATTGAGAGTTGTTGGATTTGGAGGAGGAGGCGCGGGGAGAGGCGGAGGCAGGGGGTGGATTTGGGAGGGGGGTGGGCGAGGGGGAAAGTGTGTTTGGGGGTTTTTGTTCTGTTTAATTATTGTTAGAATTAAGGTATGGTGTTGATGATGGTGGTGGTGGTTTGGATGTACCTTGTTTGGCTGGAGATGGAGCTCTCTGCGTCGCTGTCTTGGATGGACATTTTGTAATTTGTATACTACCAGTACTGGTGTACAGGTGGTAGAAGGAGTGAAGAATGTCAAGGATAGTATAGACGATAGTAGTAAAGAATGATTTGAATATCATCACTTCAATGAGAAAAGTCCGCATATTTATTACTCACACCCCATTCTCACCCAGCCCTGTCGGTCTACTACTATCTCTGCATAGATCGTATTCGTTCCCATCGCACGGGGCGCCGATCCAGGCACTAACTTTCTACGTACCATCTTACAGGGTGCAGAGAGAGTGTGTATGAGGGTGTGACCAACTAACTAGTCTGGTTCAAACATTGCCTAAACCCACTCACCACACGAGATTATTTTTTCACCGTTCAAGCTTATTCTTTTTTTATAGCCTTGGCGGGGCGGGGCCATGGACTGGGCTGAAGGGCAAAAAGAGAACGAAAAGGACGGAAACCAAGATGCAAGTTGAGTTAGACCAATGATTCAGCTTGCGTTCGGGACATCTCATTTGTTGAGAATTTCCCCCGGTGGGGAAATTTCTTTGCGACTCCCGGCGGTAGAAGATGAGGTGAAATGATTCCCGCAACGAATTGGGGTATCGGATACGGATACGATCGCTGCCGAGGTATTTGCGAAATTCCGATTAGTTGGTCATTATTTCTCTATAGTTAACTTGGTTATAGGATCGGATTGGCTGGTTAGATCGGGGAGTTGGGTGCAATTTTCACCGGGTCACGGAGTCAATGGAACCACTCGCAACCCCCATTGTTCGGTTTTCGGTCCTTTTCTCCTTCTCCGTCCTGTTCATGGGTGGTTGCAGATGTAGTAATGTTGTCGGTCGGGCAGCGTCCGAGCTAGACTATCTTCCGTATTCGTTTTCTAGTCAGTTCCGAGGATTAGTCGTTTGGAAAGTCTTGGCCGACAGAGAGAGGCGGTGTTAGAAAAATCCCTGATGGTTTTCCATGGCAAGGCTGCGACATCCTGTCAGCCTGTCAGATTCTTTTGTTTTGGGTTTGTAGGAGGATGATTGCATGAATGGGAGGACCAGGTTCTGACAGTCAGCCTTGTGAGGCTTACATAACGACCTGCGAACTCCTTACTATGTTGGGACTAGTCTGGACACAGTACGATCCTGGAAGTTTCGGGCGCAACTTGGCTTGTATGGGAAGGATTCTCTGCTTATGCTGCGAGAGACTAGAAACGTGTTTGGTGATTACTATGGGGTAGATAGACACGTTGTTCTGATGATTTGATCGACATGGAGAAGTTGATTGGTCTTGTTATGTGCTGCGGTTGGCGATGCTCTTTGACTACCTTATGGTGGCTGACCTACAGAGCACTCGATCACTCTGGATCAATTCTGCCCCGTTTATCCTATTCGCTTCCTGCCAAAAGGGTACTCCGTACTCCGTAGAGATTGATCAGATAGACAGATATCAGAGACATCATTTCTCAATGGACCAATCATACACCCTGGCTGGTCGAGATGTTGAAGCATCGCGAAAATCCACTTCTACTCATCAAGACGCGTCGACGTGTTGAAATCTAATCTGATGGTATGTATGTGAATGTGAATGTAGTGTTTGTTGTGGTGTTTGGTTGACTTTGTAGTGTTTGGTGTTTAGTGCCAACAGTTGCCGAAGGGGAAAGCACAGGGGAGATAGAAAGTGCGACCGAACGGATTATTATATACTCCACTGTCCCTTTCTATACTCGACCCTCACAATAAGTATTAGTATTGTACATTGGAGACAATAGTTGCTCTAACCAGGACTACTGGTCTGAGCTGCATCTACACAATGATATGGTGAACATCACGGACTCCAAAACCCACCCGACCGGTCCAAAACCCGCCAAAAGCCGAGCATCCACAGTGTTCAACCAGTCAACTTCTTTCCACGAACCATGCAATGAAGAATGCGGGGCGAGAAACAAGCAATGGCCTCTCGCTATCTATCCTGCATACTATCGCAGTAATCAGGTGGAAGCTGCAAACGCCATAACTAAGCTACAAGTCTAGGCCCTGAAACAAATATTTAAGCTCACCGATGGCATCATGACTCCACATACTCAGTAGCATTCATATATAAGCCACATCACCCTCATCCATCCACTCTAAGCATTCCAGACGCAATCCATCTCACCACCTACATAGTACGATTACACCATGTACACAACAGACACCCTCCCAACAAGCTTCTGCATAGCCCAAGCAATCGGCCTCAGTGGCGCCGCTTGGCTCTCGGGTACTACGCCCCGTTCATCCTGAACCTAAACTCTCGCTAACAATAGAATATGCAGGAAACATATTCTCTCTATCCCTAATGACAATCCCAGCTCTTCTCCAATCCCACAAAGAGCACAGTATTCCCCTATCAACAATCACCAAACAATGGGCCCTCGTCTATGAAACGGGCAAGAACCGCGCTCCCCCGATCGCTCTCTTCACCGCCACCACCCTCTTGTATTTGTCCTGGGAGACGAGAGCACAGAGCACCTTGTCAGCGATTGCACCACGGGGAGCTACCACTACGTATGCGATCGCTGCTGCATTGACGATTGCCATTGTGCCGTGGACTATTCTAGCCATGAAAGGCACGAATGATGCCTTGATGGAGAAGGCCAAGGTGGGTGTACAGGAGGAGAAAGATCTCCAGGAGGGCGAGAGGGTGTTGGGGTTGTTGAATAGGTGGGCGTTGCTTAATGGTGCGAGGGCTATGTGGCCTCTCGCTGGGTTTTTGGTGGGTTTGTTGGCGGTTGCGCCTTGATCTGGATCCAGTCTCAAAGAAATGCGAGATTTGGGGATAGGTTTGGGATAGGAAAAATGGGCGTTAATGGTAATGTAGGATATTTTGTGAAATGAATTGATGTATATTATTTGTATAGGTTTTGTCAATGGTGGCATAACAGTTTCAAGACAATTGTTCGGTAATACCGTCACTGAAGGATAGTATCATAATCCCGGTTGTGAATTATCGGCTCATCACTACTATTCTGGAAGCTACCGTAGCGGGTATCTAGTTATAATACTACCACTTGTATGAAACCGAGCAATCTCCAGGGAATTTGCTCATGTCGGGTATTCACATGTATCCAACTTATTGCTAGAAACAATTGTCTGATATGGGAGTATATGCTTCTTACGAGGAATATCCATATTCACGACTTTGAAAGCACAGTCAATATATCATTCAATACGTGCCGCAAATGCAAGCTTCACCAGAGCTAATAGGCAATGGGCAACATTCCATGTAAGCCCTCATCATTCCCAATCAACTTCCGTAGCATAAATACCCATTATCTCCCCCATTCAGACCTTCTTCTCTATCTCCATCTTCATACTCTTTCCAAATCTTCAGGAAAGAACATTGCAACAATAATCATACGAAAGCCCTCAGAGACAAACGCATATCGCATGCTCTAGGCATGCCTACATACCAGTATTACTCTATCCGAAGAATGGAGAAGGTGATATAGCCACTATACAATGCCAAGCAGAATGCCTGGGACATCGACCATGCTTCCAATCTTGCAATTGCAAGAGAACAAAAACCGTCTAGACAAATGAATGCTAAGATGATGAGATGCTCAATCTGGCTCTGACCAGCTCCAAAATCGAGGAATCGAAGAAATGCTAGAGGCCTCAATAGAAAGGGCTAGTAGTGATTGGCTATTGCTACAGAACTCTTCATCGAGAAACTTATGATGGCTTCTCGAATTCATAAACTATGAATGACTCCATCCATGGCTTGCTGGATCTAGAAATGGTTGCTACAACAAAACACGTGGGTATAGTGAGCCACTTCTGGTTCACAGTCAATATATATACGCTGATAGTATCGAATCCGGCATTGTGCCGAGAACTGAAGCGAGACGAGACAATGCTAAGAGAACTGGAACCCGATGAGGCCATGCCACGGAAATGGAATTTAGGCACTGTAACCATAGAATGGAAATCCTGACTCTCGAGTTTCATTGATTTGATCACTTACGCGGGCTAATTACACGGTGTTAGCTGCACCAGGCGTGATCAGCACCACGATCAAGTGCCTCTTATGTTCTCATACTAGTTACTGATTTGATATAGCATTTAACTGGATGCCAAATACCAGTGTATACAGCATTCTTCCTTCAGAAAGATCGAAAGCAGAATGGACACATGATATGGTGGATGCACTTCTGACCCAACTGTGGATTGGAATGCGATCTAACAGACCCAAGAAATTCTTCGCTATACCCCCCGCTTTCTACTATAATTAGGACCTAAAAAAAACACAATCTCAGCGAGCGCCTCCGTGAACGTCGCTTGATGTAAGTATCGTGATTTATTCTGGGGAAATGCTATTGCAGTCATTAGCGACTCGTCACTTTATATAGCAGTCTGCCAGATCAAAATCTGATACTGTCGAGAACCAGCGACTATGTTGCACGCGAGCTATCATCAACCATTATACTCTTCACCGTGAGAGACGTTCAAAATGTTGCTTCGTGGCTGTCTTGCAAAGCCGTAAG
Organism: Aspergillus piperis CBS 112811; assembly: GCF_003184755.1. Taxonomy (NCBI): domain Eukaryota; kingdom Fungi; phylum Ascomycota; class Eurotiomycetes; order Eurotiales; family Aspergillaceae; genus Aspergillus; species Aspergillus piperis. Next base: position 702,193 of record NW_020291600.1, read on the forward strand.
CCCAAGCCCAAGCCCCAGCCCACGTCGTGTCTACCGGCCTGATCAGTGGCATAGACTGCTCTTGATGGCACAAACCACGCAGAAATTGTGGCAGCTTGTCCTAACCTCCGCTGGACTAAGATTGCTGAAACTGGGTACGGTCAGGTTTATTTCAAGAGTACTAACATCGTGCCTTCAGTCGTTGGGGATGACTAGGAAATGTCATTGTCGATATGGAAACTCAAACCACAGTGGACGGTACTATGAGAAGACAAAGGAAAATTGGCTCCTTATAGCGAGCGTTGAAGAGGAACCGGCTCCTATTTCAGAGCACAGACAACAACACATTATCATCCCGATAAGCTCTTGACCGTTCAAGTGGCTGTCCCATACTATTCCTGACGTTGAGAAAGATAAGCTCTTCTGAACACATAGTAAAATGAAGGAAACCTTATTCATGCAGCGTTGTCTAAGGGTGGAAAGTTAAGGCAAATATCCCCATGAATACCAACATCCCTGGCAAAGCGGCGTTTCCAACCGAAATCGAGAATGAGATACTACCTCTTCCAGTATGAATCTTGGAGAACCTGGTCATCTTCTTATGGTAGCTTCCAGGATAAATTTTTTTTGCCTTATGAGATTGACAATTCGCCTACAAAATTAGCACATAAACTACTAGTGACAAGTCTCGAAATGTACGATGGTACAATTGAGAAATCACCTGCAATTAGTTCGTCATGCTCTTCCAGCTTCATAGAATATTGGCACACGCCTATTGTCAGACCTTGGGCAAGGAATCAACATGCAAAACGCTCAGCATGTGTGCTGCCAGGGAGAGAAAAACTCGAATTGATAATTGACTTTTGTGGAGGAAGAGGGACACTCAATGGACTCACAGACTACATATGCTGGAGACGAAGACGCTGAAAACGAGCCGAGTGGTTTGGTGATCCTCGAAGCTCAAATGTATTTGAGGACGTTTGGACTAGCTCAAGTCGTGGCTTATATACCCTTATGGCGGATACGAGATCGCTTTTAGGCTTCTGGGCCCGCTGATTTATCAACAACCCTATCTTTCCGCTTTCTCGGACTGTCTGTAAAGCTGTCTGGACCGCATGGAGATATCTTTGGCCTACCTTATGAAGTCGATGGGGAATACTTTGGACGAGCTCAATGGTGATATTCATGAAGAGGGATATTACACGATGTTGGACTCGTTAGCATACTTAGGATATAATATTAATATATAAACAAGTCACATGTCACATATAGAGTGTATTTACCGATGAATTATCAGCTAATATCCAGAATGGAGAATATGCGACCGTAACATGTGTGTAACCATGGGTCCTTGTTCTAGGGAGCAATAATAAATGACCTATGTCCTTCCCCCTCCAAAGGTAAACTTCATTCAGCTATTAGATACAAGAGTAATATATGCGCTTCCCTACTCAAAACTACAAAGCAGCACTTGCTTCAAGTATCTAGAGTTCAACTGAGTCCATCCCCAATATCTCCATATCCTGTGGGTCAGTTTTAGATAGAAATCATGGCATATGATTGGACACATCACGTGGTGATCTACATTTTAGAGCCGTCGTCCTGCAACACCGTGCATTAGCGTGCTTTCTAGAGCCATCAACCTGCAATACTGTGCATTAGTGCCTTGTTTAGAGCCATCCAGTCGGCCCATGCATTAGTGACATATTTTAGAGCCATTGTCCTGCAACATGGTGCATTAGCGCCTTATTTAGAGCGACTGTCCTGCAACTGTGTGCATTAGTGTTTATTCTAGAGCAATTGCATTGCAACACCATGCATGAGATTCAGTTCTAGAACCATTCTATATGCAGTCTTGTGTATGAGTGCAGCTTTTAGAGCCATCAACCTGCGACATTGTGCAGTAGTGTCAGCTTTAGAGCCATCAACCTGCGACACCGTGCATTAGCTTTATATTTAGAGCGACTGCTTTGCAACACCGTGCATTAGCGCATTCTCCAACATGGTCTGTGCTGAGGCTGACATGCATGTTTGTGCTACCCTATACAAGGTGTAATTGGCTACTAGATCTGTGTTGCTATATTCATGCACAGTCCTGCATGAATATTGCTTCTTGAGTAACCACAATATGGCCTAGTATGCAGTGTCCGTGTGTGAAGTGGTTTGGATCTGATTGGTCTGTCTGCTCAAGCCACCTGCACGGGCTTGCATGATTACTATGGCGTTGTTCTGCTGTAGCCGGTGGTCTGTGCATAGCCAGGGATCCATTTCCTTGCTCTTTGCACTTTGCAGTTATGCTTCTGAGATGATAGATATGTGCTATATATTTTTAGCTTAAGTGTTGTTTAGTACATACGACCACAGGGTGTGGAAAACAGGGCTTCCCGTCCGCTCAGCCGTACTTAAGCCACACGCCGGGAGGTTAGTAGTTGGGTGGGTGACCACCAGCGAATCCCTTCTGTTGTATGTATTTTGCTTTTTCTTCATTTTTCTTTTTTAAATGAAGAACGAAGACAATCAAGCTTCTTATGTCATTGCGGAATGATGTGTGCCTTTGTTGTGGGAGGGGTAGTGATGGGGCAAATAACAACGCTGTATCCTGGAACGCTATATGATGTAGGGTAAGCCATGATGTCAAGTAGTATAATCATCATTTCCATCGATCCTCTCATGTCTTTGCTTCCTGATTCTGTATAGATCCTCACGGCATGAATATACATATATACGTAGACTGTATACTGCCAGTGATCTTATATCTGTTAACCAAACTGCCAAAATACAATAGGTTGCATCATCCACTGACGAGCTACTTAGAGATAGTATATACCTGAAATCCATATAGATAATATTACTATAACATGGAACAAACCAAAGCAATTCAACCAGATAGTGGAACCAACAGTGTCACCATCACAGATTAACCAGACTTACTCAATCAATTATACTAAACTATTATAGATGTTCTCCCCCTAACCCCCCCTACATCCTTCGTCTTAAACCTTGCTAACAGCTCTGCCAATATATCTCGTCTCTTATTCATGCTCGCCAACTTTTCTCTCTATATCTTTCCACTGACAGTCCGCGGGATCCTCTTAATGAAGAACACGCCCCCATCCAACGCCTTATACACCGCCAACCGCTGACGTGCAAAATCATACACCTCATCGGAGCTAACTCTAGCACCCGGGGCTCTAGCTCGCACAACATATGCACGAGGAGCCTCCGAGCTTCCATCCGATAGACAGGTGCCGATGACTGCGACGTCCGCAATGAGCGGGTGCTGGAGCAGTACGGCTTCGATTTCAGCGGGGCAAACTTGGTATCTATTTCCACGACTGTGAGCGTCAGTCAATGGAATAGAATGTCAATAGGGAAAGGAAGGGAATGAACGTTCCCCCGCACTTTAATCAACTCCTTTGTCCTGCCCACTATAAAATACTCCCCATTCTTGACGTAGGCCACATCGCCCGTATCAAACCACCCTTCAGCATCAACCATGGACTCATTACGTCCCAAGTATCCCGTGAATAGACCAGGCCCTCTCACATATAGCTGTCCTGGGACTTCATCATCCTTGACCACTTCAGCACCAGACACAAGTCTTGCCTCACATCCCGTAGTGATAGGTCCAATACTTCCCAAGTCACCCTGTCCTGGTCTGCCATTGGCAGGGTAGCGTTGGTGAAGGGCAACTCCACACTCTGTCATACCCCAGAGTTGTCCGGCACAGGCATCTGAATGCAACAGACCTGGAAGGCAATGCTCGGAGATCGACTGGTAAGGACCAAGCATCGAGCCCCGCGGATGATCATCCAATGACATACTGATCGTCCGAGATCACCGGTCATTCCAACTAGCAAATATGTCTTGTAGGCACTCAAGTCCACAAGAGAACTAGTCGATAGGGGATATGCCAAAACTGGCCGCGAATGCAACCAGTTGACAATGATGGAGCAATCGCTGCTGAGTGAGTCCGACCAAATGTCACCGGGAGTTATCATGGAAACAGTAGTCTGCGAGCCTCCTTGCTGTTCTGCAAACAGACAGGATGTTGCCAATATATCTGAGCAGGAAATGCCTTTACCCTCTAGGTTTGAGACTGAAGAGTTGCCGTAGAACGTATGTAAGCCGTAGGTCGCTACTGCGGGAGGTAGCAAAGACTTAATGCGAGCGAAAGTGCCGTCTGCCTGAACTCTGAAACTGGCGAAAACCGATACTCCAGTAGACAACAGGCAGGATATTGCACGCGATGAGCTACGGGGTGGAATGATAATTGTGGTTGGGCTTCTTCCGCTGACCTTAGTGCTTGTAACAAAGCGTACTTTAATCCCTTCCGTGGAAGCCATAATGGCTATGGATTGTTGAAGAGATGCGGCAGCTTCATCATTTAGAAGAACAGCATTGGCTGGTGCTTTGTTGACCAGGTGACGGGTAATTATAGCCGTAGCTACTTCGTGTAAGAATGCTGCCTCATGTTCCTCAGCCAGCCAGCTGGGAGCGGTTAAGCACCAGGATGCTGGTGTAGAAATGACCGAGCCATGATAGACAGACAGTGCTAAAATATGTATGTGAGTCTTCTGGTCTCGCCCGAAAACAAGATGCAGATAACTAGCAGACTGGACATGGATAGTGGAAAGAGTGGCATAATGAACCCGAATAAAAATGATATCTTTATTCTTGCTCTGCTGATGTAAGGTCTGGCCTGGAAGCATTTGCTGGGGTAATGAGGCTAGTGTGAGTCCCGCCTTATCAGGAACAACCTTGACGGGAACCAAATGGGGATTGATATGTTCCATACTGGAAAAGCCATGGCTAGTGAAGAGTTGTCGGTTTATTGTATGGCAGGGAAGTACCCGAGGGATCATCATTATCCTGTTTTCTAGATGGAGTTCCCATTCAGGATTCTCAGTGCAGTCTACAAGGCTATAATTGTTGTAGACATCCGTGTGAACAAGTCGCATGAGTGTAGTGGCTAGGGTATCAGTGTCAATAGCATCAGGGTCAATGATGGTGAGGTGCTGGAGTAGCGGATGTGAATTCTCGTTAGCTAAAGTGCGTAGAAGGCCTTTGGTCATGGCCTGATAGGGGGTTTCCAGTCGCGGACCAGAGAAGCTTCCTCGCAGTCCCAAACAGTGCCTGCAGACTGCGGAGACGTTCTGCGGTAAGCCCCTGCAGATAAGGACTATCCATGTCGGACAAAACCAAAACGGAACGGCCACACTTGACGCATCAGGTGGAGGGACGAATGCTTCGAGCGTAGCAGCATGGTTGATCCGAGCGAAAAAAGGGGATACAAAACCCCGGACCTGCGTCACTAATCGTTCTGTACGGGCACAGGAACCCCCAACTAAAACGAGATCCGAGTACTGCCCCGTGGCGGGGACTGATAATGGATGCTGCAACTTCGAAATATGGTCGTCAACAGCCTGAGCGCTGAAAATTGCAAGCGCTGTCTGAGCCCTTACTTCCGGAGGTGATACAGTTTCGAGTCCGCCAAAGCCCGTGTTTTCCAGCACTTGATCCCAGGTTGAAGTGGAGACTATGGGCCCCCAGGGGCGACCGTCATGTTCTCCCAACCACCATCCGTCGACATGAACCCTTCGTGTCTCCAAAAGTCTGCCGAGCGTATCGACTGTCCGAGCAAGACTGAATGTGTGCAAGCTAGTGTTTTCGAGCCATTCACCATTCCAGCCGGGCAAGGATCCCTTGGTGCATCACCCAAATTTGACTCCATATCTATGATGTACCTGCTGCATTGTCTACCTCCGCCAACCGATCACAAGGCGACTGTGTTTGCGCACCTGAAACGCCACTTGACTCCGAAAGGGACTCTGTTTGGTGCCACGATATTAGGTTATGGCGCACAGCACAATCTGCTCGGGCGTCTGACCATGCGCCTCTATAACTGGAAAGGCATATTTGGAAATACGGACGACAGCCCGGAGGTATTTGTCAAGGCATTGGAAAATGAATTCGAGGAGGTCGAGACCCATATTGTAGGAGTGGTGCTACTCTTTCGGGCTCGCAGACCCCGGTTGGCTTGAATAATTTGGTTGTAGGGCTCTGAAGTGTCTCATGTGCTTTACATTGAGGGTCCTGACAATCAAAACCTGGCAAGGGAGACCTGCATACTATTACACTTTGGTTCCTATTCGATCAGGCCTGGATAGTGCATCGGGAATTCTGGGATGTATTGTTTTATTTTTCATACGGTTTTCTGTCCCTGAGGTTCCGATTAGCTCCCGATTCTCGTGCAACATTAGTAAACGAACATTAGCCGTCGTTCGCAGAAATCCAGTATATTCAGCTTGCTGAAACCTTATTTGCCAATAATTTCGAGCAAAAGGTCAATGATCAGACGCTGTATAAGCCTGAATCCTTCGGGCAGGCTCGCAGGGTCCCAGAAAGGAGATTAGTGAAAATCTGAATTGCCAATCTTGGATGGGGCCTGGACGCTGCGCTCGTGAGGAGACGGATAAAGCAGCTCGGGTCGCCGATCTTTCTCCAACTTGCCGATCCCTCTCGGTCTCGTATCTTCTGCAAGATCGCAAGCTCAAAACCAACAAAGGCCCGGGGCAATAGAGCAACCGGTTCGGAGTTATTATTCCCGACGCTGATGCTGACACGTAAGGCTAGTATGTGCCTCGATGCCGTCATAATGAGGGGGTGATAAGAAGGCAAGCTTTTTCTACCGGTATACTACCACAAGCCAGCAGAATCCCTCTTTAGTCGACCAACATGGAAGAGAACCCATGCCAAATCCAGCCAGGATCGGGAACAAACGAATGGTCCACTCCGTTGATACTTTTCCATGATGCAGGCGGCACTGTGTTCCCGTATTTTTGCTTAGGCGAGCTGCACCGGCCGCTTTACGGCATCGGAAACACTCACTTCGACCACGGAGGCAAATGGGATCACGGCATTCGTCAGATGGGAGTTGTCTATTCACACTTACTTCGGTCGGTCATCGGGTCCGGAGAAGTTATCCTGGGAGGTATGACGAAATGTTAGCGCTAACGCGGAATCTCTGGCACTAACAATGAATTGCTTTTTTGCACAAAGGATGGTCTCTCGGCGGCTGTGTTGCTTTAGAAGTTGCAGCTCGACTAATGAAACTTCCCCAGTACACGGTGCAGGGCGTTATCATGATCGACAGTGTCTTTCCGACTGTCAAGGTCACAGACCAGTATCCCCGCACGATCGCTGATGTTGCTGCCAGCTTCCAGCTACCGGCCCGAATGTCCGATGCCCGGCGGGTACAAGCGCAGCAATGCATTCTGTACGCTCACGAGATGCAGCGTGAATGGCGACCGCCACAGTTTTCGTTAGGTCTGCCTCCTGCAATACTCATACGCGCAGCCGATCCGGTACATCTAGACCCCGAAGCGAAGCCCCACTACATCGATCTCATCCGGGACTGGACGTACCTGGGATGGGAGGAGTACGATACGAGCTTCATCAAAGCTTGCTTGGAGATCCCAGGCAACCATTTTACCATATTCGATGACCAAAATGTCTGATTCCCTTCGGCATTTGTCATGGCCTTGCTGATAATGCTGCAGTGTTACCAAACAACAGCCAGAATCCGGGAAGCTTGCGCAATGTTGACTGGACCGCAACAGTCAAATCCCGAATGATCGACAGTGCATCAATCTAGATGCAGGGATTCATCGAGAGCATAAGACCATCGAATCGAGTCGACCTGCGTATTGCATCTTAATAGGTCATCTCCTGGGAACGAGGCGTATCTGTTCAATTGGATGTTGTTGGAATTCTAGCTCTGTAGATAGCAATGCTGGAAACGGAGCTGAACTGGGCCGGCCTGGGAAAATGAGCCGGTTTGGTTGCGTATCCCGAGACAAGCTTCTGCGTAATGATAGTCTATTGATGCACCAATCCATTTGAATATTTTCACAGCCAATTGCATCCCATCTCAGCTGGTGGCGACTGCACAAGTGATGCAGTAACTTATTTGTAACTGCCGAGGCTTCCTCACCGAAGCGAGCACCTTGTGTGCGCCGTCAATTCCAGATAAGAACCGCGGGGAATTGCAGAAGAAATATAGTTTATAGATATATTAGGGTGGAAGCCCGAGCCACAGTGGAGATTGAAGATCCAGAGTCGTCAAACACATCAGTATACCCACCATGCTTGATAAACACATACCTGATGGTCACTTAGAGACAACAAGTGCCCACTGGAGAGATCTAAATCAAGTTGTTCAGAATGGAGAACTCAGTATCGACGGCTATAGCCTTAGTCTTGCCGATGTTGTCGCGGTAGCAAAGTTAGCCAACATCCCAGTCAATAACATCTACTCACACGAATGAGCCTAACATATGAGATAGATACGGCTGCCAGCCTCGACTTACCGAGAAGCCTGAGACGATCGATGCTATTAACGGGAGTGTGATAGCACTAGCCGAATGCCTTCGAGATGGGCATCATATCTACGGTGAGTCGAACCTTCGAATCAAATTTTAGATGGTATTAGAATTGACCAACGATCTATCAGGTGTCAATACTGGATTCGGGGGGAGTGCTGACTCACGGACGAACCAGACGACCACTTTGCAGAGCTCTCTCCTTCAGCTACTCCAAAGCGGCATTCTTACCACATGTGATACTACCAATGAAGGCCTACAACCCAAATTACAAGAGCAAAGCTCCCACTCCATGCCTTCCGAATGGGTCAAGGCGATTATGCTTGTAAGGAGCAATTCAGTTGCCCGGGGCCATTCGGCCGTGTCACTGCCCGCAATTAGTGCAATCTTGCGGTTGATTCGTGAGGATGTCATCCCTGTAATTCCTCTTCGGGGAACTATTTCCGCATCAGGGGATCTCATGCCCCTCGCATACGTTGTCGGGGCGATTGAAGGGAGTCCCGGGATCTATGTGCGAGTCAAGGATGGATCGGAGCATCATGTTGTCACAGCTCAGAAGGCACTGCAGACAATTGGTGCTAAGGGAGTCACGTTGGGACCCAAAGAGGGCCTTGGATTGGTGAACGGCACAGCCGCTTCAGGTGCTCTTGCCGGCTTAGTGCTCTATGAGGCGCATCAGCTGGCCGTACTTGCGCAGGCAGTTACTGCTCTTACAGTTGAGGCCATACAAGGGAGCACAGAAAGTTTTCATCCTTTTATCGCTCGGGTGCGTCCGCATGAAGGCCAGATTGAAGCCGCGGAAAATATTTTGTCCCTGCTGAAAGGCTCTCTACTTGCCAGGGGAAGTAGTACCGCCCAAACTAGGACGGGACTTGTCCAGGATCGTTATTCCCTCCGAACAGCCAGTCAATGGATTGGACCCCAACTGGAGGATCTCCTTCTAGCGGATCGGCAAGTTCAGATTGAACTCAATTCAACGTCGGATAACCCGCTTATTGATACGGGCTCGAAGACCTTCTACACGGGAGGTAACTTCCAAGCAACCTCGATTACTTCAGCAATGGAGAAGACCCGACTTGCGTTGCAAATGTTCGGGAGAATGTTGTTTGTTCAGTGCAACGAGATGATCGACCCCAATCTGAACAATGGTCTGCCCACCAATTTAGTCGCTGACGACCCCAGCCTTTCCTTCACTATGAAGGGGGTAGATATTAACATGGCGGCCTACATGTCTGAGTTAGCGTATCTCGCCAATCCAGTTAGCTCCCACGTTCAGACCGCAGAGATGCAGAACCAAGCGCTCAACTCACTGGCATTTGTTTCAGCACGGTATACCATGAAGGAGGTTGATATTGTGTCAATGATGGGCGCGTGTGCACTATACGTCGCTTGCCAAGCCCTCGACCTACGTGTCCTGCAACTCCGCTTTTTTGAGAGGCTTCAGAGTGCTGCTAGAGATATCACAAACGAAGCTTTTGGGAAGGTGCTTGAGCCACATGAAATAGACAAGGTAGCGGATCATCTTTCCGAAGCGTTCCAGAATTCTTGGCCATCGACTTCACGTCTCGACCTAACCGATCGCTGCAAGCGCGTGGGCGAGATGTTCGTCCCCGTGCTTTTTGGGGCTCTTTTGGAGATTGTCCCACAGGATCGGCAAAATTCCGATTTATTCACAGCAATTTATGCATGCAAGATGATGAGTGTCCTCAAGCTTGAAGCTGTTTATCGAGAGGTGTTCGCCGAATTTTGCACTTTGCAACCAACAGCCGACTTTCTCGGAATAGGGACAAAGGAGATCTATACGGCCATTCGACATAACCTTCAAGTCCCCTTCCACCAGGGGTTCGTTGAACACCCCTCGGCGAGCCAAAATGATTTGCCAGAGACAATCAATGGTAGAGCCAAGAAGACTGTTGGGGGGTGGATATCAGTTGTATATGAAGCTTTGCGAAACGGTACGCTGAGTGGCACAATCCTAAATTCATTTCAGCAATAGAAACCGGACAATATTGGCATAATGGAAGCGGGTATAGCCCTTTCAACAAGGTCAAGGGATGACACCAGCCTCTGATCCTACTCGAGGGTTACCGGCATCCTGGGCACTTGATACAGCAAGACTCATAGATCATATTCGTCGCTGAAAAAGCCTTAGATAGCCAACACAGGTACTTGAGAGAATTATAATGGCTGTAGTGATTATATTGATGTTCAAATTCAAAGATGTGTAGTTGTCAAAAGTCAAGACTCCATTAAGCGGGAATAGATGGAGATGGTCATGTGGTCAAACGCGTACCACGTGCTTTTTTGGGCGTTTTCTTAAGAACCGCTACCGGGTTTCCGATTTGCCCATATCCCACAGTCACCGCATAAGATAGAGAAGACTGCTCTGATTGCGATTGAGTATATAATGCAAAGATACATCCCGGATGTATACATATGACTTCAACGAAACCTTTCCAATGTATTCACAGTACTGTCATTCAAACCTGTTCCCCTCATCTAGACGACCCTCACAATGACGGTCAAGAGGTGAAAACTTTGCGTTTTTCCCAATTTTCGATGAACTGCTTCAGCAAGGTTGTGTCAAGAGCAACATACTTGATGTCCGGTCGGTCTTGCAAGGCGCGTGTCGTGTTCGTCGGATCATACACAGGAGTATTCTTGCTTGTCTGCAGCCGGCTTAAACCCTCATGAACAGGCTCGTCAAGCAGGGGCATCATGGATTCCAATGCATTTCCTGGAGAGTCACGTATCCTCTCCACCCACTCCCTATAATCGACCATCTTCACGGGGTATCCGATATCGCGCAGCATGGTGTACTTCTGATCGTGACCGATCGACAGAGACCTATCTGGTGGCACAATATGATACGAGCGACCGAGATTGTCCCGACTGGATGCAATATGCAGAACAGCCTCCGCAACATAGTCGACTGTCACATAATCCAAAAACTGGTCGGGGAGATGGGGATAGCAACCGCACTGAATGCTGCCCATAATCAACCGGGAGAAATAGTCTTTCTCGTTGGCAAGGGCGCTTTTACTGTGGCCGATGATGAACCCGGGTCTGTATATTGCAGTTGGCAGACCGCCAGCACGTGCTCGGCGAACGATCTGTTCGGCGACGAATTGGCTCGCCGCGTATCCGGTATCATAAGGGAGGGCATTGAGGTGTGGATCCAGCGACTCATCCTCGTACACGCGGTCCACCTTGTTGATATATCCAGTCACAGTCCAGACGTCAATCGACGAGACGTAATGAAGAGATTTGCGACGACCTAGCATTGCGGCCCGAATAACGTTCCGTGTACCTAGAACATTAGGCACATGGTGCGCCTCGTAAGGCTGGCACCAGTTGACCCGTGCACCAACGTGAAAGACAACGCTCGCCCAATTTATGAGCCATCTGAATTGTTTCTCCCCGAGCCCGAGAGTCGAATCTCCCATGTCGCCATGCAGGACCATGATCTTCTGGGTTGTTTCCCGTCGACCATCCCAGAGATTGTACTTCTCCAGCGTTTGCTTGACTCGAGTGCTGGCATCGTCGGAATTCTTGCCGCGGGCAAGGCAAGCGACCTTCTGTACCGATGGCATGGCTAGGAGCCCATGAAGTATATGTGCACCAAGGAATCCCGTAGCACCGGTGAGGAACACGCGACCTTCGCCATTGGAATGCCAATCAGGGGGAAGGAGGTCAGACCCTAGGTCTTTGGAATCCTCCACGCAACGCTCTAGGCTGAATTGCGCGCTATTGCTATCTGAGCTGTTCATGGATTTTGTGAGTTGTTCCACCGTCGGATTTTGATGGAGTTGAGCCAGAGTGATGCTTTCTTTATAGTCCCGTTTAATCATACCGACGAGGCGAGCTGCTTGAAGAGAGGTCAGTCCTAGGGCGAACATGTCGTCATTCATACTGATCTCCGATTTGGGGAGAAATCCCTGGAGTGTCGATAAAAGCCATTGAGTTATGTCCTCATTTCCTTCACGATCATTCGTTCTTGTGGTCTTGGTTATATTGTTCTTGGGATGTCCTCCCTCCTTTCGGTGGTGTGGCTGCTCTGTTTCATTGTGTGGTTGAAGCGCCTTCTTATCAACCTTTCCAGTATGGGATAAAGGGAGCCTGCGCTTCATGTATATCGTGCTCGGCACCATATATTGGGGCAGCCTCTCTTTCACCCAATCAATCAACTCGTCAGAAGTGTCTTGACTATCCCAGTTGGATGGAACCACGTAAGCTTCAATATACCCCGAGCTGCTCTCTTCAGGTATGTATTTGACAACGCACGCGTGAACCTTTGGATGTTTCTCAACACAGCATGAAATATCCCCTAGCTCCACCCGGTACCCCGAAATCTTGACTTGGTCATCAGCGCGGCCGATAAACTCAAGGACTCCACTTTTGTCTCTCCACTGAGCAAGGTCGCCGGTTCTGTAGACTCGGATAGGTTTATCTGACGAGTCACCCAACAGAGTTGCAGAAAGAGAGATAAAATGTTTCTGATTTTCTTCATTCCGGTTAAGATATCCTGGCGATAACTGAGGCCCCGCAATGCAGATTTCTCCAGTGTGCCCCGCCTCGGTGATGGGATTGAGGTCCTCATGAAGGAGGTAGACCTTTGTATCCCCAACAGGCCGTCCTATGCTCACGTGCGAGCGTCGCATTTCCTCTGGATCTAATCGGCCCACCGTTGCAAACATAGTCGCTTCTGCAGGGCCGTAGCCATTCCATAGATTCTCCGGAGGTGCGGCCTCAAGTACCTTACGCAGGGCACTGGAACTGACCGCCTCGCCCCCGACCACGACGTGGCGTAGTCCACGGAAAGTAGATGGCGCAGTTAACGCAACAACGTGGAATAGAGCTGTGGGCACAATCATGGTGGAAATCTTGTGCTCACGCGCGAAGTCCTGCAGAGATGGTGGATCAGCACGCACAAGATCGGGTACTCGAACGATAGTCGCGCCGGCGAGCAGGGTCAGCCACATCTCGCAGACAGACAAATCAAATCCAGGTGTGATGAGGGCCGTCATCCGGTCTGAGGGAAGCAGCGGCCCGAAGGGGAAGTTATCGAGAGCGTGAAGAATACTGTTGCCGAGGACCTGGATTGGCTTAGGTCTGCCGGTGGAACCCGAGGTGAATATGATATGGCTGCGATGTGACTCGGGACTATTCATGCGAACAGTAATCTCAGTCTCCGTGTCCAGGTCGACTTTAGCTTCGAGAACCGACTCGATGAGAGTGGGACTCAACTTCTGAACTTGATTGACGTTGTCTTTATCGGTAATGATATACTTAGTGTTCAAGTCTTCCAGGATGGACTTGAGGCGATCCTCAGGCGCAGCTGGGTCGACGGGAACACAACTTCCTCCTGCGCGAAGAACTGCAACCTGGGCCATAACCTGGTGTAGTCCAGTGTTGGCCAGAATGCACACCGGTGTGTCAGGCTCAAAAGACTGTTGGTATAGTAGATCAGCAACCATGTCGGCCCGGGCGATCAGTTCCCGGTAGCTGACGACGCGGTCACTATCCACAACTGCCACAGCATCGGGAGCCGTGTTAGCCTTTCGTACCAGGATTGCTTCCATTGGTATACGTGAAGTCTTCTAAGTTGCGGGTAAATGGGGCGAAAAGTTCTGATAACTATCCGCTATAGAATTGAAACACAAATACCGATATTAGATGAACAGACGAAGAGGGGATTGCTTTATACCCTACCAGACCAATTACCAATTACTGCCGAACATTTGAATTTCGAATAATCTTGAAAACCAGCATACAACGCTCGTCTTATCAGGATATTAATCATATAGACTTGTTTTGACTAATAATAATCGAGACCAGCTCCAACACAAACCTGCAAACAAGAGGCAATGCTCTATGATCATCATTATGCAATAACCCTTGCCTTCTCCATGGGCGAGCCTATAACGTGGCCCAGTGATATTTTAGGGAACAACTAAGTTCTGTTCGCAGATTTTGGCTTGTAAATGAGGTGGAGATGTGACACAACACAGTGTGCTATGATCATGAAGGTCTGATACTCCCAGGCTTCTGTTTCGGTACATAGTACTTCAAACTTTAACAGAATCCCTGCTGAGTCCCTAAAGCTTATCTGCAGAAACTTACTTATTCAGTAGATTGCAAAGTGAAATTCATACCTCAACGAAATGCTATAGACTATGGTCATGATTATATAATGAGATCGAAATTTCACATAGACAGATCTTTGTTCGAGGGTTGCTGATCTTCCTTTGGATTACAATATTTTATTCGCAGGTCCTTATGCCGGATTTGCATTGCATCGATTTGACTTTGCGAATTCCGAGGAAAGGCTTCGGGTGGCAATAACATGGACTACATCATTCACCATGTTGCACTATATGTCTCTCCAGCGCTTGGGCCCTCGTAGGGACACTGAGATGATTTCGTGGGAAGTGAAGGCATAGCAAATTACTTTGGGGAGTATGACAGAATTCTTGACTTCATAACTGCTGTGGGCCGCTGAAGTCTGCCAAACCCACTCATGTTGCAAGATTCATCTATCTGTCTCCAGTTTTTGGAAAGCCTCACTCATATCATCACTTTGACCCAAAAGCGATAGTATCTCTGACATATGCGGAAATACTGCTCCAATGGACACCACTGATGATCTTTGGCACTCCGTTAAGATGCATTGAGGAAAGATTCCGCGTCGTTCTCTTTCCTCAATACTTGTAGACACCAACTTTATTGTCTGCAAAACTTTGGCGCAATTGCGAAATGAACGGCAAAGTTATCAGTGGGCCTTTAAATCCTTCCAGACTAGTTGGTTAATGCAAAATCATTCCATTTGCTCTTAGATGCTGAATACATCTCATATCCCTACTCTGCAAGGATGCGATAGTGGCCGTGACATATTCGTCATAACCGTATCAATAGAGGCCACTTGAGATCGGCCACAGTATGGAAAAGAGCTAGTCTCCTTAGTCTCAATAGTACTAACTACACGCGTACCTGCGAGTCGCTCATACTATTCAATATCAGCGGAGGTTGCAAAGGTATACCGTTCGACTATGAGTGGAAACCCTATATCGCGGAGGCAAGTCTACCTATATCCTTGCTATGTGCTCCGAACCAACGGGGCATATACGGCCCGATACAGCATCTGTTGCTAGATCCAAGTGAACTACTACTTAATCTAGTTAGTGACAGTCCCATGGGAATCTTCCTTCCGTACAACTCGCCGAAATCGACGAATATCCCAAGCTCCCACGAATGAGGCAGGCCGCCACCTGGGTTGACGTTTCCTTTCCGCAAACGAATGATCTACATTGCTTTTTCCCACCCACGACTACAAAGTCTTCAACAGATGGTCTATGAGTTCACGATGATGTCGAGCGAAAGAAACCCAGTACGTTGTCAAGCAGACGTGGCCGGAGGATTTAGTTTCTCGCAATGTTATGCAGTCGGACCCCATTATTTAATTTTGGCTATCCGATACAAGCATGATACTGCACTTCGGGTTACTTTATGGTTGGGGTGAACTGGAATATATCTTATAGTCACCTTTCCTGGGAGCTGCAGCCACATCGGCCATGGTTTCACAGGATGCCGGACGCAGGCCTGAGGCCACTAGGAACTTTCCGCGCAGATACTGTGTATGTGTCATCCGCATTTTGAACTAACTTGGAGATACAGAGTCGGAGCTTATACAAAGATGACAGTAAGCCATACATCGTCTTAGTATGGTTCAAGTAATGGATAAGTCAGAATATCCTGGCGGGGTATTTAACCTCGCGATGGGCGATCCTTATAGCCAAGCTTATAGAGAGGTAACTATAAAGTACTAAGAACATTGCTTTAGCTGTTAACTATTATTGATCCTCGGTATTAGATACTTCTAGTTACTTTCTAGCCTGCGGCAGGCGGACATGATTCCCGCCACTAGGCACTAGCAGCTGATGCCCCGCTGTTTCCCAAATCAAATAAAGGAGGGGTCAGTTGCCAGTTAGTTCAGCACGTGCAGGAGCTTCAGGAGCAACGAAGCTCGCCGGATTTTGTTCCTTCCTTTACATTCTTAAACCTGCAACTTTCAATTCACTTCTTCAATCCCATCAATCTCCACGTTGTTATTCCCTGTCACCTTTTCAGCAAAGCACTAATATACCCATTGAAAAATGCCTCGAACTGCTATATTCGTTATCGACATTCAGAACCATATCGCTGTTGATCCTACCTCTCGCGTCCCCCAGGCGGATCGCGTCATCAAAGCCTCTGAAGAGATCTTACAGACGGCTCGGTCCATCAAAGACTCCAATGAAAAGAGCAACAGTCCACTCATCGTATTCATTCAGCACGAAGAGTCCGCGAATGACGGAGCCCTTGTAAAGGGGACTGAGCCCTGGGGGCTCGTCTTTCACCCCCGCGCGGATGTGGAGGGCGAGATTTTGGTTGCAAAGAGGACAGGTACAGTACCAATCATGCTCGATGCCAATGGACATGGCTTAACGCATCTTTACATTCTACAGGGGACACATTCAAATCCAACCGCGACCTCGCGCAGAGGCTGCGCGACGCCAACGTCACCGAAATCGTCGCGTTTGGTCTGCAGAGCGATAAATGCGTTGAAGCAACATGTACCGGAGCACTGGCAGCTGGCTTCCACGTAACTGTGTTGGCTGGCGCACATTCTACCTACGATGCTGATGGGAAGACCGCCCAAGAAATCGAGCGTGAAGTTGAACTTCGCCTCTCGACACGAGGCGCTCGCGTTGTGCGGTGGGAGAAATGGGTGGAAAAGCAACAGATTGCCTGATTCTCACTCTTGTTGCTTCCGGTTTAGTTCATTCTTGTACATGTTAGAATTGCCAGGAACTTTGCCTGAAATGCGGGCTTCGTCGAGATACACCATAATTGACATTATCATGACCGTTTCCTTTCCTGCACATCGAGCTCAGAACAGAACACGTACGCCACAGTGGCAGCCAAGCTGAACAGGCCAAGTTGGAAGATCGGAGTATAGTTGCGCTTGGCGGGACTAGAATGAAGCATGTTGGAGGGGCAAGTAGGGTCTGGGCTCGGGATGCATGTCTGGGCGGGGAGACGCTATAGGCTCGCCCCACTTGCGCCCAGCTGATGTTCACCGATAGTCCAAAATAGTGTAGACCTGCGATCAGCCGATCCATCGGCAAACGGACATCGCAGTAACCGGCATGGGGTGGTCACATCACCTGACGGCTGAGTACAAAGGACGATCAGGAAGATCAGGAAAATCAGGCAACGGTCTTATCCTAAGGCATCTATTCCTCCACAGGTCATTTCTATCCCGAAACCACTACTCACTGAGTACAGAGCCTCGACTATTTCGCCGCTACGTAAGTAGCAGTAAGATACGTATTCTTTTTTGTTTCGGTATACGCTAATGCTAGAACTAGATACGGTATTCCCAAACATATATGATATGAAATCAGTGAGCACTTCGAAGCCTACTTACTATCATTCTAATACATAAAACTATAGCATACGTAAGTAGGCAGGCCTGGAAATGCACAGACCCGAAGAACCTCCAAATGAAAGTCGCATATAACATAAACTGCTGCAAACAATTGTATAGATAACCCAAAGTGCTTGTTAACTTTGTCCGTAAACACTTTGCAATCATCACAAGGAGCTTTATTGACCAATATGGCTGCTTTTGTTAATGTAGCCGGTAGCGGTGGTGCCTCAGCCATCCTGATCAGGTCTCGATGTCTCCATCGTCGCGTATCTAGTATCTCCAGTTTGCATTCTAGCTCCTGTAATGATCGCGCCTGAGGACTATTGATCACCCGGTTCAGTATCGCTTCAACGGCCCTGAGATTTGCCTCCAGTTCCTGAATCTCATCGTCTTTTCTGACGAGTTCTTCCAATTTATACATGAGCTCGTACTTTAAGTCCTGCTTGGTTTTCCGGAGATGAGTCACTTCCCGCCCTATCTCGGTGCTTGAATAGAACCTTTCAAATTCATCTTCTGTCCTTTCATATTCTTCTCTTAGTTTTGGATCCGGCAAGAGATCGCGTGGAAGGAAAGCATGGCGATCAATGAAATATGCTATCAGTTGCTTTTCTGCGTGGTAGGCAATATCCTCATCATGGATATGGGAAGGAAATTGGTGACCCACTGTTTTGGCAATGTAAAGTACATCATCTGCCCAATGGCGACCCTCAACACTGAGGCGTTGCCCAGGAACTGTTGTCAATCGGCTGATAGCAGCAACAGACGGATATTTTCCGCCTCTTTCTAGTCGCGCCACTGTCTCTCCAAATCCTGATATTGGATGCTTGCCGGTTGGTTTGGGCTCTTCCATACTGGACGATGTGCGACTATAGGACTGAGACAACGATACAGTGGGTGGTTCTCCAAAAGCGGTCTTTGACATTCGTCTCTCTGCGCTAAGAAGGCGAACAATTTCCCGGCGATCAAGGGCCGCTCTGGGTGTGTCCTCAAAATAGTCATCAGTACGATCGTTTCTTTCCTCTTGAAGTTCGTCATGCTCCTGCGCAAAATAAACTGCCAGTCGATTTTTGACATACCGGATATTGGTGTCCGCGCCGTGTTGTAGGAGTACTTTTACATTGTTAACCCGCCCAAAGAGCGCTGCCTCCATTAGAGCGCTCCTTCCGCCATTATCAACAGCATTCACATCCGCTCCATGTTCGATGAGAATCGACAGCATCTCGGGGATACTCTCAGCTGCTGCGCGGATGAGGGTTGTTTTACCGTTGAAGGGGAACCGCCCTCGAACAAACAGCCAAGCCTCAGTAGATGTCTCCAAATATTCTTGAACCGCTCTAGTGTGTCCAGCACTACAGTCGCAAATTGACTGGGTAATCCTTTTCTGCTGGAATGGCTGGACGTCACATCCTAGGTCAAGCCGGAAATCTCCTAGGTCGACGGTGACTAGTTCCTTTGCATCTTCCAGGATATTCATAGGTATTTCTTCATCGTCTGCTGCGGCGGTAGTAGCCTTAGCTAGATCAGCTGCCAGCTGATCAATATCGCCCTCATTATCGCTTTCATTATCGCTGTCATCCGAAATACAGATATTGACGTATCAACCACGTTTCTTGTTGATTTCATAGGCTACCTCGCCTTTCTCATTCATGGGGAAGCAGCAAAAATATGTCTCGCTTGTTTCGCAATGAGATTTTCTGAGATCGTTTGCCTGCCAATCCAACGAGTTGACCCGATGGCGATGAACTGCTTCGCAAAATGGACATCGTACGTGGTAGCAGGTTGCGTTCCACCATATCACGTCAGCTTTAGGGAAACGTCTCTCCATTGTGAAAATAAGCTATTTTGTCGTAAACCGAGTCGACGAAGGTGTTTGGGGAGACAGCCTGTTGGATTGCACGAGAAGGGGTGGATTGGAGGGACCAAAGTCGTGGTTTGAGTGAAGATATGTCAATAGACCTGTCGCAAATGTCACAGAGACCTTCTATGTCAAGGATGCCTTGAAAGTAGTTAAGCGGGGAAATAGCAATTTCTCGTGACTAGAAGATATAATACATCACCACTGCGTGATTGTGTAAGATACTATATTACCATACGGTACAGAAAACCAGACAAAAAAATCCTGGATAAAGTTGGACTCCTTTATCTGTCCACACGTTGAAGCTGTGCGGAATCTCGTCCCTCCCAATAGTCAAACTGAGTCCTAGAAAGCATAGGGACTGTCTTCATCAATAACAAGAAGGCCAATTCCAACCACTTCGATGCTGCAATGAAGATAGACAATGAGTTCAGTGCGGCTCTGTTATGTTCACTTTGCTAACCTTCTGATGCAACTCTTTAGAACCGCTGTTCAACCAAAGTTTCTGGAGTAACCCTTGAGGCAACCGCGCAATAACAAGAGGACAGCCCTTCGAATCATGCATCATAGTTCGGGTTTCGTGTCTGAAATAAGCGGATGATATGTCCGTAAATGAATTCCGCCATGATGAGACGGAAGAAACGCATAATATGCGACATTGGGCCCAGAGACGGATGCCGGGACCTAGCCAACAACTGGGCATAAGCAGAATTCAACATAAGGACCTACTAATTGTCGGAGGTTTCTCGAAGAAATCGATACGAGGAAAACATTTGATTGGCATAGGCATTGCTTCATTGTCATGCTCTGGCATTTTATCCAAGAGTTGTTTACGATGTGGTAATTTGTTGCTATCACAATGCAGCCAATCTCTTGCGGCGTTTCTACCGGAGTTCAAGATGTATGCTTGTAGATTTCCCCCCTCCAAGACCCTCACTGATTGCAAGCAAGGCAAAGAAGATACTAACAGGAGAGCAGAGTTACCCAGCTAGTGACCAGTCTTTCCTCAGTGTAGACAATAATGGCCGAGAGTGAGGGAATAGAATGCTCAGGGGTAAGCGGCATGGTCCGGGTACATGCATGACTGTCTATCAGACGTTGCAAGTGACTAATTCTCTGTTCAAGAAGAGCTACTCGTCACTTTTACTAAAGACTGGTCTGGAAATCGTGACTCTGGGGGTGGAGTCTATACGAGACACTGAAATTATGGGGGATCAAATCCGTGGGGAATCACCAGGCCATGCAGCCAATTGATTGTCATAACCTGGCACCGGTGATGGCAAATATCCCTCATCAAGATAGATACTGTGCCCAGACCAAGCACAGGATGTTGTTGAGGCCTTGGGAGCTCCTCTCCGGAAGACTTCTTATCCGGCCTGCGAATCACAACATCACAACACTGACGGGGTCCAAGCCCAGCAACTTCCCCCGCCTTTTTCCCCACAAACTCCCAATCTCCGCGTCTCCACAAAAACACGTTGGAAAGCTGGGGATATGTCATGCACGGTGGGTAGTTAGAACTGCCTAATTGACCATCTAAGTGATTAGGCACTGCTGGCATTTCATGCGTGCAGCCAGAGAAAGCTACCTCTCCAAGTAATGTGGATTAGGACGTCACCCGGAAAATAAGGGTGCTATGACCTCGGCCCTTCATTTCGGCTGTGGGGAGCTTCACGAACATCACTACGCTGTCCTTGATAGCTAGCTGTGAGCCAATGATTGCGCTTCTGTCGAAAGCTTCGCATCACTTGAGAGCGGATGACGCGGGCGGGTGGCAGCATACGACATGATGGTTGGCCAGCGTGCATCTTATTGTGCCTTGAATAGAGCTCTCGAGAAAAGCTTGTTCGGCCGATTTTTGGTTCATACGTATACGCCGGGGAACTACTTTGATAATGCTGGCCTGAAACGATGATAATTCATTCGATCATCGTCGCTGACGTGACGACCTATCATATGTGTCTACCCTTCCAAAGCCGTCCGTTGGGTGCCAAATCAACAAACACCAGCACCTAGATCGCTCGACGGACACTTTTCTGAGAGAGATAACGGGGCGGTCGGAAACGATCATAAACCGCAGGGGAAAGTTCTCTGCTCGGTCATGTACACCCTTTGTGGGCATGTACTCCGGCAACCCCTCGCAGCAGTGTGGAAATGTGCGGGGATCTAGTCTGCCGGGCATCGGGACTCAAGAGGACCGGTCGAGTCACAGAACCACAAGCGGTATCATGGAAGATGATCCCCATAATTTCCCCACAAACTCAATCAATTCAACGGCACATCCGGATGACCGATGACGACGTTTTGTTTGCAACTCCCGTGGCAGGAAGACTGCTAGACTCATTAGGTTTCGGGATCTGCGATATAAAAGAGGGACGCATGTATCCTTCTGTGGGTCAAGCAGACAGACCCAGTTCTCATTTTTCTTTCCATCTCTCGCTGGCAGATTCTGGCTACTGTTGACAGGATGCGCTCACCCGCTTGGGCTTCCATAGCCATCACAGCCTTTGCGGCATTGGCAAATGCTGGAACTCCTTCCACGTTGGCGGAGCTTTGCACTGATTCCATTGTGAAGGCAGCTCTACCACCCTCTGAATTCATCCAAGGCATAACAATTGACTCGGACTCTGTGACGACCGAAGTCGTAACGAACAGCAGTTTCTCCAGCGAATTCTACCCAAGCGCCACGATTGACTATTGCAACGTCACATTTGCCTACTCCCACGATGGCATTGACGGCGACCAAGTCCTTTTGGAAATCTGGCTCCCCGCACCAACAAATTTCAAGAACCGCTGGCTCTCCACTGGCGGAGGTGGTTATGCCATCAATTCCGGAGACCAATCGTTGCCAGGTGGTGTCATGTATGGGGCCGCGTCAGGTATGACAGATGGCGGTTTTGGGGGATTCTCAAACAATGCGGACACGGCTATGCTGTTGGCGAATGGCACACTCAACTACGAGACGCTTTACATGTTTGCATACAAGGCGCATCGGGAGCTTAGCTTGCTTGGAAAGGCCCTGACCCGCAATGTTTACGGGATGAGCGACAGCGATAAGCTGTATGCGTATTATCAAGGCTGCTCTGAAGGAGGCCGCGAAGGTTGGAGTCAAGTGCAGCGATTCGGTGATGAATGGGATGGAGCCATCATTGGTGCTCCAGCATTCCGCTGGTCCTTCCAACAGACTCAACATCTCTATTCCAACATCGTCGAGAAGACACTGGATTACTACCCACCCCCCTGTGAGCTGGACAAGATCGTCAACGAGACCATCGCTGCCTGTGATGCCATGGACGGAAAGGTAGATTGGGTGGTTGCACGGACCGATCTCTGCTTGCTCGACTTTGACATTAGTACAATCGAGGGTAAGCCCTACTCATGCGCTGCATCCAGGGGCACCCCTGCACAGAATGGCACGGTCTCCGCCAAGGGTATTGAAGTCGCGAAAACCATCATCAATGGATTGCATGACTCCCAAGGTCGCCGTGTCTACTTTTCCTACCAGCCTACAGCCGCCTTCGATGATGCCGAGACGCAGTACAACTCCACAACAGGCCAATGGGGGCTCGATATCGATCAGCTTGGAGGCGAATACATTGCTCTCTTGGTAGACAAGAATGGCACTACACTGGACAGCCTGGATGGAATTACCTATGACACGCTTAAGGACTGGATGATATCCGGCTTGCAGGAATACTACAGCACCTTGCAGACCACATGGCCGGACCTCACGCCCTTCCACAATGCTGGAGGTAAAGTCATCCATTTCCATGGTGATGCCGACTTTAGTATTCCCACCGCCGCATCCATCCGCTATTGGGAATCAGTCCGCAGCATCATGTACCCCAATCAGGACTATAACTCCAGTGCTGAGGCGCTCAATGAGTGGTATCGCCTGTACACTGTTCCAGGAGCGGGTCATTGTGCGACCAACGATGCTATGCCCAACGGCCCCTTCCCACAGACGAACATGGCTGTGATGATTGACTGGGTGGAGAACGGAGTAGTGCCTACAACGCTGAATGCGACCGTGCTCCAGGGAGAGAATGAAGGACAGAACCAGCAGCTCTGTGCTTGGCCACTGCGACCCTTGTGGACCAACAATGGCACCACCATGGAGTGCGTGTATAACCAGCGTTCAATTGACAGCTGGCATTATGACTTGGATGCGGTTCCCATGCCTGTGTACTAGGGGCTGTTTATTCGAAGGAGGCCAGCTTGATTTGTACATAAGATCGTCTGTCAATATAGCCGGACAGAGTGGACGCTACTTTTCGTTTCCCAAATACATATCTGAAGACTTGGTCCTTTCCTCTCTCGTTGTTTCATTTGTCAAAGTCCGGGGTATGTAAACAGTGTAGCCAACAACCTTTGGCCGGGACTCCAAGTACTTTCTACCTGCGGGAAGTAATAGTTTCTATCTCGGGGGGTATATGTGTCGAGTACTTACCATACCCATCTTTATCCTCATATTAAAAGCATGACAGACCAGTCGCATATCAAATTACACCCGGCTCATGCTAGATCACAAAGCAGAGACCCGATCATACTATAATACTGCGCTATACTGAAGAAAAGGAGATTCATATAAAGTCATTGGTAGTATGAAATATATGGAAACTGGAAATACGGGTCACCCCCCATCCAATAATGATCCATCAACTTGAACCCCCCAGGTACTGCCCTCTGAAACATCCCACTCGGATCATACTTCCGACTAACCTCCTGAAGCCGTTGATTATTTCGAGGCCCGTAAGATCCAATGGGATCTTGAAAGTCAGATGAATAATTCATCATTTTAAAACGAGACCCCGTACCTCGCGAAACAGCCTCGTCCTCAATCCTCCCTAGCAACAACTTCATCGAATCCAATACCACGCCATCTTGCTCCTTATTATCCCAATACGCCAACAACAATATTCCTATCAATGGCCCATCTCCCCGATGCAACCCCAAGACATTTCCTCCCAATTCCTTCGACTTCCTCATCAACGACACAGGATACGGCTGGAACGACATCGACAGCCGCAGTCCCTTCGTGAACCTCACCGGATCCACCACCTCAAAGAACTCACGAAATATCTTCAACAGTGTGTCTTCATCTGCCTTCACTGTCGTGTTCATATACGCACACCTTGTCTGCCTCCGATCCCTCTTATTCACATCTGGTTTCTGACTCCAACTCTCCATCTCCACACCTGGACCCAGACTCTGACGCTGCTGCACAGACGCCACAGCCTCTGGAACCGACACCATCCCCACGCTCCGCAACTCCTGCACCTCATACGACATTTCCATGAACGGTCGGAGAGCTTTTGGGACTGCCCTAGCACGAGTATAGTACAACTTATTCTCACACAAGTACCCCCATTCACGTTGATACACTATAGTCACTCGCAGATACATATCACTCATATACTACGACGTTTGTAGGACCTTCATCAGCGCTTTGATCTGAAGTGGGAACCCGCAGCACTCATACCACAGGCTCCCTCCAAATAAAGAGCCCTGAGGAAACGTCCGCATATCATACCGAGTGACGATTCCAAAGTTGTTGCCTCCACCGCGCAGAGCCTCCCAGAGATCGGAATTGGTTTTCGGATTGGCATTCACAATTGTCCCGTTGGCAAGCACAACTTGGAAATTGACGACGTTGTCGCAGACGAAGCCTTCGCGGGATGAGAAGAGTGATAATCCACCTGGTCAGAGTTAGTCGCTACCATCATTCATGAAGGAAAGGAAAAAGTGGAGAGAAGAAAGACATACCACCTAACGTGACACCCCCAATCCCACTTTCCGTCGAAAGCGGTCCCGCAACCGCTAACCCATGGCCCGCTAGGAAATCATATACATTTCCCCATCGCTCCCCGGCCTTGATCCTTACAATTCCATCCCGAAGCTCAATTCCCTGGAGCAGTTTCAGATCGACCGTGATCCCGTTATCGAGATTTGCACATGCATGTGTAGTCTGTTGACCTCCACTCCGGACAGCGAACCTGATTTCCTCTCGATCAGTGAAAGGCTTGACGATGCTCAGGAAGCGCGACACGTCTGTGGTATTTCGCGGACAGAAGATGCATCCTGGTTCAAATTCGCTTTCTGTAGCTGAGCTGTGGGAGTCGTTGAGGTTCTTGTAGGCAGATTGGCCGGGGGCAAGGACAAACCTTTCAGAGAATATGTCCTCAAGGGCTGATTTCAAGAGAAACACTGTCATTTTTCCTGTCCTTGATTGATTGGATTGGATGATAGGGTTGTTAGATGGGGGAGGGTGGATGCTAATGGTCTCATGCATCGGCTTGCTGCTGTGTAACATCCATTTCTGGGAGTTGAATGGGACTGTGGCTGGCTATATATTCAGCTACCAGTTTAAGGGACGATCTTGCGTATACTACGGATGGAAGAAGCCTTGAATTGTTAGGGTATCCCCTACCATCCGTGAAACTTGAACACTTGAAATTAATTGAATAGTGATCAGATGCGAAGTACAACTCAGAGCGTAAATCTTGTGTTGTACGCAGCGCATACTGTTGAGTATCTCCTGGGAACGGCCCGATTACCAAGACAAAGACGTGGCCGTCAAGGCCTATATATTACCCAACGCGAAAAAGCATACTATGTCGAGTGAGTCATTTAACTTACAATGCGCCGAATACTTTGGACTCTTTATATACTGTATTCCTTTATCTCCGCTAATTGTAACGCTAATTTCCGCCCCTTGCTATGCCCTGCAGATATAACGGATCTAGCCGTCCCTCACCATTCATTGTGCGCTTTGTTGCCAAATAGAGCTCAAACCTTGGAAAAGTATTACATAGATCGACAATGTAGCGGCGAGATAGTAAGAACAGCAGCCACCATGTCTCGAATTGGGGTGATAGTTCCCGATCCAGTGATAAAGACAGCGGTTCGATTACTACTTTGGCTGGGATTCAGGTAGTACAGCCGAACATATAAGCCCAATCCAACATGATACGGGGATTGCGAAATCTATCGCAACCATTGTCTCATATCAGAGACTCGATTGATATCGTAGGGTCCGTATGAGTGTAGAAAAGCGAATAGACCTGGCGTCGTCTACCCACGCTGTGATACTTGATCCAATCGTCCTTTGAAATAAATGTCAGTGGACAAGGATAAATATTGAGACCATTTAAATTCGGATTCGCCCGCATTTACTTGACCCGGAAGTCCTGAATCGCAGTCAAGTAACTTATCGGGGAAAGGATCGGCCTGGTTAGTCGCTTTTTTGGGCCTTATCCCAGTACACACATTTGCTTGTACATCAAGCAACATCTGGTTAGCAGTATTAACTGTCCGCTCTAAATGGTCAGGGTGAGGGCGACGGAAAATGACTGGACGTACTGGCAGTGCTGCTGTAGGCTTAAACCTACCGAGATAACTAAATCATGATCGAGGATCATATGCTTGTCCCGGTTATTGTTAGAAGCATTGACCGTTTCATGTCTTTCCTTGAGATCGAGATCGGAATAAAGAATCATACAGTCAAACCCTGCATAGCTACGGGTCGCATACCCATAAACTTTCTCAGCTGTAGTGAGCGGAAGGTAAAAGTCTTGTTGACGCTAGCAATTAAACCGCGAGGTAGGGTTCCCCAAGCAGTACATTTCTTTAAGAGTCACGGCGTCATGTTGTCCTACCAATTAAAAGATGGGCATTACTGCATTGCCGAAGTGCACCCAATCACCCATTCAACCACGTACGAACACCAAACTAAACGAAGCGACTAAAATTATACAAGTTAGCCAACTCGTACTCCCACACTACTCCCACAGTACCGTACATACCTGAACAAAGCACCCCAAATACGGGCGAAGAAGGAGGGAGCAGCAGCAGCAGGCTGCGCACTCTCACCACCCCTGCGGCCGGATCCCCGGGGCTGGCGGACCGCGCGCCGGAAGGCCGACACCGCCACGTCGCACCTAACATATCCAATATAAGGGGATCACTTACCGACGCGCAGGGGCGGCGATGGGCCGAACAACGACCACATTTGGTGCGCCCAGCGGGGACCACACAGCGAAGACGGCCGTCGGGGCAGGACCCTGCAAAAACGAGGCACCGGCGGCACCAGAGGCGCGCGGGAGGAGGGGGGACGATGATGGCGACGGCGACAGCTGCGACAGGCGAGGCAGTAACACACCTGGCCACGCACGACAGAGTTAGATAAATCATATGCCATTCGTGCTGGAGGCTAAATAGTGTAAGGTTGTTCCTCAAGTATGGAGCTGTTATACCAAAGCATGAGTATATTTTCTGACGATAAGGTATCTTAGAAACGAGTACTCTCAACGATAATAGATGAGGGCATGTACACAAGTACCTAAGTCTTCGGATTCGCCTAAGCCACCGGGTACCCTGTCACTTTTCGGTATTATTTAATGTATTCTTGACTCTCGACAGCATAATTCTTTGTCGAAGGATATAGTACCACCTTATGGTGTTGTGCAAAGCGTGCCGCAGAGCCAAGTTTTGATGCAGTTTTATGATATTTCTGTATATGCTCGGAGTGTATACATGATGCAAATATTTGTCCGGGTGCGGTAGGTAGATCTAGGATGCGGTCGGGTACAGCTAGAGCCATGGTCCTGCGGATCATTAGACGCTCTGGCAGGTGTCGCATGAGGGTTGCATTCTGAGTATTATAAACATTCTGTGACAAGATCTAGTAACAGAAAGAGTTGGATGGGAGGATAAGAATCTCGACGTCGACATGTGTTAGCTATAAACATCGAAGATGTGCGTCCATAATTGTGTATGTGAGACCACAGGATGGTGAGGTGTGTAGTTGTTGTCTGGCTCGTTTATTTTGTATCATTGAAATTAACGATAAGCCCGTTATATTTATAATGATCGTTCTCGTGACTGAAGAAAAAGTAGAGGAAGCTATTCTTTTAAAGCAGAGTGTAACAGGGCCTGCAATGCTATTGCCAGTCTGCGTTGACTCGCAGGCATCTTCCATTGCCCAAATAGGTTGTCTTGTAGAAAATGGTCACTAGTATGCCATGTAGGCTAAGAAGTCAATGTCAAGATAAACACTATTGAAGAAGGGAGCGCGCGCATAGGTAAGGAAGATGGGGTTGGAAGGCCATTTATATAGTTTTTCGTCCCCCAGGAGAAGCCCTTCACATGAAAGCAGCATTCCCCTTGCTAGCCTGGATACTTTTTCGTTCACCATTCCAATACCTCTGTGAAGCCGGGGAAAGGGGAATCACCCTACGGTCCTACGATGCGTTGACTGGTATGCAATGGTGAATCTTTAAGCTGATGAATAGTTGAAGTGAAACCGGTAGTGTATTGACTTCTACAATCAAGCTCAGGGAAATCTAGGTTTGAGCTTGAAACCGACATATATTGCTGCCTGAGGCAACTATGAACTGCGCCCGAAAGGGGTCAGTAAGCTGGGAAATCACCAGACACGCATTCTCTACGACATGCTGTTTTTATGCTAGCTTGAGATTTGTAATTGCCTGATGGGAGCTGATCATCATCGTCGGGTCTGATGGTACAAGTGCCATTGGCCCATTGAGCGTCTTGCTGCAACGGCAGGTCGTAATAGGTTGCCTTACAGATGGGTTCGGGCCGGCGATAGTTACTCGCGGTGTTTCCCCTATTTCCTTGCGAACCTAGGGTAACAGTCTGTGGATAGTAGTATTGTCCCTCTCAGCTGGGTTGTCAAGACCAGTCCCTGCAGATTGTAACATAATAAGCAACGATGGGGGGCCTGATTTAAATAAGCATGATCCCTGCATAAGGGTGCTCGCAGTTGCAGATGGTAGCACATAAACACCACTTTCATTGGCTCTTTGGGTATTTGTCAATGCTACTACGCTTATAGGGCTGGAATTGCTGACGGCAGGGACTAGACAGGCGCCTGACTTTGGTGCACGAGGCTGTAGTGACTGCTGAGTGGTACCACGGTCATGGTCACCAACTTGAGATTTCAAATGAATGATGTTTTTTCGAACGTGATAAATCTGGAAGGGGAAGGTTGTATACTAATCACTTAAGCCATCTGCCCATATAGTGTTGAACCATCAAGCATGGGAACTTCTCTCCAGTGTGCGTTTAAAGACATTAAATGTCTTACTAGGTTACACTACAAAAAGAAATTATCCTCGTATTTCAAGTAGACCCTGCATGATGGTCTGATGGGGTAAGAATGTTCCCCTGTCCAGACACATTTAATAGGCGCTTAGAAAGAGTATCAGGCGTCCAACTAGGCGTGCTACAATGTATCGATTGACCCTTCTGTTTCAGTTACTTTATCAATATGGAAACATACGGATTGGTGAGACCTTAGTCGAAGAGCTTTGGTGTATAAGAATGAGGACGAATCCCTCCCTATCCTGAGTCTTCATCCCATTCTTCATCTGGCTCTAGCTTTGAATATAATTCTACAAGGCCCAATTTTCTTCAAACTCATACATCATCGTCATCATGGTCAAGACCGCCCTTCTCCCTCTCGCTCTCCTTGCTGCACTGGCTCCCTTTGCCGCCGCAAGGAACTGCAAGACTGGGCTTAATTATTGTGGATGGAACCTCCTTAACATTGGTATGTTAACTTGCCTCCTCTATCCAGACTTCACGTTTCTAATAATATCCTTTTGATAGGCAAGTACGGGGCCCAGGTCAATGGCGCCCTCGATGCTGCCCACCAGCCGACCGACGATGCCCATATTCGTGAATCCCTCTTCCACTGCAACGGTGGCGATAATGGCGATATCTCTTTCATCACATACTGTGGTGGTGGCTGCAAGGATGGCGGCAAGGACCGCAGCGACTACTGCTAGAGATTTGGCTGCGGATTGGTATCAACTTCTAACTAGTGGTGCGATATGGATGCGGCCATTGTACTTTACTCCCTTCATTCCCTTCATCGTATCCAACATACGGTATAGTGGAGTCTTAGTCTAGAAAGGAAATGCAACTTATAGGGGCTGAGCTTGGTTGCCTCCTAACATAGATAAAATATACCATGCATGATAGGAAGATAGGTCCCCATATTACAAAGGAAACAGGGTTCATTTGAAGAAGTCGATATATTTCAGTTGGAACAATTACTGGATGTTCATCACGGAAAATGTTAGGGTCGCGACAAGCAATGCAAGTCGGTCAGCTACATGATACAATGGATAGCGGATCGTGTTCTTCGATTTTGAGCTCAATCACATTCTTTCGAAAATATCTTACGATGGGCCTATTTACAACAATCAAGAACCGATAACAGCCAAAGTTCGGCGTTGTCAACAAATAATATGCCGGGACCTGAAGACTCTGCCCCACCGGCCATGCCCTACTTGGTCCCCGACTTCGAATCGTTAACTTTAGCCTCCGCCTGTGCGCTTCTCCCCGGCTCACCCGACGGAAATATCTCCCCAATCTCACCAATTATTAGCCAAAAAGTCTCCTCCGCACCCACATTGACTCACGTCGGCAATTCTCCTGTTCTCCACTCTCCAAATTTAAGCAATTACCCCCCCAGTCGTATAAGTAGCTCGTATCCCACCGAGCCGATAATTCCCCATACAAAACTCATCCAATTCGGATAAAAATACCCTGAAAATGCCATTCACGATCCGCTATGCCACAGAGCAAGATGCTCCCCACCTTGCCAACATCAATGTAGTCAGTTTCAACCACCAGGCACTATGGTCCGCGTTGTTCCCAAACGTCGACGTGCCCGGAACTTTGCCACTCAAAACAGCCCGTTGTCTAGACAAGCTCCGATCGCCGCAAGTGCATGTTGTGGTAGCCGTTGATGATTATTCGGGCCAAGTTATTGGGTACTCTCGATGGTGGTTTCCGAAGGATTACGAAACGAGCGTTGTCGAATTGTCCTCCGAGGGCTTAGATGCACTAACGGCTCATGACAATGGGAAAGCGTACCCAGAAGGTCTCAATATGGAGGCTTATCAAGCATTCAAGGACCTCTTGGCTGATTTGCAGCGGGCACATTTAGAGGAGGGCGATATCAGTATGTTGAATACTCGCTCTTATATTTCTCATTGCGGTACTTGAAAGATTGGCTGTATCCATGTACTGACTACAGCAGTGTTGGAATTCCTCGCTACTTTGCCGGAAGCTCAAGGTAATGGAGTTGGGACGGCATTGTTGAAATGGGGTATTGAGCGTGCTGATGCGAGGAATGCTCGAGTGTATTTGGAGGCTACAAAGGATGGGTATCCGCTTTATTGGAAGCATGGGTGGCGGGATCTGCAAGTGGCAGGGTTGGAGTTCACGAAGTATGGGGGCACAGGGTCGCAGGAATGGGTTGCTATGCGGAGGGACAGGAGGAAGCCTGTTGCTGGATGAGATTATTTCGTTCAAGCTTGTTCTTTGTTCTGTTTAGACTATCGATGACGAAGGTTACTCAAGTAATAGATCTCAGGCATTGGAGATACGTTAATGGATGATCATTCAATATATGGAACTACTATAAGAGATGGCCTCAACTCAACACCTATCGTATACGTATACTGGTCACAGGTTCTGGAATTCTCACTAGAAAACCTCGTGCGGAGGACTGAGGAAGCCTATCAATTTGTAAGGTACCGAAAGCAGGTGCGGTGCTTCTTTGGCATAATACCTAGGGCCTCCGAGTTTTAAACAGCCTGCGGTAAATCGATATATGAGTATGAGAGGAGAGAGGAGAAAAGACCAGTATGAGTACAACTTCGACTTCGGCCCCAATATACTCGGAAACTGGTAATAGAAATCATATGGTGAATTTCAATTTTTTAGACCTCGCATGTTACAGCCATTTACTAATATACTGCATGGCAATTCTCTAGTTTGATTTCACTTCATCATCTTCAGTCCCAGGGGGTAAATATTCACCATGGAAAAAGGCTTCAATCAGAACATTAACCACCCGCCTTCCTCAACTCGAGCCATTCCCTGTCTCTTGGTCTTTCTTCCTATAAATACCCTCTGCTTTTGTCTCTCATCTTCCCCTTTCGCTATCCACTCATAAATTATCTTATTCTGACTATGAGTATACTAGAGGTAATTCTTTCCTGGTTAGGTGTCTTTGCAATTCTATCGCCTTCAGTGGTCGAAGGAGACGTATAGTCTGTGTCTACTACCAGACAATTTTCTGTATGGTATTCAATAATACTCTTTTATGTCATCTTGAGAAACCATTATTACAAGCTGAAGCGCAAACCATGTCATCTTGCTGCAGCTATATCTCGGTTTGGTAGTATGCGCTCCTCCTCATCCTGGCCTCGTGATCTTAGCGGAATTTTCGGCACCTTGGTTATTGATGAGGCACATACCTTGCGAAACCGCAACACAGCTCAGTGGACTGCAGCCCATGCAATCAACGCGAAATTCACGATTCTAGCGACCGCGACCCCTATCTTCAACAGTGTCAAGGATTTTGGCGCGCTGTACCCGTTACTTATCTCGTCAAGCAATGAATCTACGTGGTATCATGTTGATCCAAAGCTAAACCCCTTTATAAGCCAATTTATCTATATAAGGATGTATCGATGCCGGAAAACAGACTGTACTTTATTCGGCATATGCTTTATTAAGTATCTAGCACTCATTCCTCTCTCAATAAAATACGAGGAATTTGTTAGTGATGGTAAGTCTTCTAAGAGCGTATAGTTTGCATATACTGATGGAAGAACAGTCATTCCTGCTTTATATGGCATGATCGGAAGTCGAACACAGATGTATGCTGCAGTATCCTGCCCAACCGTTGTGCAGAGACCTGTCCATAGGGAGGAGAACTGAAGTCTCCCTCTCATGACATCTCTTGAACTATGCTATAGGGCGCTTCTTATATTCTTAAAGCAATGCTAACATATCACAGCTACGCCGGCTTATCCGACAAGCCATCTTGGGCCCCGTATGTCACTCAATCAGAATATGTTCTGCATATGCTAAAAAAATACTAGTCGACCCTAAGGAACCAATCACCACGGAATTGAACGAATGTCAGTTCTATCTGCACACATACTGAGCATATACTGATTAAGATAGCACCACCAAGCCCAGCAGAGCGCCTGTCCGGCGTGAACGGACTAGTGTAAGTGATTATCCCAGCACATGTTAAACATATACTAACAAATGATAGATGTGATATCACTGTGAATGGAACCCAGATGTGTGGCACATGCTGTGCATCTCAGATAGCCGTATGTGGATATACTCAGCATATACCAAGCCTATACTAATAATATATAGCTTCGAAGACACATTCGCCAGTCGCATCCCGGAGCAGGTATATGATTTCAGTCAGCATATATTCTGCATATGCTAATAATATACAGTGGAAAATCCCTCCAAAGCAAACACGGGGTTCGAAGAACGCGTCGCAGGGGAGAAGTAAGTTAGATCTATGCATCAGTTTAGCATATGCTGACAGATACAGTGCCCTAAAACTCTGGGTACTATCCCATGGATAGCAGCAAGCACGCTATCTTCATGAACCAAAGTATGTGTTTCACATATGCTGAGCTTATATTTGAGAGAGATATGTCTAACATATGCAGAAATAAGATTTCGCACGAGTCGCCCATCTGGCGCTATGCTGACGCGTGCGAAATGTTGGCGTGAGTTATTATACCTCGCATATACCCTGCATATACCAAGCTAAGAGAAAGCAGGTCTGCCGATAAGGGATTTAAAGACAAGTTTGGTGACACTTTTCACCGTGTAAGTACATTCTCCACATATACACTACATTACACTACATATGCTAATAACATTATAGAAAGTAGCTGCCTCCGTCCCCTTCACCCCAAAGGTAAGTCCCCTTCATATATGATACATACATATATCGACTCCTTCTACAGCATCGATGATGGTCTTCAATAACAATCAGTGCAGGCAATAGTCGAAAAGAGTGGGTCTAGACTTTCTAGTAGCAGCTCGAGTGTTCCATGCCCATAAGTGTACAGGGAAATCAGCATGCATTATAGATGCGAAGAAGGCATCTAGGAGTCCTACACATATCTCTACGGACAAAATCTGAAAGCTCTCATGGCTTCACGCACAATTGCTCTCGATAGCCATTTCGCATGAGGGCATAGTACAACAGTGGTTGTTAGAAAGGGTCAGATAAGATTGAGAAACCTAGTGCAGCATCGCGCAGAGAACTACCCTAACGTCTATCACGCACACATACGCACTCCCAGATACTCATCATTCCATTGGTCATCAATAAACCCCCTTGATAACTAACAACATGATGACCATAGAAAACCGGGATATTGGGTAATGGGGGCTGCTAAACGACATGCTAGAAAGAATACCTAGACAAAAGTATTACAAATATGGGGACATTGAAAGGATTCTGATAGGAAATGAAAAACTGCTTTTGCATGTCCACATTAGGAACATCATCAGACTGTGCATAGAGCGCACTAATTATCATATACTGCTGCATAGTACTAACTCGTGCATTTTTGATGGTCGTCGCAAGTGCGTTCGTTGTTCGAGGTCCCTCCCCTGGGTCGGGAAGGCGGATATTGTACGGCTCGAGTTGATAGAAGAGGCACGATTTGCCCTCAAGCCATTTCTGCTAACGCAATCCAGGGTATTGTTGGCATAAGGATAATAATGGTATTGAGGCTGTCTCAACTCAGACAACTGTCTATAAAATGATACTGTTCTGAGTTTAAACGATCAGGATGTCCACTTAATATCCTTCCCAGGATATCCCGATGTATGTGACTCGTGCCGCACTTAGATCGTCAAGAAATAGAAACAAGCATAAAACAACCACAACTACCTACACTCAGATAGGAGTATTCGGCTTGCTCTAAGGGGTGTCTCTCGTGTAACTCATGATGGTCATAGGGGTGTCACCTGACTGCATTGTTTCTATGGCCGCCCCTCACCTTCTCTTCTTCCTCTTCGTCATCTTCATCTTATCCCCCAATCTTCCTATTCGCACCGAACTACGATGGTCTACAGATAATGTAAGGATCAACAATAAATGTCATTTCATGATGTTCCACTGTCAAAATCGCCATGCTGGACGCACAATCTCACCAAATGCTGTTAAATAGCTCCTCTGCGGTTCAGGTACAAGGCGTCCTCCACATTTAACCACATTCTTCTCAGTAACACCAGGGCCCACTGATTCATGGTGTGTCGGCCACATTATACACCAGCTTCTGTCCACTGACCTTGCCATCCTTCATATCCTGCAGACCCTCCAATACCCCCTGAAGCCCCCGTGGCCCCAGCTTGACAGGATGAGGCTTAACCTTTCCCTCTGCAAGGAAAGTAGCTGCCTTGCTCATGAATTGTCCCGCAAACTCTCGATCCTCCGGCTTGGCAGGAATGATGCCACCACCAAAATCAAAATCCTCACCAAAAGCAGTGTATCCTATGGTGAAAAGACTGCGGACGTCATCACGGGGAACTTCCACCTTCAGCAAGGCAGAATAATCTCCACCCTTGCTAGAGATCACTTCGCCACAGAACTTAGCGCTAGACTCAACAGCAACAGTGTCGAATACCAGCTTCAGATTGTCCTGTGCGTAATCCTTGATGGCTTGGACTGCATTCGCATCTTTATAGTCGAACACTGCATCTGCACCCAGACTCTTTACAAGATCGAAGTTCTGGGCGGAACAGGTCGTTAACACAGTGTACCCAGACAACTTGGCATACTGAATGGCCAGGGTACCGGTGGCGGTGGAGCCACCGTAGATGAGAATCAGCTCAGGCTGTGCTAGTGGGGCGTCTGGTGGTGCGAGCTTCAGACTCTGATACAGGCCTTGGCCCACGGTAATTGTCCCCAAGCCGAGGGTTGAAGCTTCTTCAAAGCTGAGACGGTCGGGGATGGCGATCTGAAGGTCGGCTTTCGGGATGCAGTATTCGGCAAAGGCGCCACTCTCCGGGTTGTTGGAATTGCAACCTTGGACCCAACCGCAAACACGGTCGCCCTTGCGAAAGGCTTTCTTGACGCCCTTGCCGACCTCTTCGACGACACCGGAGTAATCATTCCCAATGACTTGTCCTGGAGGTTTCCGGTCGGCACTTTTCCAGTCGGTAGGGTTCAGAGCAACACTAGCTGTTTTGACAAGAAGGCAGTCGTCGGGCACAGTAGGGATCGGACGTTCCACCACGTCGCGACTGCCGGGTGCAGTGATCACGAGGGCTTTCTGCATGATGAGATGAGATACGGAGTTATGGTGTGTTGCGAGGAAGCAGGTGAGATTTACAGACAAAGGCAAGCGGGGGTCAGAGAGGGGGTTAATATATGTTACATGACTGCTGATTATAACGTCACAGCTTCTTTGCCAGACTAGTTATGTCCTTGTTATCTCCGCTCTTACACTGAATGGATGACAGCTAAGCATTGTATTATTAATCGGTGCCATTAATAATCCACGATGCTACGGCCTTCTAAGGCTGGCTTACTGCGATGTGATTCGACACCGGGACTCGCTAACCAGTGCCGGTCCCGAAATGGATCCGTTCAGTAGTTTTAGCTTCTCTCCAACCGATCCATGTTCTCTAACATTCAACTATCTACCTCTGTTCCATTCTTCTGCAACTCACTGCTATTAATGTCGGCCCGGCCCAATGACATCCCTCGCGTGGCCAACTTTGTCTCTGCCCAACCCAGCCCGACCGACACCCCGTCCGCACCTCCGCCAGCGGGAATGACACCGCCTCCCCGAGAGCGGGTCCCACGGGCCTGTGAACACTGCCGGGCCCGCAAGATCAAGTGCAATGGCCAGCAGCCGTGCAATGCCTGCGCGCGCCATCCAGAACGATGTCTCTACCGGACAGGAAGTATCCGCCAGAGAAAGAACCGTCGCACCAAGGAAGCCCCGCGACCACCAGCTACCCTACTCCCTCTCCCAACCACCGAGTCGCCGACTACTCCAAGTGACTGGTCCCACACCAGTCTAAGCGATGGCCCGGCGCAGTATAAGCGACATCATGAGCTCCGCGCTGGCATTGGCGTACAGAACCCAGAGACAGGGGCATTCCAGTTCTATGGTAATTCTCATACCCTTTATCTGTTTGACGGACTCTGTTAACCCACGAAGGACCCTCCTCCGGCTTCTGCTTCATTCATCGGGTCTACCAACGCATTAAGCAAGGCTCATCTAGTGAGCCACTGCTTGCTCGTCGTAGCTGCTCCATTCCAGATGCCATCCACCGATTTGGTTTGGAGCGCTTCATGTTTGCCCGGCCAGGGGACTCGGATCCGCGGCGGACTCATTTTCCGTCTCAGATGTTCCTCCCAAGGGAGTTGGGTGACCAGTTCATTGAGGCCTATTTCCGCATCATGCACCCGCAAATACCCATATTAATTATGTCTGAGATTGTCGATGCTTGGAACCAAATGTGGGAAACTCCTGTTCGAGATCACAGCGTCAAAAATCAGGATATCCTATTTATGGTGCTGGCTATCGGCGCTCGGGTCGCCAACCTGAGGGGGAGGCAATCTGAAAGCAGTGTCGCGGCCTGGGCCGATTACTTCTCCAGTCGAGTATCTGAAGGGCCCATCTTCCTACAAGAACCGAGCATCCGGGGTGTACACTTAATGCTGTTGAAGGTACGTCACCAACATCTGCCAAGGAAGCTCGCTAACCCAATACAAGTCAATGTACGCTTTGCAGCTGATGCGACAAAATGATGCTTATCTCTACCTGGGTCATGCCACCCGCACATGTCTTGTACTAGGTCTGCACCGGGCCCAGGTCACCGATGGTCGCGATCCCAACGTGCATCGGCTGCGTTTGACCTTCTGGACGACATTCTTCTGCGAACGCATATCTTCGCTGTATATGGGTCGTCCGTCGAGCCTTTCTGACCGACAAATCGACACAGCATACCCCGAAGACCTGCCGCAGAATCTTTATGACGATACTTGCGCGCCTATGCAAGAATGTGCGTTCATTCGAGCCATGGGCGAGATTTCCAAGCTGGCTGATCGCATCTCTATTGAGATATATTCGCCGGCCAGCATAAAAAACCCCACAGATCTGGACAAGCTCAGCCAAGTCAGCATTGAATGCGACCAAGCCCTCCAAGCTGTCACACCAACACTACCCAGTTACCTGCACTTCTTCGATGACACGGTCCCAATTGGTGAGCCGTGGCAGGAGATTCAACGCGTGAGCCTTGGATTCTGCTACTACGTCGTCCGGATGCTTCTCTCCCGCCCGGCACTGGTGCTCACCACCTTCTTCACCTCAGTACAAGAAGCCCAATCAGCCACTGGCTGCACCGAGCTCCAAGCCTATATCCATTCATCGACTTCTGCAGCCCGGAATTTGATTCACCTGGCTCATGACGTCTATTTCCGTCGCTTTCCAGAGATCCGCTATGATGGGGCTTTGGCCTCATTTCTTGTATCTGCAACGTTGACTCTTTTATATGATGTGCTTAACTTAGGAACAGATCCGGACCGAGCCAGGCAGACCTTCACGGTCGTTGAGAAAGCGATAAAGTGTCTGGATGAGATAGAACATACAGGGTATACGTCAGGCAAGGCGTTGAGCTTGGACCTGATGAGAGTGGCTAAGCAAGCTGTGCAAGCGTCCGATCCCGTGGTGGACACAAATCAGGTCTTGATGGATGCGTTCCCGTGGTTAGAGTATGTTTTTACCCTCTGTTATTGGACTGTGCTGACTGAGCAGTAACTGGGCATCTGCCCCGGTCGGGGAGAATCCCGATCTGTCAATGTATACGTTTCCCCCGGCGGACGTGGCGGTCATTGGCTCTTTGGCGGGGAATGAAGTCGGTTGGACCGAGACGGACGGCAACCATCTCTGGTTGGGCAATGGGTTCGAGCCGAATGCAATGCCGGGGTGTTTATTCTAGGCGCGAAGAGAGTAGATTGGCTAGACATCACATAATAGACTAATGGATTATTCCTGACGGCCGGCGGCTATTCTGGCATTGTCTGCCGGCCACGTCTCTCCAGCTGAAACACCCCAACGCACCTCAGCCTTAGGGTATTATCGCTCCAATGCGATGCCTGCCCTAACCGCCGTCCATCCTGGCCGTGGTCCGAGCGCTATTCGGAGAAAGAATCCAGAGATACTTATACCCTTCTTCTATCCTACCCAGCTGCCTCCCATTGAGTGAGTTCCAATGGCCAAAGCTAACATCCGGGCAGTCCCTTGGACTTCCCACCTCATCTACCTCCTTCTTATCCTCCCCACTGCCCTCAGCATCACCCTCCTGCTCAGTGACTCCCAGCACTGGACCCTTACAGGCAACCTCTACACCTTTATCAACCACTACCGCACGACCGTGCAAACAGCACTTCAGATCATAGCTACTCTCCTCGGCGCCATCCAAATATTCAGCATCTGCCGCCTTATAAACCACGCCACTCGCATCCTCTTCAAACACTCCACCCACCACACGACCCTCAACGACCTTGCCCTCTGGTCCGCTCTCTCCACCCCAACCACCAACTTCTCCCTCCCTTTGCCTCAAATAATCCTCACCCTCGTCCTCGCCAACCTCTCCGCCGTCCTCTCCGCCCTCTGGACTGGTGCCCTCACCCCAACCTCCACCACCACCACCGCCAACACCACCATTCTCATTCCCTCCTACGCCAATCGCTCCTTCATCAAGGAATACCCCTCACAGATCGACACTACCGGTCCCTCCCTCCGCACCTCCCTCGGCTACTTTACCTACTCCGTCGGCGTCGGCCTCCTCACCTCCCTCGTCTCCTCCGCCTCCACCGCCTCCCCGCTCACCGGCTCCCTAAAATCCCGCTCCCACGCCAAACTCGACTCCACCGGCTATACCTACCTCGGCCGCTCCCACGGCGTCGGCAGCCCTGTCGGCCTCACCGATGGAAATGTCACTTCGTCTTACCCTTACGCAGCCAACTACACGTACCACGAACGCGGCTACCTCGCCCACGTCTCCTGCATATACAACTTCTCGACCCTCTTCCTCCTAGGAGATACCTACGACACAGCGCTATACGTCGCCGAAGGCCCCCTACCCGACAGCAATGTCTCCACAGGCGAATACTCCACCTACACAGGATGGTCAACCGACACGATCGTAGCCCTCGGCGTAGCCAGCCAACCCGCGGCATACACAAAGGAGAGGTACGTCGCCGCCGCAGCGGGGAGTTACTACGCGTCGTTAAACGCAAGTCAATGCCTGATCAGCTTCGTACCGAGATGGTTCCTCGTGAACGTGGCTATCCAGGAGAAACTCGTGGACGTGAAGCCACTCAACACCACCTCCTCTACCTTATACTCCTCTGAAGAAGAAACAGACATCGACATCGACCGCACCAACAAAACCATCCACGTCGCCATGCGCCAATTAGAACTCATCTCTAACGACCTCACCTCCTTCTACCGCTCCACACTGGGTGACGCATTCAATACGTCCATTGCGGACCACGCCACGAATACCAACACCACTGCCACCATTTCCTCGAACTTCACCACCTCATCAAACTCAAACTCCACCGAGAATGTAACAACAACCCTAACCGCCATCCAAAATACCTATATCTCCCTGATTGACGATATTCTCGCTGCGTATGGGTCTGCCCAGCTCATGGTGGGGAATTTCTCTCATCCTGCCACCGCGACGGTTACTGTGGATGCGTTCCGGCTTGGTTCTAGGGTGTATATTGTGGCGGTGTTTGTGGTTAATGTGCTTGTGCTGCTTGGGGTCGGTATTGAGATGGGACGCACGGGTGTATGGAGGGCATTACCAAAGTTTGATTATTTGGATGCGAGGATGTTGGTGCTCGGGGGTGCCAATGGGGGGAGGGGGGTTGCGGAACGGGCGGCCGAGGTGGGGTGGAAGGGGGAGGAAACGGGGAGGTTTGGGGTTAGGCTTGTTAAGGTTGGTGGGGTGAGGGGGGGGGGGTGGGGGTTGGTTTATGGGGGGAGTAGGAGTGGGAGTAGTAGGAATATGGATGGTGGTGGTGGTGAGAAGGGGAGGAGAGGATCGCAAGAGACGTTGGTGGATGATGAGTGGATTTGATTTATTGTGTCTGTGTTCAGTATATAGTATTCTTGAGGGCCGAGTTACGAATATCAGACTACGCTATAAATGTAGAAGAAAGGAAGGATATGGACTGGTATAAATTGTTTATTACTTCTGACTCCTCACCATACTCCGCAACGCCTCCGTCTTACCCTCCAACTTGGAAACCCGCATCTTCAACTCGTCCCGCTCGCGCTTGATCGCCTCAAGCTCTTCCTCCAACTGATTCATCCGGTCCACGCGGCGCTGACGATACCGTCGCGCAGCAAGGGTATTCAGCTCCCGCTTCTTGACTCGATTCGGGGCTTCTTTGGGAGGAGCGGCTGCTCGAGAGGATGTAGTGGAGCTGACGGATGGCATGGGTGGGAAATCTATTTCAGGTTCTTCATCTTGTCAGTCACTTTCTATTTCATCTGATAGGAGATAGGCATCCTACCAGGAAGAGAATTCACACCAGGCGAAGCCAACAGATTCAACTCCTCGCTCAGCTCCGGAGAACTAAGCAAGGAATCAATCGGGTCGAGATCGGGTTCAGCAGTGACAGGCACAAGAGAGTGTGTATGGGGGTGAAGTATCGTCACGCAAGAAGTATGTTGAGAAGATGTCGGATCCTGATAGCCAATGATCTGATCTTGATAGCTACTATCACTCAGACTGGACAAGGCTGTATTTATAGTTGAATTTGAATTGGACCCGGCAGTGAGGGAAGTATCCGGCGGAGAGTCGTCATAGAACAAGGAAGTAGGGTCAACGGGAGGAAAGGCCGCTGACGAGAGATCGAAAGTAGGATTGTTATAGTATTCGGGATGGAGGTAGAGTGAGTCAGGGTATTGGGGGAGATCCTGGTAGAAATGGGAACTATTATACGTCGGCGGCGGAGAGGTCTGACTTTGCGCAGATAAACGCGAAGGTCTGGCGGACGGCGTGCATGCTGGTAACTGCAGTGACAACCATTCTTCTATACTTGAGGCCGGGTCCTTGGACCC
Source organism: Aspergillus piperis CBS 112811 (assembly GCF_003184755.1). NCBI lineage: Eukaryota > Fungi > Ascomycota > Eurotiomycetes > Eurotiales > Aspergillaceae > Aspergillus > Aspergillus piperis. The sequence goes on from NW_020291600.1 coordinate 744,856, forward strand.
GGGAGAGCCGGTGCGAAGAGAGGGAAGAAGAAGACGCTTTCGCCGAGGCGATGGGGGATGGGAAGGGGAGGGAGAAGTTGAAGTTGGTCGGGGTGAGGCCCGGTTTATAAGGCCGCTGCGGATTGAGGAGGCGGGTTGCGTTTTGGGCTTAGCGCGGCGGGTGGGGCGGGTGCGTTTGGGGCGTGTCTTAGTTGGGTGGGCTTTATTCATCTTTCGAAGAATCATTGTAATATACTCTCAAATGACGATAGAAAGAAGTATGCTGTAGTATGTACATCTTGACAAAACAACCAGCGCAGTATTCCATCTATGTACCCTCGTCATTCTGAGCCATCTTCTTTATTCCAACACCGCTCAGGAGGAAATCATTGTCTAGGAAACATCTGGGTTAGCCGTATCCAAGTGGGGATAAAAAGACACTATGAACACGAGCGAGCGACTCAGATGATGTCGGCCCGCAAGCCTGGAAAGGTTCTTCCATTTTCATCTTTCCAGGCGCCTCAGAATGCGGAGCATGTCAGCGATCGGGAGTGTCTTCATCGTGCTCTGGCGCTAAGCTAGTCGGAATGAGGCTGGTGCTTACGGACCGGAGGAAAATGGCATGCAGTGCAGTGGTATCGTGTTGATGGCAGATTAAACGTTGCAGAAGTTCAACTAGATTCATTCAATTGGTATTATAGACGCTTTACTTTACTACGTAAAACTGTCTCTTTTATGTCTTCATGCTGCCCTGGTCGACTCAGGTCACCGTCAGAATCCACCATAATGAGTCCAGCATGAGTGCAGCAAGGTCTATCATGAGTCTCTGTGAGTCGAGATGATACAGAATGATCACAGCAGAGAGACAGTTAAACTGCACCCGCCAAGTAATTACTCGTGGGGCCATGGAGCATGAGTCATTCTCACTCATGGCCAGACTGCCCCACTGCTATCTGCCCCACCCTCCACCTCAACACGAGCCATCCAATCAGACGGTGATGCCCCAGACATGCAGGTGCCTGGATTGGTATCACAATTATGCTGATAACGCGGGTCTTCTCTCCGCCTACAGGAGATGAGTTGTTGCCACTGGCTGTTGTAGATATCTTCCTCGTTAATGGGAAGACATTCTTATGCATGCTCGTCTCTGCTGCAAATAGCTGTACCTAGTTCTCTTAGTAAGATATCATGTTGGTTACATACACCATGGTTGAATTGCCAGATGTACTGTGCGTTTCTACATCCAATACTACTATATATAGTATCTGCAGAACTTGTCCTCCCCGTAGGATAGCACGTATGGTACATATACATACTCGTTAGAGTTACACCATTCGCTCTCCTCATCGGATGTCAACTCCGCAACCCCACCAAACCAGTTATGCCAGTTCTTGGGGTTACTCTGTGAGACCCTGCATTCTATGCCCGGAGATACTTTTCCTGCCATAGACATGACTTGTAGACTTGAATAGTATGCATCTTTCTTTCAAAACATAGATAGAATATCTATAGTCGTCGCTGCCAAATGTAGGTAATTCTACCATAGTAGCTGGTCTCAAAGCATCTGAATATAAATCACTGTATCCCCATATCAAACTCCCAATTAGTCAACTGTAATATTTACAAGATTGACTTTCGCTTCGAGTCATATACACCTAATGACGGCATCTCTTAGGGCCTAAGCAACAATCAAAAACCACACAGCTGTCCATCTCCCTACATACCTACCTAAATAGTATCTTTATCTCCACGACCAGAACCAACACCACCAAACCCAACAACCACCATCATCACCACAATGCACCTCCTCACCACCACCCTCCTCCTCCTATCCACCACCGCCCCCCTCCTAACAACCGCCTACTCCATCCCTCCCAACCTCTCCGCCCTCTACAACAAGCACAAGGTCTGCCCCAAATCCCCCCTCCAACTCCTCCACCACCACCATCCACTAAAAGAGAAGCAATGAAAAGTCCAAACCCTGCACCCACCCCCTCGCAACAGGCTTCCACGACGGCCAAAACCCCACAGACAGCACATTCACCTACTGCAGCGACCTCTCCAACCGCTCGATATTCCTGCACAGCCCCACGCTAGGCGGTCGATACGACAACATGGACATCGACTGCGACGGGGCCAACTCGCACGGGGGTAACTGCGGCTACGACGAATCAATCCAAGACCAAACGAGCTTCAAAGACATTGTTTCCTCCCAATACGGAATCCCGGATCTAGACGCTAATATACACCCTTATGTTGTCTTCGGGAATACCGATTATGATCCCCAGCGCGATGGGATGTGGCCGTTGAGTGTTATGGTGGTTGTTTGTGGGGATCAACTTGTATGTATACCCTCCTCCTTCGGAGAAGGGAAGAAAGGCTATCAGTTGCTGATGAGTGTATAGTTCTATGGCATCTGGGGAGATACGGCGGGCGGAAGCTGGACTGGGGAGGCCTCGATTGCGTTAGCGAAGTTGTGTTTCCCCGGGGATGGGATTAGTGGGAATAATGGGCATGTGAGTGATGATGTCCTGTATATTGGGTTTGTTGGGGGGGAGGCGGTTCCTGGGAATAGGGCCGATTGGAAGGCGGGGAGTACGTGGGAGTTTGAGGAGAGTATTCGGGCGCTGGGGGAGAGGTTGGTTGCGACGCTTACTTAGTGTAGACATATAATTTGGTCGAAAATTAGTGTTTGAAATCAAAATTACTTGTCCTTTTTTTGCTGTTGACTACTTTGCTAGGGTTTTCCCTACGCTCAACTCTCCACATCTACAAGGAAGCTGCATAGCTGCATACTAAGATGAGATTCTATAACTATCAATTTCCTAAGTAACAAACCGTAACCCGACCAACAGCAAGGTATCATAAGCGCAGCAGCAAGCCAAGCCAACCGTCAAGCTCTCCCAACGCTGAAACTCGCTCCCGCTATGCAGAACAAAACAATGTCGTCAGAACCACACTTTTTGGCGCGTTCCGTTGCAGTGGCCCAAATCAAAACGCCGGCCAATGATGCGCCATACACAATGATGAAAGAAAAGAAGATAGCAAGGGTATAAATCAAAGACATGCTCATTTCTTGAACATGTAGTGCCCGTAGAGCCCGCCTACGTCGCCCACGGCCACCGGAATCTTCCGCATGCCCCACCAACGGGCGCCCATCTTCCAGGAGCGCGCTCCGTCGTCGAGCATAACCTCCGGCATAGAGGCCGGGTCCCGCACGTACCATCCCCGACGGCCCAGCTCGCGAACCGTCCAGTCCGGCGAAGTACGGGTGTTGCGCGCCCGCTCGCGCAGAGGTGCGATGAGCTTGTCGCTAAACTCGATGACCTGCAGCGGGTAGCTCTGCGGCGAGAGAATAACGCACGCATTGGGGTTGAAGATAGTGCCGATCGTCAGCTGGTTGGCCTTGTTCAGGTCCAGGTAGCACAGCGTGGATGGAACCCAGGGAGTGATCGGTTCTCCTTCAACCGGCTTGGGCGGCACAAAGAACGTGTTGAGATCCTGGCCATTGAGCTCGCACGAGCTCAGACCCAGCTCCTCCAGATGCTTCGTCAAGGGCAACAAGGCCTGAGTATGGGCGGAGGTCACCTTAGCCCCTCCGAGGTTGAGCGAACGAAGGGTAGAAGGCAAACGAGGGAGAAGTGCCTGCACATCCTCCTCCTCCAGGAGCCGGGATCGGGTGGGGTCAGTCAGCAGGTTCAAAAACACCAGCGAGTCGCAGACGGCTGGGTGGGTCGACAGAAACTCGACAACTCGAGAGCCCCGCAGGCGAGAGCATCGGGAGATGCTGAGATGAGTGATCTTCGCGGTCTCCGGAATAGAGAACAACGCATCCTCGGTGATCTGCGTGTGGGTGACATCGAGGTGAGTGAGGTTGACCAGGCGCGGCAGAAGGATCTCGAAAGCAGCCGCGGGAAGACTGCTACATTCATGCAGGGAAACCCGTCGCAAGTTCGGCAGGGTCAAGGGGACACCAGGACCGGAAATCAAGGCTTCCAAGAAGAGAGTGGAGAAGGATTGGGAAGAGCAGCCGCAGAAATCCACGGCGGACAGGTTGGGAAGACCGGTGAACAGCTTGCGAAGCACATCCAAGCTGATGTCGCCCTCGACATGCTCCTGCAACAAGCATTCCTTAAGGTTGGGCAGCAGTTCCAGGCACTGCAAAAGCGTCTTGGCGGTAAGATTCTGAATCTCAGCGTTCATCTGCTTGGTGCGACCCAATCCAACCGACGTAAAGTGCGAAAAGTCAAGGCGGCGAACCAGCGTGCCCAGTGCGGGATAGCGAGAGATGTGGTTGAGTGCCTTGGAGAAAATGATAGAGTGGGGGAATGTCATGTTCCGGTACAACACACTGAGGGTGGCGGCGTGCAATGTCTTTGAGGTAAGCAGGCACGAGATCAGATCCACATTACGAGGGGTGTATCCATTAGGGGGCACGTCCAATGCCAACATGGAGATAAGATGGTCAAGAACCTCCGGGGGAAGCCGTTCCAAAGCGGAGGTGCCTGCAGGCGGCTTCTGCTCCACTTCCACTTCTTTCACTTCCGGCACCTGCAGTTTCTGCTCCTCCACTGGTGCCGGCTTGCTAGGCGGAGCGACATCGGGCGTATCCCAGGCCCAGCCGCGGGCATGCAAGTTCCCAAGGCTGCGGAGATCGCTGTAGCTCCGACTCAGACTCTTGCCACCCAGCCGGATCTGCTTCCAGCCGAGAAAACCACCGCATGGGCAGCAAAAGTCGGGCTGCATCTCAATAGGGCTGCGCTTGGTGGTCTCTTGAGGGGACTGTTCGATGTGGGTATCGACGAAGGACTGGGCAATGCCTATGACGTGTTAGTGATCTGCCATGACACCATCCTGGCGCATTCGATTGATATACATACCATCCACGTCTTCCTTGATGGAACCGAACGACTCCCGACGGCGACTGCTGGACCGGGAGTTCTGGGAGGAGCAAGTGGAGGGGTGAGGAGAGGCGTTGCGAGAGCCTTCAGTAGGCGAGGTGTTTCCCGAGACAGCGGGAGAGTATCTAGGCTGTGGTGTCTTGTGCAAAGACAGCGGGACGGTGGTGGCGGCCGACATGATGAAGAGGGGGGGGGGGCGTATGGTTTGGGGGAGGCTCTATATAGGAAAGTAGGGCCGGTCCCAGTGAAAAGGGTGGTGAGGTGACGAGAAGATCAGGAGAGGCACACACACGCACACACAGGCAAAAGGACGGTGGGAGAAAAGAGGAAAAGAAGGGAAAAAACGGAAAAGCTTTTTTTTCTTCTTTCCCCAGATTCCACCCAAGACACCCCTGGCTGCAAAGGACGCTAGAAGACGCCAAAGAGGGGCGCTGGAGACGTAATTAAGCGTATATTCGGAGCCAAAGTGTGAAGGTTGTTTGCTGTTAGTCACAGAATCCGCGGCGGATGGAACGAGGCCGCGCCGCGAGGCGGGCACACGCTATTTGACTCCAAGAGATCCAAGCCAGCGGACAGGGTAATGATTCGCTTAGACGGAGGGGCAGCCAGTGGACCGTGCAGTGAGCTATGCAATGTTGGTTCAACAAGGCTGCTTTATTTTTGTGCAGATCAGTTAATGGAGGGGGAGAGGGGAAGTAAAAGAATCAAGGAAGTTGATGTCGGTGATAAAAAATACCAAGCACGGGGAGAAAGGTAAAAATAATGTGAGTAATCAAACAGTACAAAGTAGTTTAGAAGGGGAAATGCAAAATGAGAGAAGAGGAAGGAGAAAAAAAAGAAAGAAAGAGAAGAAAGCGGCAAGAGACTGCACGTCGACGTCAAATTTCCATTAAGTAAGGCGAATAGACCGGGTTTGCCAACCAGCCAGCAGCCAACAAACAACGGTGACACTGGCCCTCTCTCTGTCTGTCTCTTGGTAATTTTTTTTACACGGTTGTTTTGCCCGCGGAGTGGAGGCGGAAAGGGAAGCTCAGCGCAGAAAAAGACAGAGAAGCCCATGGATCCCGCCGGTGACTCGGACTAACTACTACTTTTTTACTTTGTAACCAACTGACCACATGGGGCCCTTCAATCCCTCCCAGCGGCGAATCCGGTTGTTCGGAAGACGCAAAGACGAAAAGAGGTACCATTCGGCTGCTCCATTCTTACTTGGTCCTACCTCTTACTTTGCTGCAATGTGAGTGGTCCTCTCCGTCCATCCTTGAATCCTTTGACCGTTGATCGATCGCCTTCCGCTGCGGATTGGTTGCTTTTTCTCACACGGCCGAACTACGTACTATTTTAATCCACGTTCGGGGGCGATACCCGGGATACCACGGTAAGGTTTATCAATCAACCGGTCGGAAGTTGGCAGAATGCAGAGGTTGTAGTGAATTCTTTACTGTAGGATGGTGTCTCACATACTACTACTTCCTCCGTACACCCTCTCTATCTGTCATCTGTCCCGGTGAGAGACGGAATTTGCAATATGGAAAGAAAAGAATAGATTACCCGACAGATTTCCATTAGTCGACAAAAGTGATGATTCGATGGCGGATTTGCTGGCGCCATGGCCGAGTCTTGCTGGATCGGGATCACCGCCTGCATTCTATGACATAATGGAAAACCGCCGCTGGTGGCCCCGTGACCTGCCCGACGGGGCGGGATCTTCTCGAAGCCGAGTCCGCACTCCCTCCGACCATCGGGACTTTCCTCCCTACTGGCACTAGTGAGTTATCCATAATTCAGTCCAGTACTCCATAGTAGGTGGGATGAGAGACACAGCCATTCTCGTAAGAGTAATTCGTTGCGTGTCATCTTCATTTCCCATGAACCCCCAAGACAATCATCCCCTATAGTTTGAATAGATATAGTTTCGTTCGTGAAAGTATGTCGCCATCTACCCCAGACCTGCACGCACCCCTGATGCAATATTCCTTACCTAACAATTACTACACGCCCGCCCTTCATTTGCTCCGGGCGGGATCCCGTGATCCTGCGGAGAGCGCTAGTCCTGTCACTCCTGCTTCCTCCCCCCTTCTCCTCTTTCCATTATTCGTCATCCACCGACTTCCTCTCCTTGACCCAGAGATCAGGAGAACTCAATCCCTGACAGTCTTCTCCTCTTCCAAGGAGATATTGATGAAACCAGGCCACATGTCCAAGTTACGGCCGAGTCATTGACTCTCCTTCCGAATAAAACTGACTCAGCTCATTGAAGCATGGTCAATACACTAGTTGTTCTCGTATAGGGGTCATGACTCCCGGTTGACTGACAACATCACCCCATCCTAGTCCGAACTTTTGATGATTGTGGGGTAGCTGCACAAAGAGAAACTAGCGGTAGGGAGCTACTAGCTAGGTTACCGGGCCCCAGGGGGAATGAATTATGTAGCACCCCCTGATTGGTAGGCCGATCTTAGTACTTCTTAGATCGCATGGATGATCTGACACGATACCGAAATCCACGAACGGGCATTGGTTTGTGAGAAGTACAATTCATCTCCCGAAACAGCCAAGTCTTTTACTGGACGATCACCTCACTCATCATGCAGCAACCCATTGCTTGAAGTTGCTGACCGGGTTGATCAATCCAAGATACAGAAGGCAGATAGTAATTCAGACGAAGTATCTTCTCTCGATGTCGTCTTATGAGGTCCTTCGTGCAACAAGGCTTACACCCTGCATCCTTACGCAGGCAGTACAGCATGTTCTACCACACCGGAAAATACCCCGCATATCTCCAGACAGGGATCGTCCGGGTGGGTGTGCTGACTCCTCAGGCCATCATTGGTAGTTAGCTGAATACTGATTGAGAGTCATGGAACACCAGTGTGACCAGACCACGCCCATACTTCCTGTCTACTCGAAACGGTTGCACATATGATGTCGTTAGAATGTGGTGTCGCCAAATAATTACTTCAGTCAGCGGAATGGTTGGCGTCGGAAGTCAAGAATGTAAGCGATGAATCACCTGGACCTACCCAGATGAGGTGCTCAACACTAAGACCAGACAATGAAAGGGGATCTTGGCCAGCATAATACAGCTTGACTCCGAATATCCGGTCTATCCCACTTCCTGAACATGCTGAGCGACACGCCAGGTAACAACTATTACCAAACACTACTAATAGTCCCCCATAGCAGGCCATCCCCGTCTTGGCTTCCCCTTGCAGTCCGTCGGAAGTTGACACCGACACCTTGCCCATGCCTTGGTCGTCATCGCAACCACCCTTACCCCATGTCGTGCTGGGTTGGTCAAATTCGTAATCCATCACGTAAAATATTGTGCCCTCTGCAGTGAAACATGCATCAACCGGTTATTCTTAACCGGCATTTACACTCGTGAAATAGATAGATCGAAAGATGCTGGCTATACTAATTACCGACGACCCAGCTCGCCAAGCCAGGGATCTCCAGCTAAGGCCATCTATCCAACCGGCGGCGTGGCTAGCCGAACTCCCCCAAGCGAGCTCGCATTCCCCACCCTCTATTGGTCTGGGCCTCTCATAGTCGGGCTTCTGTGTTCCAGTCTCAAGCCCAGTACAATAAACTGACAGAACCAACTGACTCGCTTCTATCGGTCGGTTCCTGGTTATAACCAAGAACCTAATCACTAATTCATTTAATTAACAACTAGGTGACAGGTTAGCTCGTTAGTAATCAGCACAGATGCCGGAAACATCAATGTCAAGGTCACTGCAACCCAAGGTACCTACAGAATGGCAAGTCGGAAAAGTCACTATGGTTACAATCATGTACAGCATCATTACCGGATGAATACCCGCGGATACCTGGATCACGAGACATGTTAGGGACCCGGGTCGCTCACGCCAGCATGACACCACTTGACACCTGCGCACGCAAGCAGCAGCACATAGTTCGGTCGGACGATGTGATCCGTGGGTTAGTGCGTTGGACAATACGATGGCCGCTGGGTGGGGGCTGGAACTACTACAATGACTGATGTGGCGGGATTCCATATGTATTATCGTAAGGCTGAGTGAGGGTGGGGAGGGGAGATGGCATCCACTGGATTGAGGGTAGGACTGCTTTTGGAATAATATGATAAAGTCAAGTTATGTATGGGAGATGTACGAATACGAGGTATTATTGCAGATTGGTTCTGGTGAGTATTCAATTATGTGTCAAGATAATGAACAATAATTTGGAATGTAGTAAGACTAGTAGAACCGACCGCTTCAGGATTGACTGAATGCTACTGGATGGTTCTATGCGTGCTGGATAGTCTTCTTTTATTGGCCAATTCATAGATAACGTTGCTATTTTCTCTGTCGCTCTTACTATTCATGCAAACTCAAGGTCACGGGTTGCTTTCTTGATGCTTAGCATCGCTCTTAACATCTTCTCTAACCTGGTCTGTTCTGAACTGTCAATGCAGCAGGCACGATGTCGGCAAGATCACTCATTGTTCCCCAAGTAACATCATTATCCTCAAATACACTGCCAAGTTGACAACCAACAAGGTGACTGTTCCATGCCTACAAGTGCTCTTCCACTTTCTTTTCATATCGAGAGTGGTGGTCACTAAAGCTCTAAATATTATGGCTCCTTGCGAAGTGTTACCATCTTCAGTCTTTCATTGTTCCAGCAATCTTGTCATGATACTCCACCAAACTGCATGAGCTGTCCGACAGGAATGATTTTACCCTGCAGAGGGTGGCAAGATGCTTTTCTATACTGGATTTCCGATTGTATTCGTGTCTCGAAGACCCTGGCCCTTCGATCAGATCATTGCAGAGGGGTCCCTGTATCGGTGAAGAGCTTTCCTTCTGGACGAATTCGATGAGTGTACGTTGGGACGTTGTCTGTCCAGGATCAATGCCTTCCAAGAGCACGTGATGCTACAACGAGGACCATTAGGACTCACCTCTGAACGATCTTGCCTTCGCACAACCGACTTTCTTTCGGAAACATTATGACAGCGCGGACTTGGGCAGCAAATTTGCCAGAGCTTTCTCTTGGCACTGTGATCTACAAGTCTACCTCCTTAGAGAGTATTGCTTCACTGTTGTCATGGTGGAGGATACAAGGTTGATGCGGACCGCCACAGAATGAGGCTGTGCTAGCTAAAGGCAAACGGGCACATCCCTGTCCTTCAGCCTCGCCAACTCATCAAGCGACCGCCAGAATGATTGCTGAATGACTTGGCCGATGAGGCTGGCTGCCCTTGAAGTCTTCACGCATTGCTTCCGACTCCATTATTCCACTGGACGGATAAAGAGCACTATTCACGTTCAAGACGAAATATCTGGGCCAACTTACACTATGCGTCTGCTAAGCACATGCTTATCTGACACCGGGGACTTCGTAATCCAGGAATTCTTCGATTATGAATTACCGCCCTACGCGATTTTGTCACATACCTGGGGCGAAGAGGAAGTCACTTATCAGGAAATTAACGCGGTCAGCGCGAAGGAGAAGAGCGGATACAACAAAATCATACAGTGCTGCTCGGTAGCAAGGGCAGATGGGCATAAGTATGTCTGGATCGATACATGCTGCATTGACAAGACGAGCAGCGCGGAGTTGTCGGAGGCAATCAACTCCATGTATCTGTGGTACCAAAAGTCTGACTTATGCTACGCCATTCTTGCGGACGTACAATCTGAAGATGAAATCTACAAGAGTAGATGGCTTACTCGAGGTTGGACCCTTCAGGAGCTGATTGCTCCATCAAGGGTGATGTTTCTGAATGAGAGATGGGAAGTTCTGGGAGATAGAGCAACTCTCCGAGACCGATTGTCTGAATACACTGGAATTCCTGCCGGCATTCTTTCCGGAGAAGAAGACCTTGAAACGTCTAGCGTCGCACAGAGGATGTCATGGGCTGCGAAACGACAGACGCGGAGAGTGGAAGACCGTGCTTATTCCCTCATGGGCATATTCAACGTCAACATGCCGCTAATCTACGGGGAGGGCGAGAATGCGTTCATCAGACTTCAGGAGGAAATCATGCGCATTTCAGACGATCAGAGTCTTTTTGCATGGGCGTCTTCAGATGATCGCGGCGGGCTTCTCGCCACCTCTCCTGCCGCATTCGCCCATTCCCACAACATTGTACGATTCAATCCTTTTAACAGTCTTGACAGCCCTTTCACTGTCGATAGTAGAGGGGTGCATTTAGACATTGGCTTCGCAGGAATATCAGGCGACGGCCTAGGTCTCGCAATCCTTAATTGCAAGGAAAGAACCTGCACACAAGGAACCCAGCAAGATAAGGTGATAGCCATCTACTTGAAGGATCTGGATTTTACTATGAGTCAATTCAAGAGGGTTCATAGCGAATCTTTCCGACTTATCAATCTTGAAACCTTTCGACCGGATCAATATCCTGTGAGAAGGATTTGTGTCCGAGGGGGTCGCACGATGCTCACGCGCAAGCGAGTCGCCGCTAAACAAGACGACATTTCCCCAGAGAGTATCCATCTTTATGACGAGGTCAAACTGCCGGCCCATTCCATCGACCCAGCAGCATTATTGGTGGCCACGGAAGCAGGAAATCAAGGTGGTGTATGGTTGCTGTTGACTCGAAGTAATATCGGGATAGAGGCAAAAAATCTGAATGGTCAGACACCTCTATCACTAGCCGCAGAGAATGGACAGGAAGGCATCGTTCGTATGCTTCTTGAGAGAGGCGCCTCAATCGAGACCATGAATTCGCGCAGTCAGACACCTCTATCACTGGCCGCAGAGAATGGACAGGAAGGCATCGTTCGTATGCTTCTTGAGAGAGGCGCCTCAATCGAGACCATGAATTCGCGCAGTCAGACACCTCTATCACTGGCCGCAGAGAATGAACAGGAAGGCATCGTTCATATGCTTCTTGAGAGAGGCGCCTCAATCGAGACCATGAATTCGCGCAGTCAGACACCTCTATCACTGGCCGCAGAAAATGAACAGGAAGGCATCGTTCATATGCTTCTTGAGAGAGGCGCCTCAATTGAGACCATGAATTCAGACAGTCTGACACCGCTAACATTAGCTGCAGCGAACGGGCACAGACATATTATTCAGATGCTTCTTGAGAGAGGTGCTGTAATTGAGCCTAATAATCAAAATAGTCAGACACCACTATCTCTAGCTGCAGAGAATGGACATGAAGACATTGTTCACATGCTTTTAGAGAGAGGCGCTGCAATTAAAACCAAGGATCAGCGGGGCTATAGAACACCGCTAGCACTGGCAGCAGCAAAGGGATATGGAGGCATTGTCCAGAAACTCCTTGAGAGAGGTGCTGCAGATGAAGCTGATAACCAGTGGCTTTATATACCACTTCGGATCGCTACACAGAATATGCATGAAGATATTGTCAAGATGCTTACTGAGAGACGCGTCACCATTAGGAAAAAACATCGGAATCTTCGGAGAACACCGTTATATGGTTTCGGCGAATGGACTTGAGGTATGGTCAAGATGCTGCTGAAGTAGAAGCGCGGCAGCTGAGAGGAAATCAGTTGGGTCGGCGGCTGGTTTCTTCCCACGAGGCAACAGGCTTTCTATCAATTATAGTTCATTCACTGTCATGTTGTAGAAGCTTTGCACTATATCAAGTTCTTGGAGACTGTTCGATTTGCTACCAACGTGTGATGCTAAGAGGGCGACGCTATACCTTCCACGTTCCGGGAAATATGCCGTTCCTTCTGATTCCTGATTTCTCCAATTGCAGCCAGCTCTCGTATCAGCTTCAACACTGAAGAAGCGCAGTAGCTACAGACTGCACTCTCCATTCTATCAAGAAATATTTCCCCATAACTCCATCCACCTATGCAAAGACCGACAAATCAAGAGAACTACATTAGTTAACCACTCAGTCGGAGATAAATGGCCGCAGTCCGGAAAATAGCAGCCGAGACGGACCAAACATGCAATTGCCGACCTTCTTGAATCTAATTTCCAATCCATTTGGTACGATTTATCGTCGGCGAGATGTCGGAGATACGACCATGCAGTGACATCTCCGGAGACGTTGCATTGAACAAGCTCCGTATCCGGACTACAAAGTACGTACTTAAGTCCGGAGATACGGGGTGTCATCGCCGAGCCCGATCGTCGGCGGAACAAGACCAGCTGGCTGTATATGTCCGAGACCGCTTTTTGACAACAAAGCAGGCTGACATGGGTGGATATCTTTGAGAGAAATCCGATTTATCCGACGATATTCGTACGGTAATTGTATGAGATTAGCGAGGGATAAATGCACTTGCACGGGTTTATTCAGCGTACCTGTCGAGCAATTCGGCTTGCATGCCATTCGGTCTTTATGGAACTCCCAGTTCTAACCCAAACCCCGACAACCAATTGCTAGCGGGCTCTAGTGGTTAGGTACGCTACTCGATTGACTGCTCCATCTTTATGATTAACATGATTGCCTATCTATTGAAGGGGCATTTGACTGGGAGACACTTAGCATCAATATAAATCTGAAGCAATTGAGCCATACCTACACTAAAAGGGGTACATCACCAGATCTAGTTCTCCGACGGGACAATATGGGCCTTGGCTCTTGTATAGCAGAGCCGGTCAAATATACAAATAATTGAGATGAATGTTTTAGAATAAGACGAAGAATCACGAGGCCTTACAGTACGATTATATAGTTACTGCCGCCTACAATCTTGACTCCCTTTAGTAGTCTTATCTATGTCGACTCATTCTTATAACCGGCGCTTTAAATACTCATAAACCATGCAAATATCAAAGTTTTTCTCTGTCTAAAAGCTAAACTACCATGATCAGACCTGAAAGACTTCGCTATCAGTAACTTCTAACGTATTCTGAACGGTCTGTGTTGCTATGTAGGTTTTCGGCGTTTGTGTTGATATTTGGATGAACTCGTATTCACTACTACATTGCACATGTTACATACTTTCTGCACTGTTGTTTGTTGCATTTGCTTCAACTCAGACAAACATGTAAATCCCGACAAGTCAGCGAGTCAACTAACATTCTGCACTGGAAGTGTGGCTCACCCTGAATGTTAAGCTATGAAGTCATCCGTATCAAAACCCCAATTTCAATAAACGTACTAGTAGCTTCGAATATCTTATTTGAGGAAATGAATTGGAAGGACTACTATATACTCTCCTCCTCTATCCGAGAGCTTCTTTCTGTTTTGATTTTAGGGATTGATTGTAATCTGAAAAGAGTATACCGTCGGGTATGATCAGGAGATGGAAATAGAGATATAGTAGTACATCCCGACATCAATTGTGCGTATTGGGGCAGGGGATGGCGATAAAAGAATGAATATAAATCTTCTGGCCATGGATGACGTGATATACTGTCTCCCCATTCTCCATGACTCTGTAGTATTCTATGTTTACTAGATTTGTCAAGACAGCTACAGATAAAGAAGCTTCTTGCGAAATGTCATTCTGGAGTGAAAATATTACGATTATGTACAACAGAGCAATAGCTCCCTTGTTAACCCGTTCCAGTGTCCATCTTGAAAGTAGATATCCCTGAGCGAAATGTCCTTGCCCCGTCACAAATTTCCAGATATCCCCCATGACCACAGCAAAAGATCCAACGCCTATCCAACCACGCTCCCTCGACTGGAACCTAAACTTCACGAGCCGACCAACTCCTCGACAGCGACCAAATCGGCGTCAAGATGTCGTTGGAAACCACCATCCAGTAAAAATCCGCAGCGATGCTGCCTATCCAATCGTAGAATTAGGGCTCGCTCTTTCTAGCAACCACCTTCAAGGCAATATCATCTTTCCGGTCTTTGATAAAGCCACCCCGACGCACAAACTCCGAATCCCCCACCACCACCGTCCCCTCCTTACTCTCCTTCCAGAGCTTATTCGCATGTGTACAACCCCAAAAGTGCACCAGAAACCAATACTTCGAGTATACCTTATCTCTGGGCGCAGACAACGATCCGAAACTTCTCTCGTCAGACGAGACCTGCTCAAACCGCCATTGACAGCCCCTGCACGAGACCCCACGATCAATCTCCCCAGTCTCCGGATCCACCCAAGGCAGTGCAATCGTCGCCATGCACCACCGCAGGAACATCTCCCCACTGCGTTGAGATGTATCCGACCAGGGAAGGCCGCGTTTGTGGTTTGTGCTGAGCTCGCGGACCGCTTTGTCGTGCACGAGCGAGTGGCGCATTTTACGCTCCTTTTCTTTCAGGCCATACACCCCGGGGAGTGATTTCAAGATGGGCACGTTTTCGCGGCGCAGAACTGCTGGGCTCACTCCATAGAGGTTGTGGGCCTCAGCGAGGGTGATTAGCTCGTAATCGCGCTCGAAGCTGAAGCGACGGGTGATGGGGTCGATGACATGTATGCCGACTTCGGATTTGGTGCGGACACAAGGAAAGCAACATCTGGTAAGGTTGGGAGGGAGGAGTAAGACGAATCCGCCGAATTCGGCACCGCAGATTGTACACTCTCGTGTGTGGAGGACGTCGAAGATGTCGTCCAAGGTGTACTATTTTGCCAGCCCGGTGCGGAGGAGTGCACATACGAGATCTTGGGCGTACACCATGACTTTCTGGTATGGTTTGAAGGTGCTGACGATGTCGCGGGTACGGGCGTTGACATGGCGAAGCCCAAAGAGAGTCTTGAGGTCTAAGCCCAGGAGACATTTGTGGAAGATTTCGACCGGCAGGTAGTCCAAAGGGCCGGGCTTCGCTGGATTAAATGGGCGGTTGAATGCATCCTTGATGCCAGGTAGGACTTTCTCGTTTTCGGACGGTCTGATTCTAATTACCGCCAGCTCGAAGTCTCGGCGGTGGTAAGTTATGGCACGAAGAACGTCTGCTTCGTTGACTTCTTGGACAGCTTGGTTGTTCGCCATTTCCGTTGTTGATGT
Source organism: Aspergillus piperis CBS 112811 (assembly GCF_003184755.1). Taxonomy (NCBI): domain Eukaryota; kingdom Fungi; phylum Ascomycota; class Eurotiomycetes; order Eurotiales; family Aspergillaceae; genus Aspergillus; species Aspergillus piperis. Next base: position 760,626 of record NW_020291600.1, read on the forward strand.
AGGCCTCCCTGGTCGGTGAGCTGACCAATAGATGGATAGAATATGACCCTTGCATGCAGTATGCAGGTGCCTTTTATGCTGATCAGCAGTAACGAGGGTATTGCTCTAACCGGGATACTTGCGGTGAAAAGCAGGCAGTATCCAGAGGCAGTTGAAGATACTGAGACAGTCAAGAATTTCCGTGGAAGGAAGAACACGTCCGTGGGAAGAAGTTAACACACGCACTCTTATTTTACAGCCACCGTTTTAATTGTCACGGTGCGACAAGACGACCGTTCCAAGTAGTGAACGGTTGTGACCGGCTAAACTGGAAATTGGGCAAGCATGAGTGGCAGCGGAGCCATGATGCATCAGACGATTGCAAGGAAATGGGAACTTCAGATATTGCATGGCTCATGTAGGGGTATCAGTAATATCTATATCTAGGCTTCAAAGAGATGTGATATAAATACAAAAGGTATAATCATGTAGACTTCACCCATGATTGTTGATTGAACAAAGGCATGCACTTGATGCGAACGGGTGGCTCCTTCTCCCATACAACCATTTCCTTACCCGCTTTGTAGTCTGCACTTTCAAGGACATTGTGCACGTATCCTTGGCCCTTCTTGGCCTCACGAGTTGCTTTGTACTCATACGCCACATTCACTGAAGGCACTGCCAGAATCTTTCCCAGTCCTTGGCCCCACATATCTTTGGCCAGCAACGTGGGCTCACCCATATGGCACTCGCCATCTTTGTGGTTGCGGAACTCAAGCTTTCTTTGAACAAAGGGCGCCGCATCCAGGATGACCATGCCACCCCAGCACGAATAGACCTGCACCGGCAGCTTCCTTGCATATCGCTGCTGATTTGGCTGGTCATCGAAGAACATGTCCTTGGTGAGCCAGTACCGCGCATCATGAGTAATTTCGAAGAAGAGGTTGCCGGACATGCTGCGCGATACCCATGAGTCGTAGAATGGCCCACCGGCGGCATTCCAGTCAAAGGCACAAGTCATGCGCGCGTCCTGCTTCTGGTGTTGATACAACAACTCGAGCAGATCTTCTACGCAGAGGACAACGTCGTTGATGAACAGGATCGTTGCGTCCGCTGCGTATGGCTTAAGTTTGCCTGCTCCAGCAGAGACTAACGGCTCGAGCGCCTGGTTGCGCAGGGTCGAGAGGTGCTTGATACGGTCTTCCCATACAGCTTTGGGGTTGAGATCGCTGGTGGAGAGATAGTATCTCACGCCCATGGCGGCCATCTCGCTCTTTAACCGATTGAGAATATCATAGGTCCCGTCGGTGGAACGACCCTCAACGATGGAGAGAGCGCAATACTCGGGACCGAGGAAGCGCATCGTCTCGACGATAGTGCCCATCAAGGGAAGCATAATGTGAGCGGATTGATAGAGATCCAGAGCGAAGAAATACTTGATCTTAGGTTTCGAAAGGAGGCTCTTGGATGCGTGAACCGGGAGATCGGCATAGCGCGGGCTGATGGTCGTAGGACAGTCCAGCTTCGCAGACAGACTCATATCGTGAGTCATGATGCTGCATACAAAGTCATCGACAGCGCTGCCATTGATGGGCAGTTTGGCGGTGAGGGTCTCATCAAGAACATCAGCTACCGTGGCGGGGTTGAAGCCATTGCAGGCGGAGATGGCGGGAACGGCGGAATCGAGATCATCTTCGTGATTCGATGCGCTGGATCCAGCGGAGGCAGATGGCGACCACTCAAAGGAGATGTAGAGGAAGAGCAGGAAACAGAGGGAAGCGGTGGAGACGGTCAGCCGGAAGAGCTGCGTCTGCACCTGTCGGACATTAAAATTCATGTTGGATGTGATGCAGGAACCATCCAGGGCGGAGATACTAAATCAACGAGCGGCAGTGGCGATGCGACGCATATTGTAGGCGATAAAAGGGGGAGGGGGGGAATAAGCAGCTGAAGAGAGGTCAAGAGGGGCAAGCGGAGATAAATACTCGTAAAAAAGCTTCGGCGATGTGAAGGTTCTTTCTGACTTCCTCCATATCAGCAGTGGGGCGCCCGATGCTGACTAGTACATAGTTCGGTGGGAATGATTTGATCCGTTCGTTAAGCTTTGGTTGATGGCGCCTTCTCTCTTTTAATTTCTCTCTCTATCATGCTAATTTAGTAGCTGCACGACCGAGGAATCGTGGGTGCCTGAACTGGATTCCCTCGGAACATTCGGATTGGTTAGGGTATGGAAGTGGCGAAAGCGTGAAGTTTTCTCCGGTTGTGCAATGCCCCCCTTTCCAACCCTGTAGAATCAATCGATTGATTGGCACCAACCAACTCAATCATGCCAACGCACTAACCATGGTACCGCCCAAAGCCAAGGGGAGAATCCAAATGTCGGCAATTTGACCACGAGCTGCTGATAAGCCACTAACTCTGTTAGCCTCGCTTTTAGCTCGACCCGAAGCTTCCGAGGCCCCATTCACTCTCCGAATATTTTTGCCTGCCTGACACCATCAGCAGGACACTAATACCATCGATAGTCTTGATTATCTTGCTATGGTGAGAATTGTTGGTTTACTGATGGTGATAATTTTATATGATGACATGATTGTCGGGGAAAGGATTCGATTCGAACCGAACCGAACCGAACCCACAATTCTTTTGCCTTTTTCTTCAATCTCACTCTCTCTGATGACTGCCGATCATCCCTGCACTAAAGCATAGCGAACCATTTATTCATCCAGAATGGGCAGGGATGATCAGTCCTCATTAGGGTCTATTTCGGCTCTCTCAGTTTCCCATTCCGGTAGTTGACGAGATCCATCTAATTCTAATTATGGGTTTTCCCATTGTTGAAGAATGATCCACTGCGCGATCGATCTGGCGTCGATGCTGGCATTCCGTCGGAATTTGACTTTTGCTAAATCTTGTGGCTGAGATTGTGTTTGTTTGACAGGTGGAGATGTCTGGATCCCACATTTAATCCATCACTTTCATTTACTATGATTTTCCTTTGAACGAAGAGACGTTAGAATGATTTCCAGAAATGGCAAGTAATTACATCTCCCTCAATCTATCCAGCAAGAACCGGAACGTAAAGTTCTTGATCCCAGTGGAAACTTCCAGTCTTTCCAGGTGCCGGTACACCTTGGCCTCTAAACCATTCAGTGTCTCTTCGGTGAGCTGCAGAATCTTCTGATCACGCATCTCATCCAAGATCAGTTGCTTCAGGTCAGCTGGCAGCTTGTTATGTCTCACTCGTTCCTGCTGGATAATCTCGATCAGGGCCGCGTTCGGCGACTGTGTCAGAAGGTGGATCAACGGAAGCGACAATTTGCCTTCGTCGAGATCCTGCGCAAACCCCTTTTGCTCTTGATACTATAATTTCGGTGGTATGTTGTTAGACGGATGCATTCTTCAACTTGCATGTTAGATAGTTACCTTGGTTGACGCCAGGTTGATATAGTCGTCTCGAGCTTGGAAATAATGGCCCAGAGCGATCATAAGATCGTTCAGATTTGTTTGCTTAATAGCTCTGCTATTTTGTTGGTACCACCATGTCTGCAGGGGTGGGTATTCCTCTACTTACCCAGCTGAAAATGACCCTTGGTTAGATAATAGATTGCTCGCGAGGCAAAACAGTGCGCCGGTTTCTGTAAACTCCCCATCAGTATCAGCTCGGGGTGTGATTGTGGCTGTACAGAAACTTACTCAGCCGGTTCATGTCCAGGTACTCTGCAATCGAAGGACGATATCCAGAGCGTGTCCAGTAGAGGTCCATCGCTTGTCCAACATGAAGGTTGCGCAGCTCATCTACCTCGGTCAGCTAACATATAATCATCATCATTCTGGGTAGGGTCTAACCGAAGAATACGTGTGAGCTGTCTGGCTTCATCAATGGGACAAACTTCTCAAACGCTAGAGTAAGTGCATGGGTTGCAGCATTGATGGTTTGTGGTACCCCAAAGACGCGATAGGCAGTTGGCCGACCGCGTCTGAGCTCGGAGCTATCCTGGATGTCATCAAGCAGAAGCGACGACTCGTGCAGATGTCCGATCAAGTCTTCTACCTGCGCTGCTGCCGATTCCGGTGCGTTGAGCCATAGATTCAACGCTTGAATGATGGTGCCTCTTATATTCTTCGATGGTACACTCCGAAGATAATCAATCGGCTGATGGAGTACCTGTTCGGGAAGTGTCAGCTTCCCTGCTTATTCGCGACAGCAACCTAAAGGTCACCGATGTGGCAGCCAACCTTATAGTATGGTTCATCCGTCATTGTCGGCGTGTCCTCAGTGGATTTCCGAATCCGACTAGTTCTGGCTCCCAGAGATTGGCTGGTCAAAAATGTAGCGCAGGTTGCTGTGGCTTCGTCGTAATCGAACAACTTGGCGGGCGGAAATTGTAGATACTCAGCCCATCGATGGAAACGATCAGCTAAAGCATGCCAGTACCAATTTCCAGATAAACCTAGGCCAACCATCTCCAGGAAGTAACGGACATCGTCTGTTCCGGAAGACATTGAATTCATCTGGGCTAGATGCTCGGATTTTCTCGCTATAAAGTCTTTTTCCAGCTGCGCAATCTTGTCACTCAGGAATGTTTTTGCCTGGGACACGGTCAAATTGAGTGTTCTCATCAAGTACCAAATTGAGTTTGGCGTCGTGATAGTCGTATCTATATCCGTAGCGAGCTCCAGGATGACCTCCTTATTGAAGCTATACAGATCGTTGACCAGCGCCGCCGCGGCAGTTGCAGGCCACCAAACCTTTTCCAGTGCATCAATATCGCTTTGCGTGAGATCCAGCTCGCAGCAATAGATAATCGACATCAGATTCAATCTGATATGACATCAGTAACTCATATGGCGCAGAACGCCAAAACCACGGTGACTAGGGAACATACTCTGCTCCGAAATCCTGAACACGATACTGCACTAGATCATCCCAAGTCTTGAGATCCCGAGAGCCTATCGTCTCGTGAACCTGGGATATGTTCTTGATAGCTCGAAGGATGAGGTTTCCGCGTTTCCTGTCGATTTCCACAAGACGCAAAAGCACTTCGGACTGAATTGATTTCATTGCGCTGGTTCGGACACTGCTGATCGTGCCTTTGCGAATGCCCCATCCAACTGCGTCTGTCGATTCGTTTTCATCGACCTATCGAGAATTAATTTATCAAGCCTTTTGGCACGACTTGATCCTTTACACCACCCATTCCTACCTCAGCACATCCGGAAGCCCCGAGCACATCTGTCAAAGTCAGACCCTCAGTACGAAAAAGCTATGCTCCCTGTTGGAAACAACAATGATAGCAATCGTATCAACAATCACTGACCATCATGAGCAAAAAAGTACTCGATGAGTTTTGTGAAAACCTCGACACGATCTTGTTTACATTCCGGTGGAAAGAAGGCAGTAACGGGGCCCTGCGGAGAACTTCCTCCACAATATGTGAAGGCGACTTCCTCCTGCCACCGCTGCTGGAACTCGGAGACTGCTTTCTCTGCCAGATAACTGTACTTGCTTTTACGAACAGGAAGGGTAGTTGCACATACACGAGCAACTTCCTCCCTGTCAACGAGCTCAGAATGCATAAAGGAAATGTCGACTGGTGACATTGTTTGAAGTATAAGAGTTCTGGTTTGGGAACGAACTAGTTTGTGTGTGAGATGATGAGCAACTGTGTCCATGACACCAGGCCCTCCAGGACGGTGTACTGCTTATATACCCTATGAGCTGGTAATCGAGGAGCATAAATTTGTAGTTTCTCTCGAAATACACGGATCAAGATACTCCGTACTCCACCACAGTACATATTCGGCGGCTATTCTTCCCTTAACTTTCAGGGGATTGAAGGACCCTCAAGAGAAAGCTTCCCAAATGTGGAAACGAGCATCGGCTATTGTCAGCCGATATACGTCCAGAACGGTACGAAACGTGGCTATTGACAGTAATAGTCTCCCATGATATTGCCTACTAGTATTCACCATTCCTTGTTTGGTCCTTCGGTGGCCATTGCACGGAACCAAGTGTCTGTGCATGCCGTTTTGGGGACGCAGTAGTCTCTAGTCTGATATTTTAGGCGGGTGAAAAAAGCAAATAAAACAATATTGGAATTGAGGCTTAAACTCAAACACAAAAAGTAAACATGACAACTGAAGAAGGAATATACCTATGTGAAGATTACAGACAAATGTTAGAGCTCCCCTCTCTATGATGATGGTTTCACTATAATTTGTTTCGCGACATATCTCTTGCATTCCTGTGAACGAACATAATAAGTCCAGTGATTATGGTGAAAGGATCAAGCTGAACTCAAAAGAAACGTTATCTTCACTCCTCAGGCTTTCCTCACCTGTTCAAGTTGCAATGATGAAGATGACTGCTTATCGAACAGTCAGGCGATCGACACACTGGGCAGGATGCATTTCAGAAAAAAAGAAAGAAAATCTACATTAAAGCAACGCTCTGACTTTCCAGAAAGAGATATCAGATATGAACGGTGAAACATATTGGGAGGCAATGAAGCATGTCTGGAGGGTGTGACCATAGCACCTGGATATGTTGTGATGCAAGATCTACCGGAGTTTAAGGGCTTCTATCGGTAATTGCTTATTCGTAAAACAATGAACTAACTTGCGAGTACATATGAATCAGATGATTGTATCGTGGTGGCTTTGCGGGATATCTTTTTAGTCCTTTCACCAATCATTGATATTGATATATTGATTGTATGCGACGATCATTTCGGGATGTGGTTTTGTTGAGTCATAAGCCTGCAGACTCCGGTTCTCAACCATTCATATCCGTCATGCTACGAACCTAACCATTTAGGTTTACACGGAACCTTTCCTCGCTTCAGTCACCAGGATTCTCATTCGAGTAATTGCTACAAGAACCACCAAGATCTGCATTAGGGGCCCGTTCAACCCGGGATTCCTCCCAAGGCTTCGTCAAAGAATCTCACGCATCCCTGGTCTATTCGGTGCTACAATACCATCTCGTGTAGATAGTAAACACGGGTACAGGGTATTCTCGTCCTTAATCTTCGATCCGCAATATTAGTGAGATAGGCTGATCAGTGCTTGTCTAAGTCTGTTACACGTGTAGGTTAGCTGAAGCTATCTATCACTTCTATTGTCTTTGAGTGGTGATATTTGCTCTATCGCTCCTTTGAGTCCTCGATGATAGCCTTAGTCGAGAAGTTTCCCAGTATCACAAAGAGCAGCGGCAAAACCGTCGTCGCGAGGATCCGGTTCTGAATGACCCTTCTTTTAATGCAATATGACAAGGATTGTTCTCGAAGACAAGTGCAGGAGGTCTGTCATCATACTCTTTCCTCAGGGGTTTCATCGCCGGCACTTGAGGTATTATTCTAGGGTATTGAATTCCAGACAAGCTATGCGATAAGTGCAGAGCTCCGCAAATATCTACAAATAATTCCTGGTGAATCTCACGACAACATTTCATCGTGATTCATTAACTCTACTCTGGAGCATGTCTTTCTCGTGCTTCACACATACACTTGTCTTCGTTACAGCAGCCTTGAAACCTTTGGCTAGTCTGAGGACGGAAAATGAAAGTATGTAGTTCAAATGTACTACTGTATTATATAGATTCTCAATATAATGATTGGCAGGTGTTGGAAGAGATAGTGGAGGATCAAGTAATGCCTGGCTACAGTAAATGTCTCAACAATTGATATTCCCGGAAATGCAGAAACATGCTCCTCGGATATTCAGCAATTTTCTTTCTCTCCGATGCCATCTCCACCTCAAGAAAATCCAACAGACTATTCCCCAACAGTACTAGCCACTCATATGAATAAATGTCTGCCTACCACCAAAACCCATGACATCACACCAACCCTCCCCCTCCCACCTTCCAAAATCTAAAAATACCCCAAGGCTGTGTGTGTGCCCACTAAACCCAACACAGTAAAGCGTATGAAAAGGACCCCTGAACCACCCCCGCGCCACAACCGGGCGGTGCCACATATATTCAACAACCACAACAGCCTTATATGCTTGCTTGCTTACCCACTCAAACAATCATCAATCGATATCATTCCTTCCTTTCTTCCTTCCCTCTCATCCTCATACTCTATACTTCATACTCCATATCCCATAATGTCCACCTACACCATCGCCAGCGGCGACTCACTATGGAAAATCTCCCAAGACCACGGCGTCACTCTCGACGCCCTCAGAGCAGCCAACCCGCAGATCACCAACCCAGATCTTATCTATCCGGGGCAACAGCTGAATATCCCGGGGTCTGATCAGTCTCAGCCTCCTCCGCCTCCTCCGGAGAGTCGTGGAATTCCCGGCGATGGCGCTAGCCATTTCTCACCTTCCGATCCTCCTATCCACCTTGCTGTCTGTCCTCCGGGGCCGCCGGTTGTTCCAAGCGCTGCTGCTGGAGGAGGAGCACCGCCCGCGGTTCCCCCACGTCCTCCGATGGCCCGTCCGCCGCCTCCGTGGATTAATGTCGGGAGACCGGGGTATAAGACTGTCGGGTATTTTACTAATTGGGTAAACATCACCATCCCTTACTATGGTTTTCAATCAATGTAATTAATGTAATATGAAACTAATGGATTGTGACAGGGCGTCTACGGCCGCAATTATCAACCTCAGGATATTCCTGCGGAGTATATTACCCATATTCTCTGTACGTGCCGATTGTATTGGGTCTCGATTCAACCTTGGTTCTTATTCTAACTTCAATAGACTCCTTCGCCAACATCCGCCCGACCGGCGAAGTGTACGTCCCCTTCCCCAAACTTTCAAACCAGGCTCTTGATTAACATTTGTATCGTGTAGCTTCCTAACCGACACCTACTCCGACCTCGAAAAGCACTACCCCAACGACAGTTGGTCCGAGCCCGGCACCAACGCCTACGGCTGCATCAAGCAACTCTACCTCCTAAAGCAACAACACCGGCACCTCAAAACCCTCCTCTCCATCGGCGGCTGGACTTACAGTCCCAACTTCGCCGCGCCAGCATCCACCCCGCGCGGGCGCGAAACCTTCGCCCGCAGCGCCGTGCACCTCCTCGCGGACCTGGGCTTCGACGGCATCGACATCGATTGGGAGTATCCAGCTGATGCATCGCAAGCAAAGGACTTTGTTATCCTACTCAAGGATGTCAGGCGGGTGCTGGACGAGTACTCCGCTACCCATCTCGGCGGGAAAAGGCTGTTATTGACCATCGCGGCGCCATGTGGGCCGGATAATATCCGGAAACTGCGGATCGGCGATATGGACCGTTATCTTGATTTCTGGAATCTGATGTGTTATGATTTCAGTGGGAGTTGGGATAAGAACTCCGGACATATGGCGAATGTGTTCCATTCGGGGAGGGGGGAGATTACGCCGTTTTGTGCGGATGGGGCGGTGACGATGTATTTGAACGGCGGGGTGAGGGATCCGAGGAAGATTATTTTTGGGTTGCCGCTGTATGGGAGGGCGTTTGAGGGGACGGATGGGCCTGGGGCTGGGTTCCAGGGGGTTGGGGAGGGGAGTTGGGAGAATGGGGTGTGGGATTATAAGGATTTGCCGTTGAAGGGGAGTAGGGAGATGGTGGATCCGAGGTTGATGGCGAGCTGGTGCCATGATCCGGTGAATAGGAAGATGGTTAGTTATGACACGCCGGAGGTGGCGGCTATGAAGACGGATTATGTTGCTAACAGGCACTTGGGAGGGGCTATGTGGTGGGAGTTGAGTGGGGATCATCATGTTTCGCATGAGAGGAGCTTGGTCAGGGGGACTGCGGAGAGGTTGGGCAGGTTGGGTGGGTTGGATGGTACGGAGAATACGTTGTATTATCCGCTGAGTCGGTTTGAGAATTTGAGGAGGGGGTGTGTTTGATTCGGTCTGTTTGTATTGTGTGAACGGTCTGGTTTATGGGTATCATTAGCAAGTCTTCTGCGGTTGGCTCTTCAGTATCCTAGAAAAACGTTGCCAGATCGTCTCTCCGTCTAATGCACATGTGAATGCTATCAGCCCGTCTGGTCGGATCACCACTAGCATTGCTTTACGTGAATAGAGTTTATAGGCGTAGTGCGCGATCCCCCTCGCGTCGAAATAGGTATCGCCGAATCCTGTCATCCCGAGTACCTCGTACGGCGAGCAGCCGGCTGAGCCGCACACTGTTAACCAGGCAATGGCCGGGTGCATTGCAAGCTCCGGGTGGCTATCCAAGTACTCCCGAAGAGGAACCAAATCCGATTTCGCTGTCTTGATATCACCGCCTGTAAACACTATCGCATGAAACTGGCACCGATTCCGCAGAACTTGGTGCATCCGCACAGACTGGAATGTCCCTGGCGTGGTCAACTCGGTATCCGGAGCCCGGGTCCCTGGTTGAACCCCCACAGCCGCCTCGGTAGATGACACCCAGGGTTGGTTGATTACGTTGGCCTCGTAGGATATACCGAGTCCCGTGTTGAATGGTGCAGCATTGTTGAATATTTCTCCGAGGAGAACGTTCGGGTCCGCGTGCGGGTCCCCATCGTACCAAGCCGGCCATTTATGCGTCATCAACAAAGAGATGTCTTTGTCGTAGTTGAGTAATTTCTGCACTGCAGACTGGCGCTCCGTTGTGTAGGTGTCCAAGACCTCCGGATGAGATAGCCCTTGCACCTCCAAAGCCAGCTTCCAGGCAAGATTCACGGCGTCGTTAATACCAGTGTTCAGGCCTTGAGCGGCGCCGCTGCTGTGGGTATGGGCTGCATCACCGCAGATGAAGACACGATTGTTGTGCGTTGCAAAAGTTCGGGCCATGCGCTGGCCGATTTTGTATCTTGACGACTCGTTAGTAGGGTTGCCTAATGGCCTGCGTGGGTGGCTTACAATGTCCACCAATGTACCTCTTTGAACTTTAGACTGAAGGGCCACAAGCACGCAATGGCTTCGTTCACAGCAACTTCTTCAGTTACCCCTTCTGGATATTTGGCTGCTATCTCGGGTGTGTATGCGTAGCCAATGCGGGTAGCGCCGTGGTCAAGAGGGGCCCAGAGAACATTCCCATGTGTTGTTGTTTCGATGGCCCTGTTGGCAGATCAGATTATGTCAAGATCACCGATTCAAATCTAGCTTACCCATAGGCCCGATTGATGGGCATATTGGTCTCGACTATGCCATCAATGCGAATCCACTGATCTTCTGATGAATCACCATCGAAAGGAATATTGGCATATCTGCGAACGAGACTATGACCACCGTCTGCTCCAACAAGGTATTTGCTAGCACTCAGTCAGCATTATGCTTTTGTTGAATAGCCTTTCGTGCAGAAGGCGAATACCTTTTGGCTGACATCATACCACCAGGTCCTGAACAATGCACCGTCACTGGGTACTCACTATCGTCCAGACCGGTTTCAAAGCCGACACACTCCATAGAACCATGATAAGTGACCTTTCCTCTATCCAGCCTCTCTCTCAATATATCTTCCGTGTACATTTGCCTCAGCACAAGGGCAAAATCAAACACGGTGCCCTGGATATTCTCCATGAAAGTCCATACTTTTCCTGGAAACCTGCCCAGTCTGGTTAGATGAAATACTTAAGCAGGAGGAGAGGTATACTTGCTGTCTCACTCCATCTTTATACGTCACACTACTTCTGCAAGCAAATCCCTGTTGAAGCATTGGCTGGACCAAGTCCAATTGATCGAGGAGCTCCAGCGTCCGCGGAAACAGGGTAATAGCACGGCCGTAGCGGCCCTCTGGAGTATCTTTGTCTTGCTTTTCCACAATGCAGACTGAAAGTTCAAAGCGGGTGAGTTGGTAGGCGAGGAGAAGGCCAACGGGGCCGCCGCCGATGATGATTACATCGTAGGTCTCAGGGGAGGACATTTTGCTGCAAGATAGTGCAATTGGTGTAAGAAGTCTGACAGGGCTCTGAGATGGTTGATATCATGTCGCTTGGTACGGAGTCAACTGATGGTGGCATTTTAGACGATCGACGCTTCGTGAGGGGTAAGATAGGATAAGAGTCCGGGGAGGGGTTGATAACAGAAGCATGACTAAGGGCGCGCCAGGGGTCTGTACCGCGGGTCATCAGTGGCTTAATCTGGTCCCCTCTTTGTATGTTAGATGGTCAGTGGCGCAAAAGCTTTTCGATGCAGGTCTGGAAAATGGCTACGCCCTGCTCACTCTTTTACAGGGGCGTTCGATCCAGCCAAGGCCTGGCAACGGGATGAGCGAGGCCTACTTGAACATCAAATCGCAAGCCACCATTGAGCTTTCTGAATGCCATATCCCAAGTCAAGTGAATGGTTCAGATAGTCAAACAGAACATCGCCCTAAAACCCAAGAACATCCATGTTGTCTCGGTATCAGCGTCATCTTTGTGAGCCTGTTCGAGCTAGCGCTCAAATCAAAAGCCAGTCACGGCCCAAGTGACCGATTGAGAATATCCAGTGTGAAGGTTCTGTACCGTCGCACCGCTGCCAGCGGTCTTCTATAATCTTGGAAGCATTGATCACATTCACGCACTTGGTCTGCTCCCAAAAACTTTCCATATAAGTCCGCACAGAATCTCTTTGCTCCTGTCGTTGGCATTCAAGACCAGCGATTATTATGGGCCAGAGGATGCATTTGTACAAGGACTCGTCGTTCTGCAACCTTTCAATCGTGGCAAGCAACTCCTGGAGCAGGTCCTCCAGTGGTAAACACTCCTTAGTGAGAGCGCCAAGGACGCGTTTTCCATATATTAGAGCTCCTATCTTGTATGATTGCGCCAGTGTGCAAAGAGAGCTTGTATCTCTTGGAGGGGTGGTGCCCAGATATGGTAGCGACGAAGCCCATACAGAACAGTCGAATTGCTGGATGAAGTCTATCATCGATGTAGTATCTTCAATGAAGTAGCTCCAGGTGGAGTCATCATGGCATTCGGAGCTGGCAATTGTGTCTCTTCGCGCAGAGAGATACCGTATAGCGTCCAGCAGGTATTCTGGACATCCAAGGAATGACTGCTCGACGGTCTCTTGGAATTGTGGGCCCCCAAGCAAATCGTACTGTGACAATAACTTTGGGCGTACAAAGGTTCCACCCAAGGTTTCGATGCTAAAGTAAGACGATCGTTAGTCACAGAAGTCAACACCCAGAGTGCTCCTTGCTTACGAGTAAATCTGACTAGCAAGAAAATTACGCAGATCCTCTATAGTTTGTCCGGAATCGTGTCTGGAAACAGCCTGCGAATCAGGTGTACTGGGTTCCAACAATCTTTTGGCACCTTCTAGGTGGACATTCCACCGATCACTTCCAGACTCCAGAAGATCTAGAAATACTAGGAGGAATATGCTTGCCACTGTCTCATCCTTGTTCCGTGATTTCGCATCACCCAGGGCTTGTGCAATCCCTTGTATGGCTTGATATTTGAAGCGAAGCGCGTCAGAGTTTGCAATCATTTGATCGGATGATGCATTGACAGTGAGATCACGGAACGAGCAATGTCGATTTACCCGGTGTCGCGCTGCAAGAGCCAGTACGGACTTGAGGAGAGTGCGGTCAAGCAGCGCGAGTGACATTAGGGCCCTAAGAGGATTCCTATCGCTGTCGTAAACGATGAAGAGCCCACATATGCTTTCATTATCTGATGCAGCGTTAGACAGGACCGTGCACAACCCAACGAGATGACTCACAATAATCCAAGTAGTACCTGGAAACTGCGTCCAGGTTAGATATGGCAAAATCGCCTATAGTCGGTGGTATGCTGATTGAAGGTTTCAATGGGGTGACTAATCCGATATGAGCGATTTATTGAATACTCAATAGTGTATGCAGCAGCTATACTTACCCTGACTTTCGGGAGACCGCACAACGGAAAGAGCAGACTCACTCGCCGATGCAAGACTGTCATCACTCGAGTCTGACTCTTTTCGGGGTTTTGCTTTTTTAGCTGGACTAGCTGATTTAGTTGCCAGTGATACGCCCCGCAGCTTCCCCCGTATCGCTAGGCCTTCAACCCATCTCAAAGGTCTAGAAGCAAAGCATTGATAGCCACTTGTCGCACACTTCACGCAAGGAGATTGAGACTGGTCGCAGCGAATGCGCCGGCGTCGACAAGTGTAGCACGGCTCCTCCATTCTCGTTGGACGTACAGTCTATAGTAGGCTGCGTAGCGACGCTGTCTTTACTGCGTGGCGAGATCCCCTCATCGAATGCCAGTCCAGCAGTTTTGATGCCCAACGCACAGAGAGGCCGTGATCTGCAATGGAGATAAAATGTGAGACATGTAGAGTCTGTAGACAATAAAGTTCGATGATGGTGTCTGATAGGACAGAGCGGGGATGAAAGATGGAGGAAGATGCAGCGAGGCCGGGAGTAATTCTGTGGGGAGATTCAAGGTCTGGCCGCCAAAGTATTTCCGCCATCCAATCAAAGCACGATCCGCGCCCCCTGAACTGACCGGTCAACCAAAATTTACGGCATGATATATACTCTTCTCATTCCTACCTTGCATTCTACATTTTTCATGTCGCTCTATGCGCGATAAGCAAGATGTGAACGAGTATATAGTTCTGCGTAAGCCCCTCCGTTGTTCTAGCCCGGCGTCGGTTTATCGCCCTTCTCTCCCTTCTACACCCATACTAGTACAGTAGGCTAAATATCTCGCCAAGACACATACTAATCCAACACAATGGCACCAGTTGACGAGAAACCAGTTTCTCTTTGCAAGTCCGAGTCTCACGATACTCTGGAGGTTTCCTTGCTAAAGTACATCTACTCTCACCCCTCCTTGCCCCAAACCCGCGGCAATCCGTCTGCCCTACTCGCTCTCATCGACGAGTTCGCTGCAAAGCAAGCCTTCTTTATCAGCCTTGGCCCAGACAAAGCCAAGAAGCTTTCGACGCTCTTCGCAGATGAAAAGCCAAAGGTTGTCGTTGAGCTCGGCACCTATGTCGGCTACTCCGCAATCATGTTCGCAGACGCCATGCGGCAAGCCGCTGGTGGATCCTCGACAGGCCTCCGCTTGTGGAGTCTGGAAGCTGATCCCCTCATTGCATCTATCGCCATGAATTTTATCGAATTGGCGGGTCTCAGCGATATTGCCAAAGTGGTTGTCGGGCCGGCGGACGAGTCGCTCAAGCGCCTAAGTGCGGAAGGGAAGCTACCTAGTGTTGATCTCATGTTCATTGATCATATCAAGGATCTTTATGTACCTGATCTGGAGCTGTCGGAACGGCTTGGCTTCCTTCACCCTGGCTCCTTGGTACTCGCGGATAATGTGGTGCATCCCGGTGCGCCGGCTTACCGGGAGTTTGTCCGTGGGAGCTCGAAGTATGAGAGCTGGGGAATGAAATGTCTCCTTTTCCCAGAAGATATAGTTGTAGGTGTTCCGTTGTCGTTCTTGTATGTTTATATGTGCTAATTATATATATGCATCAGGACGAGATTGAAATCAGCAGAGTGAAATAAGATACAGTCTGTTTCAATCATGACATCTAGGACACGAGGCAATGACAGGATACGCATGATAACTTCCACCATCTCAAATGTGCTAGACAACTGCCGCGGTTATATAGTAATTTTGACTAAGATAGTGCCAATCTTCAGCACTATATGCATGGCGCCCCACATAAGCAGATACTATCTGATCCTTGCTCATTGATCCATTAACACTTCTCCATACTCCTACTTCTGCGCATCCTTCATCTCCCCCCTCTCCCTCACCATCTGCGCAACCCCCTTCCCAACATCCGTCTCCAACGCCTCAAATCCACTAACAACCCCCTCACGATCCCCCTTCCCCATCTCCTGACTCATCTTAAACTTCCCCTGCAACCGCTCAATCCTAATCTCGATACCAATAATATTCTTCTTCAGAATCTCCACATACGGCACTGGCGCATCCGACACTTTCCACGGCCCCGGACGCCCCTCCGTCCCCGTATACCCCATAATAGACCCCTCACTCTGACTCGTCAAATCCTCCACGGCTTTCTGTAAGAAC
This sequence comes from Aspergillus piperis CBS 112811, assembly GCF_003184755.1. Classification (NCBI taxonomy): domain Eukaryota; kingdom Fungi; phylum Ascomycota; class Eurotiomycetes; order Eurotiales; family Aspergillaceae; genus Aspergillus; species Aspergillus piperis. Next base: position 776,553 of record NW_020291600.1, read on the forward strand.
GCCCCCGTCTCCTCGGACTTCGAATCACAATAAACCCGAATCTTGCCGTACGCTTGCGCAGCGGCATAGTTCCACGTTGGGACGACCTTCCCCGTGGCAGGCTTCGTCTCCGTGTAGAACTTGGGTGTGACGTAGTGGTGGTGTTCGGAGGTGAAGAGGACGAGCACTTCGTCTTCGAGTTCAAGAGAGCTGGGATTGTTGCCTGATTGTTGTTGCTGTGCTGCTAGTGCTTCCATGAGGGCCTTGGCTTGGGGGTTTTGCTTGGCCATGTGGCCGCGGAGGGTGCCATTGGGGATTGTTTCGTCCGATGAGTCTTCTGTTTGGGGGACATCCAGAATGAAGGGAATGTGGCTTGATTGCAGGAGGGGGTAGAGAGGGGATTTGATTGCTGTTGTGAGGATACCGAGGGGGTTTTGGCGGATGAGTTGGTGGAGGGCTGCAATGTGGGATTCGGCGTGGATGGCGCGGAGATACATTGTGAGTGCCGGGGGAGGATTGCGATACTTAGAGAGTATGGGTTTATTTTGGAGAAATTGTAAGTGTAGTAGAGAGGACAAGCGTTCTTATAATACTATCTAGATCCTGAGTTTATCGGCCGAAGAGTCATACTTTTGTCTGTCAGCGCATCGGATAGTATGCTGATTGGACAGTATCGCCGAAACTGGATTCACTTAGTGCTCTTTAGTAAGCAGCACAACTGGTGAGTTGAACCTATAGGGCTGTACTAGGTGTAGAACCCTCTTGGCTTCTGCGGAAAACATTATGACTATCTCCTCGGAATTCGGAACTTGAGCCGTTGAGCAATGTGGTGGATATTGTTACGTGCCTGAGCATTGCGGCACGTGGTCAGTAGCCACCAAGTGACGGATCAAGAATCCTTAACATCAGACTTTGATGTCCGTTCCCACACGTGCAAGTCGTTTCAAAGTCATTTGGCCAAAATATCTGGCATTAGATTCTAAAATGTATCTGGAAAATATCTGTGATAGTGCAACTCAGGCCAGTTCGGGATGGTGGCGGGGCCACATCTCCCGAACCAATGAAAGAGATTTTCCTCTCCAAATCTTTGCCCGTTTAGGAACTTGAAGGGAGTGGGGCGGGGTCTCCGCCAGAGAAAGACGAAGTATAGAGAAGAACCTGAAGGCAATCTACTCACTCTATGTGTATATAAGGAAGTCATTTCACGTCTTCGAGTCAATTTCTTCAAACTTACCTTAAGTCTTCACTATTGTCAGACTTGACATATCAAAAGAATATACTCAGCAGACGACTCGAGCAATATGACTCCCTCTAACCTTCATCATCCCTCGACCCGAGCACTGCATGCAGACGATCACCTTAACCGGGTGACAGACGTCGCACCTCCAATCCATCTGTCTACGACTTTCAGATTTCCCGATAACCCAGAAGATTTGATCCCGTCCGTTGACCCCGTGGTATGTTTGCCAATCGGCCAATGCGCATTCCCCAATGTAATGATGACCCCAACAACTAACAGCTTTATTAGGAAGAATTCGACGGCAAAAACTACATTTACTCCAGAGAATTCGCCCCCAACGCAACTCGATTCGAAGCTGTCGTTTCGTCACTTCTCAACGGCCGGGTTGTTAGCTACTCGACCGGTCTCGCTGCCCTTCAGGCCGCCCTCGTTCTCTTGAACCCCCGTCGCATCTCGGTCGGCGAAGGCTATCACGGCAGTCATGAGGTCATCTCTGTTATCTCCAGATTGTCGGGGCTGCAGAAGCTACCACTCGATTGCCCGGCTGATGAGCTTGACAAAGGCGATGTCATCCTCCTGGAAACCCCCGTCAATCCGCTAGGAACTTCTTTCAGTATTGATGAGTTCGCTAAGAAGGCCCATTCCAGAGGTGCTTATTTGGTGGTTGATAGCACCTTTGGGCCTCCGGGTCTTCAGGACCCCTTCCGGTGGGGCGCTGATCTCGTTCTGCATTCGGGATCTAAGTATCTTGGCGGCCATAGTGACCTTCTCTGTGGTGTACTCGCTACTCAGCGCAGAGACTGGGAGAAGCAGCTACTGGAAGATAGAGTCGCATTGGGCAATGTCATTGGCAATCTGGAGGCATGGCTTGGGCTCCGCAGTCTACGCACCCTCGAGGTTCGCGTCCAACGAGCGAGTCAGGGCTGCGGGAGTCTAGTTGCCTGGCTTAATCAGGCTTTGACTGCCCCTTCTCCTGCTGCTGGAAGTGAAGAACAGATAGTCCAGTCTGTCGTAAAGAAAATATACCATACCAGCCTGCAGGAGGAGCCCTGGATCAAAGAGCAGATGCCTAATGGATTCGGCCCTGTCTTCTCAATTGTCCTCCAGAGTGAAAAATTTGCGCAACGACTACCTAGCAAGTTGGCTTTCTTTCAGCACGCCACGAGTCTGGGCGGTGTTGAGTCCTTGATCGAATGGCGTGCGTTATCGGATTCCCGGGTGGACAGGAAGTTGCTGCGGCTGAGTATCGGGTTGGAGAATTGGGTAGATTTGAAGAATGATTTGCTGGAGGGGTTCAAGGCTGTTTTGCAGGAGTGATATGTACAAAGGATGAAAAGTATATAGAAACATGTTTGTTGAATACACGAGTCAGTGAATGTAAGCACTATGACGGAAAGTGCAATTGAGGTATTAAACCTAAAAAACTCAAGAGAAGGCCTTTGCGCTGGTATGGCCACTGTATAAAGGCAAGGGTATAAACCAACGTCGACTTCCCCAGTGATTGGAAGCAGCTGCAAAGCTAGTGGTCTCCTGCCTTGGTCTCGGTAATTAGTTAGTCTACTGTTGGTGGGAACATGACGTCGTTGGGTCCTTCTGTTCTCCGCAGAATCGGCATGCCGCCGATAGTTTCAATATTTTCGCATGGTCGCAAAATGCATCTAACCTGAGACCAAATGAGATTTCAGGAGTTGATGTATCGAGTACCATGTTCCAGGGGGCGACAGGGATGAGTCGATGTTTGACTCTCGAATCCGCCAGACCAGGTGAGCAACTGCCCGGATAGGCAAGTCTATCTGGTGACTAAGCAAGACCCTTGTTTGGGGGGAAACAAGTAAATTACCGTGTTGTAACGCAGTATACTACTTAACACATCCATCATACCTCATGGGGATGGATACTATGAAAGACAATGTCGGTGATCATCACGAAGATGACTGAAAAGGGATAGAGGCTCACCGTATAAGTCGACTTCTCTCTGTCAGAAAGCCACCTGGCCCCCTCGCTCACAGCCGTTGTGCCGCTGTATCGAGAGATAGCCGCCGGTATGGGGTACACATACATACTTACAGTCCTACCCTATAGTTAGTTAGTTACTTAGTTACTATGCTTAGGTACAATCTGAATGCGGTGTTACCTTCAGCGGCATCAATCAAGCGCTGCGACAGATAAGTGCAGAGATAATTTAGTAGTTACTAACTGATCCCGGATTGGCTGGCAAATCCTTTCCTCAAAGTATCTTTGGGTCTCTACCTGGTTACTTTGTATGTAGCTGAAAACCGAACTCTGCATAAGAGCGAGGACTAAACTGTTCATGGAGTTAGTTCTGCAAATAAATGGAGCACCGCAAACAGGGCGGACAGACTCAAAGCGGGCCACTTTCTAGCCGGTCCAGGCTCTTTTTTCTCTTTTCCCTGGCATCCAAATTTAGCAACTTTTAGGGACCGTCAAAACGAGGGAAAACAATCCCCCATACCTTCGTTACCTGCTCAATACCTGAAATTAAATTACTTAATTTGTCGCAGGAAGGAGCAGCAGCAAAAAGTCCAGAACAAAAACCATCCACCATGGCTCTTCTTCCTTCGGTTCCTTGCAGCATTCGTTCTTTGTCTCCCTCTCTTCTTCTCTTCTCTTCCATCTCCCTTCTTTCCTTTCTTACCCTGAATCCAGGGTCGTGATCGTGTCGTTCAACAGCAGGGGGGCGCAACCCCGTTCCCGCCGGGCGCATTTTCCTTATCTTAGGTTTGCACCGACGTAAACGTTGTTCCCGGCTGACCATTATTGACTTCCCACCCCCTCACCCTCACTCTTTCAACGGGTCTCTCCCCCGGCAAGGCTCGTTTCCCTGAACGGCGCTTGGCCGCGCTTTTATTGCTTCAGATTCTGCTGAAAATGGCCTACAACGCCGTTTCTCAGGCCGACCACGAGGTGGCTTCCAACGCGACCGATTCGGACCATTCCCGCAGCCCGTCGCCGGACTCTCAGCACAATGGTCACTTCCAGCAGTTGCCGCTGGACGCTGACCACATTGGGGCGGGCTCATACCTGCAACCCGCCAAGTCGAATGAAGACTCAGGCGTCAAGAGCTTGGGCTCTATGATCCGATCGATGACCTCTACCAGCTATGATATGGTGGAGGAAGATGACTATGAACTGCCTGCCGATCCCTCTGCGGACCAGAGTTCCAATAGTCCCCGTTATGTCCCTCCACTAAAGACAGTCCCTCAGACTAGTTCTACGACTACCACCGCCGCTACCGATGCCCACACCCCTGAACCGGCCCTCCGGACTCCAGTCACCGGTCAGCCGGTTCCCCTCAATCATCCGACGCCTGACCTTCAATCGCTGCAAGGAGCCTACATCAATAATGTAGAGCGGCTTGAAAGGAGCGCGGAACGCATGAGCCTGAGTTCCAATATCGGAGACGAGATTCGCAGAATGGATCAGGAACAGAAGCGACGCTCTAGTTCGGCCTCCAACTCCACTCACGCCAGCAATTACGACGGCCTCAAAACAAGTCTGTCGTCTCGCCACGGCTCCATACAGTCCTCTCGTTTGGCACAGGTTGCAGAACACGCCCCTGCGCGATTCTACGGCGATTCGGCCACTCGAGTTCCCGCGATGCCTTACCTTCCTCCTCCCCCGCCGCCGGCTGTGCACACCGAGCACGACTTTGTTCAGCAGGATTACTACGACCAGGAGCTTGGGGAAGAGCTGGAACGGACATACACAGCTGCTTCTACCGATACGTATCAACAGGCTAGGGTCCTGTTCAACGACTTTGATGGCGTGCATTATGTTCCGAATGAGAGTAATCTGGGCCGACGAGTGTCGCTGACGCGACCTCCCTTGGCAAGCAGATCCGAGGCATATAAGGAGCCGCAGGCAGGCGAGAATATGGTTTACTACCCTGCTCCTGTGCCAAGGATGTTGAATCTACCACCTCGTTTGTCGCAGAAGAGTGATCAGCCACGAGGCAAACGTCGTTCACAGCTCCTAGGTGTGCTCGCTGCCAAAAACCGCAAGTCCACCCAGGTGGTCGCTGGTCAGGATCAAGGCGATGGTGGCGAGTCAAGTAACCACAACCAGCCGACAAGCGTACCTCCACAACTGCGCGCGAGTATGTTTTTCGAACAACCAGCTAGAGCTGTTGATGTAGAGGTCACTCAGGCTTCTGCAGTGGCGACGCTGGACAACATTCTTGATGCTTCTACAACTGCACCTGTCAGTGCGTTCACGGGGCAACTGGACCCTAAAGGGTTCAGTCAAGCAAGCCGCAAACTATCTTCGAGGGATTTGACGGAGCAGCGAAAGTCGCTGAGCTCCACAAGTATGCTTGGGCTTGGCCATCGCTTGTCTGATCCGGATCTCAAAGATGTGCCTCTTGAATCCGGTCACTTACACAAACAAACAGAAGGCGAGGCTGCAGATGTCCATGAAGGCACATCTTTACGGGATGCTAATCAAGACGGGCTTGGCGGTCCTGATGCGCCCGAGGCCGATGGGGAAGAGCACAATCATGAAGAGCCTGACGCTGACTTCACCGGGCCCCCTAACACGCTGCTGGCCGAGCTTGAATACCGAAAGAGCGAGTTGAAACAACGACTGCGATCGGCCCCCGAAACTACGGCGTTACACTCGACTCTTCTCCAACTCGAAGCGGTTGCGCAGAAGCAGAGCGAACACCGACGTCAAAGACCAGTGACCTTGGCATGGGAAGCCCCAGATGCCCATCCCCAAGAAGTTGACGATGACGATGATGTGCCCCTGGGCATGCTGTTTCCCGAAAAGGCGAATGCGGTCAGTGAGGTACGTCCGTTGGGACTGATGGAAAGAAGGGAGCTGGAAGAGTCCGAGCCTCTCAGTAGGCGTCGTGCCAGGCTCCGCGGTGAGCCTGCCCCGCGCAGCCCTGAGAGGCGCCCGGTCACCATGTATTCTACGGGCGCACCAGACGATCAGCCGCAAGAAGATAGTGGTGACGAAGGCGAGACTCTAGCCCAACGCTTGAAACGGCTCAAGGAGAAAGACCAGCCTAGTGCACCCGCCGATAGTGATTTTGCAAACGAGATTCTGGCGGAGATCAAACAGGTGGGGGACGCTGAAGAAACCACCCAAGAGAAGGAAACGCCACCGGAAGATGAAACTCTGGCCCAACGTCGAGCTCGCCTGCAGAAGGAGGCTGAGGCTGAGGCCCGACAGAATTCCACATTGAAGATCCCCCGGTACCGAAGAAGCATGGCAGACATCCTCCACGCTCGACGTCCCACCACTGTTGGACGGCAGTCGACAATGGGCACTGCCGCGCCTCAGCCGATGCCTCAGCGCACACTGGACCATCGAATGTCTCTCCAACAGTTTCCACCGAATTATGGGCCGATGCCGGGTGCTGGGTATCCCCAATACCAGGGGCCCGCCGGCACAGTGCCATATGGCCCCGGAATGGTGCATCCCAATACCTTTTACAGTGATGCGTTACTAGGGATGAACCATCTCAGCTATGCTGTGCCGCCTAAAACGAAGATGGTCCGACCGGTCAATGAACCGGGGCAGCGGGAGATTATCGACCGCTGGCGACAGAGTATCGTCTGACTTAATCCTTTATTGCTTCCATCCTCTACATTTTTTTTTCTGCTTCAGCATATTAGCCGATCGATATTTTATTTTCATTTGTCCGGGCAATTGGTTATCGGGTACATCTACAGGTTTTTAGCGCATCTTGCTAGCATGAGTTTGAAAGCATGAGCGATTGCGTGGTGTTAATTTCGAGTTAGATGAGCGGAACATTTCCCAGTTGTACTTATAGTAGTAGCATGCGGGTCATCCTAGTCGCCCTGTCAGAAGTGACAATCTTTGCATATGGAAAAGAGCAAATCATGAAGCCCTCCATCCCCTAAAGTGTGTCTAGCTAGCATTTGTATCGCACGGGATGTGCAATGGTTGGCATGCACCATGTGTGAATGGTGTGCATTAGTTATCTTGTTGTCACTTTCTCAATGCCCAGTAGGAACTCAAAGAGAAGGGCACTACTAAATATAACTTTTTTTTTCTTCCACTCTAATTCCAGACTTATCCGTTTGCGGTTGCGCATTCCTGCCTGGCTGGTCCGTTCCTGACTGGCCGACACTCTCGTAGTGCTTTTCCTTTCCCCCCTTTGGCCTCGTTTGCTTATCAGGAGACTCATTCCACCCCCCCTACGTCCGTCGGTCTCACCCAAACCACCTTACCATCATTGGTAGAACTATTTCTGTTCCATGACGATCGTTGCTTGAATCTGCTGCATCTCCTCGAACCCACCGCATTAACTCATTAAACACTCCGTCTGGGTTTTGCGCGCGTTCCCCTGGGATTGGCCCGCCCTCAGTCGCCCGGATGAGACATTGCCCCACGCCGCAACCTTGATCTTCCTCTTCTACTCCGCAGAGCTGTCACGGCCTCTGTGAACTTCGAGAAGCGCCATCCCATACGCATTGCGACCATCAGAAACAATGGGAGAGGTTTTCGCATCCTAAACGCCTACTTGGACGCGCCCTGGGTGCTTCGGGCTCACGTTCTAACACCATGCCACCCTCCACCGTTTTCGCCTACTGGCGTCGCGAGCATCGCCGATCGAGCGCTTCCCCCGTCTCGCCCTCCTTACAGCCCACCTCCAAAGCACCGGTCACCAGCAACCCTCCTCAACTACCGGAGTTGTCTAACACACGGCCAAATCCCACTGCGCTTGGGACATCTTCGGTGGAGAGCTCGAGTCCGCAGGTCCCGAACAACCCCCATGAGGACTACTATGATGCAACGAAGAAAACCATCGCCGTATCCGTCGCCCCGGCCAATGCGCCAGGCTCCTCTTCAGCAAACCTCGCAATTCCCTCCTCTTCCTCAGACAACCACACCCGACCTATCTCAAGCTCCGACGAGCAAGATGTTACCATCACCACGTCGCAGTCGAACTACTCCCAATCGTCCATTGCCCCGCCGCGTTCAGATCAGGGCGACGGCGACTCTCCCAAACCAAGCTCCCCGTTTCGACTGTCCTTGGGCAAAAACCTCCTGAACTCCCATAACCTGACTTCTGATCACCATAACAAACGCTCATCGACTCCGGTGTTGTCATCTTCCGGTCATTTCCGATTCAGAACCTCCTCCCCTGACATCTCCCCGGGCGACCGGATGGCTTCATCACACAAGGACAAGGACAAGGAATACAAGTATGAAGGTGCGGGCAATCGCCGTTCCGCAGACCGGGACGGTCCGTTGGAACAGCCCCATCATAAATCGGGAAGGACTCGGCTTCACCTGCTCAACCCTATGTCTCTGTTGGCCAGGAGGCGTTCTTCCAACCTAGCCAGTCTGCGGACAGAAGACACTAGAGTCGGGGCTCGCAATATAGTCCCGGCCATACCGGACGACTATGATCCGAGAATTCGCGGCAACATTGTACACGACTTCTCTGCGCCTCGTCCGCGTCGGAACTTGTCAACGGCACCCGTTCTTAAGCATGACGTGAACAACCAGTCGAGCCCGGCAGATGTAACCTACAATGGAAATGGGAACTCGGCGCACGGCGCTGACCAGAGTGCCCAGGCAGGCGAGCAACGGAAGAGACACACACAGTACTCTCCTGTTTTCAAAGAACACTTTGAGGATGATCAGAAGGTGCTGCAAGTCGAGAGCAAGGCGTATCTGCAGTCATCGTTACTGACAGCGCAATCCAATGTTGAAAATGATCCACACACACTTCCTGTATTTGCACGAAAGTTGCCGTCAAAGATACCGGAGCAGGATGTGTCGCCTGACGTGCCAAGCGACCAGACGACACTGAAGCAAGACAGCCAACATAGTCCACCTAGTAATGTCGGAGCAGCAACACAAGAAGACACCGACACGATCGAGGTCATACCACATCAGCCATCTGGTTTACCTAAACATCTCAAGAGCAATGCCTCCCGGTTCAGTTTTGATATGAATGGCGTCGAATCTTCCACACAGGAGAAACTCTTAGAAGAGAAGCATAAGGAGAAGGAGGCTGCAAGACGGGCCAAGGCACGCATGGAAGGCGCAAGTTTCAGCGATGGTGAGGACGATTTCGATGAAGATCTGCTCGATGATATGGACGATCTGGAAGAGAAGATACCCGGTGTTAATGTCGATGCTGACGAGGACGATGATTTCTCTGGCTTTTCCGGCCCGGGTAATGCCCTCAACAAGCCCTGGCTTGCACCTGAACTCTCACCCATCATTGCTAGTCCGCTTCCAACTGGAATCACATTTTCTCAGAATATACAAGAACCGGCCCAGGGGCCGTTGGCAGGCACCTCTGCTCCTTTGCCCGTATCCGATTCCGTTGTCTCTGATGATGTCACGGATGTCACGACCAATATGCAGGCATTATCAGTGGCAACAAATACTTCCAATAATGCAGCTCAGGTTTCCATGAGTTCACATCCTCCAGCTCCGCAGCCAATAGAAGATGACGACGATCTCTATTTTGACGACGGCGAGTTTGGTGATCTGTCCACAGAACACATGGGCGAGAAATTTGACGAGTCCATTTTCGACGATGAGACGAGTCACCTGTATGAGCGGAAGCCAGTGGTGCAGCAACCTGTTCCTGCACCTGCGCCGCCGCCCGACAACGGGGCCGGGAGCGCTAATCCACTGGATGGTACTGCGGAACACGATGAGTTTACGCCAGAGCCAGACTACGATGGCGGACTTAGGCATGTTCCTAGCATGGCAAGCGACTATCGAAAGGGGTCCATTAGAGTCTACGGGCAAACGCGTGAGAGCTTGGCTAATCTGGGGTCTGCAAAGGCTCATGGTGGGGTGCTTTCCGAGCACAACCTCGAAGCTTTCCACAATGCATTGGCCAAAGCCGCCAGTGAAGCGGCTGCAAGTGACAGGTTCGGGCGCGAGACCAGCGTCAGTGAGCGGTCGTTGGGCCAAGAGAGCACCGCCCAGACCATGGATACGCCTTCAGGCCTCATTTCCGATGATAGTCGCTTGAGCCAGACCGTGGATATGGCTGCATTTGAAGAAGTTTTCGAAGACTTCAACTACGATGACAACGATGACGCACTGTTCGACGACCCCATCATTGCAGCGGCAAACGCAGAAGCGCTGGAAAACGACGATGAGGGATTTTATGGTCAAGAATTTGGATTCTACGCACAAGCACATGGGGGCTGCAATGGTGAGCTTACCAACGGGGGCTACTTTGGTCCACGAGGTGTCGAGGGCGTCAGTCGTAGCTTCAGTAGTCGGGGCAAATTTCGAGAGCCAAGTTTGACCCCTATCACGGAACGCAGTGAATGGAGCACGCGGAACTCGGTCATCTCGTTGACAGCTCACGGTGCCGCCCACTCCAACCCTATCGCCAGCCCAGGCTTGGCTCAGCTGGTTGACCTTGGCGCTATGGACGACGAGATGTCTCTGAGCGCTTTGATGAAGCTCCGACGGGGTGCTTGGGGCGGAAGCAACGGCAGTCTACGGAGCAGCAGTGGCAGTCCCCCTCTTCTACACTCGACGTCGAACCGGGCGAGCTTCATCTCCGATGCCAGCCCCACGATATATACAGCACCTCCCGATGCATTTTGCGGGAGTGCGACTGAGTCTCCCATCCGGGAGTCTGACAGGTTTAGGTGGTCGCTGAACAATACGGAGCAGCGTGTGGGACAGTCAGCAGGAGGCGAGAAAGAGCCTTAGAGCTGCAGCATTTGAATCGACTGGTCCTTTATCGGTCATACGCCCCAGGATTAGCAGGAAGTCAGTCAGACGGGCGCACGCGTGTGACCAGCCCGGCTGCAGATCCCGGCAACAGGCCGGTCGGGCCAATCGGTAAAAGGATGAGAGTATATATATAACGCATATTGGTTTTTTATTGTTTTACTTACCCACAGGAGTTCGAGGGAACTGACATATATTATGATTGTAATGCCTGATATATAATGCTTGATCGTGCAGATCAAAGCGATCTGTGGTCTTTTATGATATCTGATGACCCCAAGGCGGATGGGAGGAATGGGAAGGCTAGACGGTGATGATGATGTATGTTTGCATATAGTACTACTACTAGTACAGCTTGGGAAGTAGTAATCTATTTGACATGATGCTGGTTGGCCATTTGTGAGATGCTGCGGGGAGTCGTGGTCCGCTTCCATTTGTACGACATCCGGAGCATAACCAGAACGGTGCCCAGGCCCCGGGAGCATTCAGGGGAATGACAGCCCCTTCATACTCCAGACTTCTTACAGAAATAACTCAATAATTACTCCGGATTGAATCCAGCTTTCATCCCTGAGAATCAACCCGAGGATGATTGGTCCACGTGCCCACCCGCAAAGTCCCGGAGCGGGAAATGCTCATAACCGGGCTGTGGCGGTGCAGTAATTGAAAGTAAACTTGCAGTGTTGTACCCGCAACCGGGAAGTTCGGCCCGCCCTGCTTTTTTCTCGGTTGCAGGGCACGGAATGACTAATGTGTGGCGACGCTCTAGTTACAGTGTAACTAACTAGTAGTTTTATGTTCGCTGTGTTGGTCTCAGCCACAGCCTGCGCTCGCTGGCCGTCATAGCCGTAGATCTCGGCAAACCTCAACTTGTTCCCGTTCCTCCCAAGGCCCATCTTGCTCTCCCATCTCCTCTCCATTCTTCCTCCTCATACTAACGAAGTTGTCCTCTATATTCCACCCTCTCCTCTCCCCCCCGCTACTTTGATCAATAGAGAGTGCTTTTGCTCTCTGATGAGTCCCGTTTTGTTACAGGTGCTACGGCAATCCTAGTCGACACCTGTGTTTTTCTCGCTCCCTTACAAACCGTGCGTGTTCCTTTCATCCGCCTCGAGAAAAATCCCGCAGCTTAAGCAACCGGTCCCCGTCAAACTAACTCGCGATCTTTACCTGCCATAGTTCTCGAGATAATTCGCCGTGTCATATATCTCGTTCGCCTAATCGTCGTCGAGCTTATAGCATATTATTTTTCAGCTCGCATTACCCCATAGAAAATCTGTCGCGATGTTTCGTTCCACTGCCGTAAAGGCCACCAGCGGCCTGCGCAGTCCGGCCTGCTCTTCTTGCAAGAGATCCCTCTCTCTTGCTGCTACTGCCAGATCTGCTGCCAACGGCTCAAAACTTGGCTTGACCGCCAGACGTCCTCTCGCTCTCGTCGACCGGTTGTCCAAGAGGCACTATGCTGCGCCCGCTGAGGGTGTGGTAAGCAATTCCCCTGCACATGTGTCGTCCACGCTTTTTTGGCTTGGTTTCCATCTCCGGTGTGAAAGCCAGTTCCGACTGACATTCGCTTTTTTGGCGATTCTGTAGGATGCCAATGACTCTTTCCTCTCCGGAAACACCGCCAACTACATCGATGAGATGTACGTCGCATGGAAGAGAGATCCCTCCAGCGTGCACATCTCATGGCAAACGTATTTCAAGAACATGGAGGAGGGCAACATGCCTGTCTCCCAGGCTTTCCAGCCTCCTCCGACTCTCGTCCCTACCCCTACCGGTGGTGTTCCTCAGGAGATGCCCGGCGCAGGCCTGTCTTTCGCGGCTGGTACCGATGTCACGAATCACTTGAAGGTTCAGCTCCTGGTCCGCGCCTACCAGGCTCGTGGTCACCACAAGGCCAAGATCGATCCTCTTGGTATCCGCGGTGAGGCCGAGGCCTTCGGTTACAACAAGCCCAAGGAGCTCGAGCTGGACCACTACGGATTCACTGAGCGCGATCTGGACCAGGAGTTCAACCTTGGACCCGGTATCTTGCCCCGCTTCGCCACTGAGGGACGCAAGAAGATGACCCTGCGCGAGATCATTTCCACTTGCGAGAAGATCTACTGCGGCTCCTACGGTGTGGAGTACATCCACATCCCCGACCGTAAGCCCTGCGACTGGATTCGCGATCGCTTCGAGGTTCCCGAGCCCTACAAGTACTCTGTCGATGACAAGCGCCGTATCCTCGACCGCCTGATCTGGTCCCACAGCTTCGAGTCCTTCCTTGCGACCAAGTTCCCCAACGACAAGCGTTTCGGTCTGGAGGGTTGTGAGACCCTTGTGCCCGGTATGAAGGCCCTCATCGACCGCAGCGTCGACTACGGTATCAAGGACATCGTCATCGGTATGCCTCACCGTGGTCGTCTGAACGTCCTCTCCAACGTCGTCCGTAAGCCCAACGAGTCCATCTTCAGTGAATTCGCTGGTTCCGCCGAGCCCTCCGATGAGGGATCCGGTGATGTCAAGTACCACTTGGGTATGAACTTCGAGCGCCCTACCCCCTCGGGCAAGCGTGTCCAGCTTTCTCTGGTCGCCAACCCCTCTCACTTGGAGGCTGAGGACCCGGTCGTTCTCGGAAAGACTCGCTCCATCCAGCATTACAACAAGGATGAGCAGAACTTCGACTCCGCCATGGGTGTGCTGTTGCACGGTGATGCCGCTTTTGCCGCCCAGGGTATCGTCTACGAGACCATGGGTTTCCACTCTCTCCCCGCCTACTCTACCGGTGGTACCATCCACATCGTTGTGAACAACCAGATCGGTTTCACCACTGACCCCCGTTTCGCCCGCTCCACCCCTTACTGCTCGGACATTGCCAAGTCCATTGACGCTCCTGTCTTCCACGTGAACGCTGATGACGTTGAGGCGGTCAACTACGTCTGCCAGGTTGCTGCCGACTGGCGTGCCGAGTTCAAGCGTGACGTTGTCATCGACATCGTCTGCTACCGTAAGCAGGGTCACAACGAGACCGACCAGCCCTCTTTCACCCAGCCTCTGATGTACAAGCGCATTGCTCAGCAGAAGAGCCAGCTTGACAAGTACGTTAACAAGCTGATCGAGGAGGGTACCTTCACCAAGGAGGACATCGATGAGCACAAGAAGTGGGTCTGGGGCATGCTGAACGACAGCTTCGACCGCAGCAAGGACTACCAGCCCACCAGCAAGGAGTGGCTCACCTCCGCCTGGAACGGTTTCAAGACCCCCAAGGAGCTTGCCACTGAGGTTCTGCCTCACCTCCCCACTGGTGTTGAGGGTCCTCTGCTGAAGAACGTTGCTGAGAAGATCAGCGGTGGTGGTAGCCCCGATGGCTTCACCCTCCACAAGAACCTCAAGCGTATCTTAGCTAACCGCAAGAAGGCTGTCGATGAGGGTCAGGGCATTGACTGGGCTACTGCTGAGGCTCTTGCTTTCGGCTCCCTTGTGTCCGAGGGTTACCACGTTCGTGTCTCCGGTCAGGATGTCGAGCGTGGTACTTTCTCCCAGCGTCACGCTGTCCTGCACGACCAGGAGACTGAGGGCACCTACACCCCTCTCCAGAACATCTCTGAGAACCAGGGAAGCTTCGTTATCTCCAACTCCTCCCTCAGTGAATTCGGAGCGTAAGTTTCAGCTTCTGCCTTTCTCATGTGGATTAAAGCTAACTCTATTCTAGTCTTGGTTTCGAATACGGTTACTCCCTGACCTCCCCCAACGCCCTCGTCATGTGGGAGGCTCAGTTCGGTGACTTTGCCAACAACGCTCAGTGTATCATTGATCAGTTCATCGCTGCTGGAGAGTCCAAGTGGCTGCAGCGCTCTGGTCTGGTTGTTTCCCTGCCCCACGGTTACGATGGTCAGGGACCTGAGCACTCCTCCGGTAGAATGGAGCGTTGGTTGCAGCTTTGCAATGAGGAGCCCCGTGTCTTCCCCGAGGGTGACAAGCTCGACCGCCAGCACCAGGACTGCAACATGCAGATCGTCTGCATGACCAGCCCTGCCAACCTGTTCCACGTTCTGCGTCGCCAGATCCACCGCCAGTTCCGCAAGCGTATGTAACCTACAGAATTTCCCGTACAAGTCTAGTGCTAACTATCGTTCCAGCCCTCGTGATCTTCTTCTCCAAGTCTCTGCTTCGCCACCCTCTTGCTCGCTCTGACATTGAGGGCTTCACTGGTGACTCTCACTTCCAGTGGATCATTCCCGACCCCGCTCACGGCAAGGAGATCGACGAGCCTGAGAAGATTGAGCGTGTCATCCTGTGCTCTGGCCAGGTCTACGCTGCTCTTACCAAGCACCGTGAAGCCCACGGCATCCGCAACACTGCCATCACCCGTGTTGAGCAGCTGCACCCCTTCCCTTGGGCTCAGCTGAAGGAGAACCTGGACAGCTACCCCAACGCCCGCAACATCGTCTGGGCCCAGGAGGAGCCTCTGAACGCCGGTGCCTGGAGTTACACCCAGCCCCGTATCGAGACTCTGCTGAACGAGACTGAGCACCACAACCGCCGTCACGTTCTGTACGCCGGTCGCGCTCCCAGCGCTTCCGTCGCCACTGGTCTCAAGTCTGTCCATCTCAAGGAGGAGCAGGAGTTCCTCAACGATGCTTTCACTGTTCACCAGGAGCGCCTCAAGGGCGAGTAAATGATGTCGTTGTAAGAGTGAGTTTGGGTTGGGGAGTCAGCGTTGGCTCGTTCTGGTCTTCTTTGTATGATTTTCCTTTGTTCAGCAGCATAGTGTACGATGATTATACTACAGTTCATGCTTAAGTGTTTCCGGGCTTTGGGTCTCGTTTCTTTGCCACATTGTTTCGTGATCTAGCCTGCCGATACCTAGCATGTGCTTCGTGCACGCGTGTAAATTAAGAACGTTGATATAATTTCAGTTTCTTTGGTTGGCAATTGCACCGTAGGCTACAGTGTATACAGAATGAGGCCCTTTTCATCCGAGTCAAGTGATACCCAGCTCCATATAGCCAAAAGGTGTGGCAAAATCAACAATTACGGGGCAATGGCGCATCTGGGAGCGCGTCAGACTGAAGATCTGGAGGTGGCCGGTTCAAGCCCGGCTTGCCCCATCCTTTTTTTCTCAATTCATTTTTGTTGTGGGTTGTGGATCCCCCGGTATACACCAGTTGATAGCTCGATAGCTCGAGTTTGAGATTGAGATTTGTTTAATTGATATGTGACGTCACCGATAGCTTATCAACATGTCTTTGTCAGCCGAGATTTAGTGCCTGGCTCTGCAGGCACCAATCACCTGATGAATGATGGGCTCTGCCGGGTCTTTCTCCGCACTGCAAGTCTCCCATCGCTCCAACTCTCGTTTCCCACCCCCGATTTTTCCCTGTTTTGTCTGTCTGTCCATGTTCTTCCATCTGCTGAGCCATCGATCTCCCAGTATCTCTGAGTGCTTCTTGTTCCCTGATTGAGTCGGACTTGCTGTCCGACTTGTGTGCCTTTTTCCTTCTTTACCCATCATGTCTGCCGTTGCCGTCAACTCTCAGGGTCAGAGCGCTCGTCAGTCAACGCGCCAGACGAGAACGAACCCATCTCGCACATCCAAGACATTGGGCCGCTCATCCTTCGCTTATGGCCATGGCTCCATGGCAGATACCCAATCTGCGACCCCTGTGGCCCATGGCTTCTATCCTGCTCTCACCCATTTCACGGACGCCATTACGGCCCTCCCCAGGGAATTTCGTCGTCATAATTCGTTGCTCAAGGAGGTCGATGCGAAGGCTTGGGCTCTCGAGGATAATTTGCTCCAATTGCTGAGGTCCGCTTCAGAGTCGCAGCCTGTGCCGTACCCCTCTACTCCGGTAGGTAGTTTTGCTGGGCGCCCTGTTCGGGGGAGATCTCTTATCCTTGGTGTGGGTCATGTATTAGTCTGCGGGGATAAGCTATCTACGATGGATTTTGGGCGGATATGAGCAAGTGCTGACGAGTTATCGTGACTAGATCCCCGAATCTCAGGAAAGCAAAGACCGCCGGATCCTGTTCCATCGTGTGCGCCATACGCTTACGGATCTGATGATGACCGCGGATGAGAAAAACCACGTTATATCGAATGCGAACGACGAATTGGACCGACAGCTCACACGGCTTGATTCTATCTTCCCATTCATCGCGGGGGAGATCAGCGATGAGGCTCGTCTGGGAAGTCTCACGCACTGGGCTTACACAAATAGAAATGCCCCTAAGACAACTACTAATGAGCGTCCTCGTCGGGAGGCCGCGTCTACTAAGGAATTGGCGCATGCGATCCATGAGGCGGAGGCTGCTTCTCGGAGCGAAGCTAGGCGCGAAGCTGTCATCGCGCGCAGGCAGCGTCGCACGCATGCGGATTCGGATCTGGATGATGTACGTGCTGGTGGAGCTCGCAAGGGACAATCTAGTAAATCTCGCGGGGGTGCGGGCGCTGGTGATCAGGCCGGACATGGTCAGGGAAACACTGGGTCGGGCCAGGCTAAGCGGCGCAAGGTCGAGCGGCCCGCGCCTGTGGAGGCTGGTGCTGCGATGGAGCGTACTGCTAGCAGCGCTAGTACTTCAAGGCAGGCTGCTTCGAAGGATCCCGCTGAAGCTACGAAGAAGAGGCGGGCACCTAATGCGAATGCGGCTGCTCGGAAGAGGTATGTCGCTTTTGCTTGCTTTGGGTATACATGAACTAACGTGAGTGGCAGAAACAACACCAATGCATCGGCAGTCGATTCCCCAGTTCTGGCTCCGTCACCTGTTGTCGCTGCTGCGGCTATCCCGCGAAGCGCTGTCAGTCCGGGACCTGGTGCAGTGCGGCCGCAGACGTCTCGCGCACAGCAGAATTCCGGACAAGCAAACAATGGTCGTCAGAGACCGTCATCTTCTGCGTCCAATCGCGTTACCAGCAATGGTACGTTTCAACCATATTCCACCTCATTCTGATCGCAAATCTAACCGAATAACTACTCTAGGCAAAGCTGCAGAACCTAAAACCACAATTAAAGAGACGACATCCAAAACCGAAGCTACCCCTACCTCGAATCCAGATACCCAACGAGAAACCGAAGAGCCCACCACAGACGCATCTAAGGTCCCACCTCCTATCAGCACTAAACGCGAAGACACCGATGGAAAGCCCGCGCCGTCCATCGAACCGGGCGAAGTCCCCGCACCGCCAGTCTCGAATCCACCTCCCAAGGGCCGATCATCGAAGACATCCACCCCGGTGCTACCCACCTTCTCCGAACCCACTCAGCGCGTACGACCTACCCGAAGCACGGATCCCGCACCAGCCAAACGCTCCCACAAGAAGAACAGCAGCGTGCCGGTGGTGCAAGCGCGGGCCGTATCGGAAGAGGAAGAGTCTCTCCACGAGGGAGATGACGAAGACGAGGACGGTGAGCCCAGATACTGCTACTGCAATGAGATCAGTTTCGGCGAGATGGTGGCATGTGATAATGACGCCTGCCCTCGCGAGTGGTTCCACTTGTCGTGTGTTGGGTTGACGAAGCCGCCTGGGAAGAATGGTGAGTATCCCTTTTTATTTATATGGATGTGGGGGGTGCAGATTGCTAACGTGAAAATAGTCAAATGGTACTGTAATGAGTGTAAAGAGAGTATGCGACGGAGTCGAAGTGGTCGTTGAACAAGCAGAGCAGGAGGAAGCAAAACAAAATAGGATACTGGAGTTATGGGTTGGGAATGGCTTTTGGCTCTTATGAATGTACATACATAGTAGACAATAAGATGATTATCTGGCTTTTGTCAAGTATGGTTATAGGTAATGGCGAGTAAAGACACATCTATTTATATAAATAAACACTGCATGGAGGCTTCTCGGCTAGTCAAAGAGTTGGATCATGGATGGTATACTTAGTGGGTTAAAATCTGGAGACAACATCATCACCTTTACCCCGCCAGCCTAGACCAGCTCCTCAATAGCCCGCCAATTCCACTCCATCATCGTCCTTCCTCTTAACCTCAACCCTCAATTGATTAACATCCCCACCAGCTGACACAATGTCCAACGAGAAAATCGAGCTCCCTCCCATTGCCGAGATCGAAGCATCAACCGATATTCTCAGCGACCCCTGCAAATCCATCAAAGTCGTCCGAGTAAAAGAGCGCTTCGCAGTTAAATAATATATCCCCGGTACCGATTTGCAGAATTTAGCGCCATCTCTTTCTGAAAACCAGAAGAAGAAAGTCAGCGGGCGTATCAAGGAGGCACTTGATGAACTGCGACGTATTCCTTCCCAGGGATATCTTGGGAACTTGGACCGAACACCTTACTACGAGGGCATTCTCTCTACTCCCCTTGATCGTGACCCGAGCATATCTGGTCCCTTTGACAACGAGGAACAATTCAACCAGGGTATCTTGAAATGTCTAGGACAGAGGGAGTCGCCGCATTATGTCCGCTTGCTTGATGGAGCGATACAACGTACACTCAAAGGACACAGGATTGTCTTCACCCATGCGGATCTTCAGCCGAAGAACGTCATGGTTGAGGAACAGAAAGGAGTGTGTGGAGAAGATGGAAGTCCGGATTATCAGATAACGATTATTGATTGGGACTTGGCTGGCTGGTACCCTAAATACTGGGACTATTGTAATTCGACGGTCTACTGCCAGGCGAAACCGGAGTGGCTTGAGTTAGTCCCGGATGTCTTTGATGAGTATCCGGTGGAATATCTTATGATGCGAATTTTCTACATGTCGATGTTTTACTGAGGATTTCTGCAATACACTTCAGCAAAGGATGTGATAGCCCAGATTATTTCCTACATTCTTAGTGGATACTCGTATACATAAAAGCAATATAACAAGAGCCAAACGCACGTGTAACTTGATGACAGCACGAAAGATCTGGCCCGATTCATTGATTTATACTGATCTGACATTAGCCGATGATATGCATATCAGTATTTCATGACATTTCTCACCTTCTTCAGAGCCTAACGATACCCTTCTCAAAAGCCAGTCTCTGGACAACATCCCGGAGCCAATCTCTACAACGATAAATTATTCTAGTGAAGAGATTAGAAGTAATTGAGTCAATAACTCCAGAGCTGAATGCAACCAGATGAATAGTACCGATTAGGGTGACCAAAACAATAACTGGAAATAGATGGTCTCAGTCTTTTATACTACGTAGTAGATAAGTGGTAGTAATCCGCGCCTACCTGACCTCGTAACTACTACTACCAGTACACCAGCCCATTAGTACAACTCCGCCCATGGACTTGCCTGGGGCCGTATAGTTAAACAAACATCATCCAGAGCGGAGAGAGCATAGTAGTACACAGCATGAAACTAAATGCAGTAACAGCCACTCAGACAGGAGACCAGTAATATCCGCCCTGGGTGTATAAACCGATACTGCCCATTTTAACCGCTCTATTGACCGCCAAAAGCGGCAGAACCTAGCGAACCTCGCAAAGAGAAGTGCGGATATAAACGGATATAAGCGGATATATTTTTATACAGCCCCGAAAAAGTCTGTCAGCATTCTGTGTACTTTTTGACCGCCTTGTTTGAGGCGGCAGAATCTGAGGCCTGTCACTATAGTGTACTATAGAATGGATAATTGCTGATGGAGATCGATATAAAATGTCTTGAGTGTATGAGTTACTTGAGGGTGCTTGGGATGTAGCCATTATAACTGCCTTGTCTTATTTCTGACTTCTATTATGTATATTACTAGAGAATTGAAGTTGTTGTCGGCGCGCTTCAATCTTGCGATGTCTTACACAGTTTCATCTCACTTCATGTTACTACCACCGCTTGGAGCAGACAGTTTCCCAACAAATCTCGCACTTCCCTTCCAGTGAAGCTGCAACACAGACAGCTTCGTCAAATCCAAGTCATCAGGATTCAGCAATTGAATCGTCCATTGAGTAAACGGAGTCGGCTCGGCGTGTTCGGTCGTCGGAGATATCGCGTGCACCAGCGTACTATATCACCTGACTCGTCGATCTCATAGATAAGTCGCACCTGTCTTGGTAGACTGCTGAAGTGGAATATCTTGCCATCTTGAATGTCTGCATATACTCCCGAAGTTGAAACATCGATGTTCACCTGTGCGACTCCATCACTGATGGCTTCGGCTTGGGGAATAACACCCTGCAGGAATGTCTCGAGGCCTTCCAAACGGATGTGTGATCCGTTATTTGAATAAGCTGGTAAAGCTGCTCTCTTTACTGGTATCGGTTGTTGGCGCAGGTGTAGATTTGGCGGGTTGTTGCCCATGGGCCTGTTATTTCAATGCATTGATTGGGCGGCCAATGTTCAGAATTGTTGCTACCTCACGGGATGGTTATTTATATTGGGACGCTGAGTAGTAGTATGCAGTTCTGGACTAGGACGATCATGATATTAGTAAATATACACTGTAAATCCATGGCTTATATAAGTCTGTGCCTTGAGCATACTGCCTCTTCTCCTCGTTATGTGTATCTGGTATCCAGTCATGTAGAGGATCGATGTCTTGGTAAGTAAGTTATAGACTAGTATGACCTCAATCACTGGTTAGATATATTCGTGGCTACTACATCTTGACAGCCTACGCCTGGGCTTGGATCAATGCCTTAGCATCAATAGGACTTGGTCAGGATTATTAGTATATGTACTACAACTTATAAGCTTAATTATTATTCCAGAATAATTAACACAAACAAGATTATGTTATGTAAGTACCCTGTAGTTGTTTATTGTCAAGTGGGGCGCGCATAGTATTTTTCTACTATCCGCAACCTACTTGCCGCACAGAAAAGACCGCAACTCTTCATTTACCAAACCCGAGAGGCATTCCTCAACAAGTCGTCTCGATGGTGTAGTTGGTTATCACGTGGGTCTCATACTACAGTATGACGTGGAAGCTTCAACTTCCATGCGATCCCAAGGCCGGGAGTTCGAACCTCCCTCGGGACAGATCTTTTTTATATCATTTTTTCTTCACTTTTCGGGGGTCGTGTACACTCGCGGTGGGTTGAGAGTAATGTTTGGCTTCTTTTTTTATTTTATATTTTTTTTTATCTACCTACCATCTTTATAGGGGTGGGGTCCTTTAGTCTTCTGTCTTGCTGTTCTGCGCCACTGAATAGGTCTTGGATGATTGAAGACGATACTACAAGCAGTCAATTGGTGAAGCTCAGTTCGTCTATATATTATTTTCCATCCAAAATAGTTGGTATATCTACATGCAGATCTAACGGTATCTGACAAGCACCAAAGACTAATACTAAGAATAAGCCCGGTTCTCTTCTATAGGTCCCATTTCCCCATGGTTCTGATCCGAATCCAAGTTTGTACCCACACCCTCCGAACCTGCTTCCTCCTGAGATAGCGGTCCTCCCTTCTCGAACCTCCCATCATGATCCTGAGTCACAATTTCCAATTTGTTGTCGCGTTGCATCACTCGTATATTGTGCTTGTATACATCAATCGTCGAGATACCGGCTCCCGTATGAGCCATCTTTTCTGTCGGAGCAGAGTTCCATGCAAGCGCCGCGATCTCTGGCGCAGAGCCCCAACTGCTCGAGGAGAGCCCGCTGTAGATAGAATAGCAGACGTGGGCAATAGCCACGGCGATATAGATGGCGAGTACGATCATTTCGAGTATGGACGTGATCCCGTCTGCGCTGTATGCGTAGCCGTTCACATAAGCTTCCATTACCAGTTGAGTGGATCGGTTGCGCACCGCCGCAGACACATTGAATGCATTGCGCCCTGTGCCCATGTTCCCACCTTCAGGAAGGATGTCGTAGATCCAGTCACCGCCATCCCAAAGATTATTTGGATTGTTAGCGCCTTTCAAGTCCATGATAATACTATGGTTGTACGCTGACCGGCCGATGCCGTTGGTGATAAGGGTAGCTAGGATATTCTCCACTATGATGTCGTAGTAGTAGGGGGCTGACGGAGTTGAACTATTGAAGATGCCAGCCATTGAGGTGATAGGCGATAGGATCGTTTTGTTTGTACCGGGAATGTCTGGCGTCAGGTACCGTGCCCAGTCCGCGGTAAGTTCAACTCGTGGCCAATCAGAATGAAATGTCCCGTTTTTGTCCATTTCTGCAGGCTGACCAGTGACAATCTTGATGTGGTTTCGCGTGGACACTAGGGTGACGTTGGTGAACCTGCTGTCGACGCTGCAAGTGAAGTATTGTGGATTAGTGCTGTCTGTGGTGGGAAGTATGAATATAGCAGCAAGTGTGGCATCGATAGGTTGCAGCAGAAGAGGATCATCGACCCAGAGCACGGAAGGGGAAGCACCTTGTCGGAGGAGTGATTCCACCTTATTTTCGATTGTCTTGTTGGAAAATCCATTGTATAAGTCGATCGAGGCCTGACTCAAGTCGGCCGTGCCCGGGCCTGAGGAGAGAGACGCAGTGCCCAATGCAGGAAAGGACAGAGTGATATTGCCGGAGTAGTCGTAGAACGTTTGACCACAGAACGTGAGTACCATCGGCTGCAAGGCGTCGGTCATGAAGAGCGCATCATTCCTGAACTTGAATCGGCCGACATCGATGTTGGCGGCAGCGTACGACCATAGCCTGCCTAGTTCTGCAACACTATCCGCGACGACAGAGAGTGGGGTAGTTGCAATGGTGTATGCATTCCCCCACATCATCTCATGAGTACCGAACAGATTGCGAGACCTCATTCCAAAGCTGCGAATGGAGGCTTGGCCGGAGATGGTAAGATTCTGGGGAACACTGCCCGCGTTGACGAGCTTCGGAAAGAACGAGTAATAGTCCTGGTTGAGGATCTGCCAATTACCGGCCGGGCAGGCGAGGTCACTGTTATCAAAAGCACAGTGCGATAGTGCTGACGAGTTTTCCAGTTTACTAGGAAAGAGTACGCTATCGGTGGCGTTGATCCAGAATGGTGTGCCACCTGCGGGCCAGTCATCCAGACGTGGCTTCATCAAATTACTTGTGGACGGACCAGCTGTTAGTCCCAGCAGGGTGCATGTAACCATCAGGCAGAGGATGAACCATTTAGTGGTTTTTCGTTGCCAGTCATGATTGACTGAACCCCACATGCTGAGAGACCAAAGGAAACTGATATCTTGAAATTGCAAAGAGGTGAAAATGGCACCAAACGGGAGGCCGTCCCCAAAGGCAAGTTCTCTGCGGATATAAGTAATCAGTATGGATCCAAGCGAAGCTAGCATGAGAAGTTCATGAAGCTTAGCTGCGAATGTCAGCGCAGCCAGCTTCTCAGCATCCTGTCCAGAAGTGCCAGATAATTCGCCCCCAATATAGTAACCAGTGGAGTTAAGCATGATGAGTGCAAATGCAGCACTGACAGGAACTACATGCAGGACACAGCGGATGGATGCAAGTGTCTTGCTCCTGTCCATGAAGACCTTCGGCTTTTCTGTTACCTCAATACCGCGCAGCTTGCAGCAGGTATTGTAGAAAGATGTGATGCCGATATTCTTCAGCAATGCCAGAAAATGGTCGCCGAGCCCGCGACTGTTGGATTCTGATTGGAGTCGTTGCCAACGCAATCGATCTCTTGCTTGGGCCATCTGGGCCACCAGTGTATCTCGAAGCGAGTACACCATGCACAGAGCCTTGTCCGAAATTGGGCGCCGACCATACTGCGCGCGCTGATTTGCTTGTATAGATTGGACGCTATCGGAGGCGTCGCTATTGGAGCGCGAGATGCCATCGTGCAAATCGGAGTCACTGCTCGACGCGTTGTAGGAATTCAGCAATAGCCAGGGTCCGTCGAGTCCCAGTCTAGACTTACGCAGTGGTCGGCCGATACGGCTCGGCATACATGTCTTCTAAGCTCACTGCTTCGCCATCCAATTGGGACTGCCATGACAGATTGGATGAGGAATAAGTGTTATGAACGAGGCGAAGTCCATTTTGAAAAGAAGGCCGAGTGCCATTCTCGGAGGTCATTTCTGGAAATCCGTGTGGTATGACTGTCTTGAATATGATTTCCAGGGGGAGGTGGTTGGCCTCAGCCCAGATAAGGCCATGTATAGTTTGTGAACTAAGAAGATGGGACGCAAGGCTTAAGCCGCAGACGTCTTATAAATAAACCGCGTCCAAGCCCGCGGAACAGCGTCAATCCCATATCTGAGCTTCAAGGACTGGAGTAATGTGATCTACTAAATTGATAGCACATAGCCTAGCAGGGGACCTAATTGCTGATTGGCCTCTGCTCGCTGTACCGCTCGGATAATTCTAGCGCTTGGAGGATGGAACGGCGAGCTGAAGCAGTCTACCCAGCCCCTGAACCCTTAGCCGACAAGACCGGCCAACAAATAGTGCCCACGTCAAATTAGGCCGGTAGACAATAAAGCTACGCGCAAGCCCACCAGAGCCTTTCTCCCTGCACTCGGTCAAAGGGAGGGGGCCGCAACGATCAGACAAGGCTAAAGATACTAGACAGGAGCCAGTGCCTTTAGCGCCGCGGCCCACCAAAAGCATATCATTGGTCTCGACCACGAGACGGTCTGCGGGGTCATTGCGAACCAAGGATCAAAAGGCGCTTAATGAGGTAGTGCGTTAGAGCTCGCCAGCTATTAGATACTGACTGGTGGCAGTACAGAAGCGAGGGAGAGAGAAAGCTGTGGGGCGTAATACATGGTGTACTGGGTACCGTCGTAGGCTGTATTTGACTCTTTTCCGACTTGCCCGGGCAATCCCAGCCTTTCTATCAGCAATTCGTGCCTACTTCTTGGCATCGACCTTCCAACCTCATGAGGTTGGAAACAGGACACATAGGCGGTCGTGTGTTGAAGTTGGTTTTTAGAATAAATCTCTACTGACTTCGGAAGTTGAAGCGCCCAATTGTAGGAACACCCACGAAGTTGGCCTCAGACGTGTGCCCAACCATTAGAGACAAGCACCTGCATCTCATTGATCAAACAGAAGTCACCAGGTTCTTGCTCATCAGGATGGTCATCATGCCATCCAGCAATCCTCTTGCGGACAACCAGCTTTTTGAAAAATGGGGTTGTAAACCAGCGTCGGAGTCGGTTCTCCCAAAGAGCTAATGCCACATGTTGCAGCGATAACCAGGCCCCTGTAGGGTGAACAGCTTCATAGGCGGCAGGGTTATAGCCGACACGAACCTTAGGGTTCAAGTAAACCCCGTCTTGCTTGGAGAGAGGGTTGTCCGCATGAATCAAACAGCACTCAGAACCCTCGAGATGTGAAAGCGCCAGGGTATCGGAGATAGCGCGAAACCGTAGCGGAGGAGTGGAAACAAAAGGCTCTATAGGCATAGCAACTGCGATATATGATCGATCAATATGGGCATCGAGAAGAGCGTGTAGGGGAGTCACCAACCCATTCCGTTCCAGCAACTCTTGACAGGCACAGGAGACAGGGCAAGCAGTGCATTGCGTGATGCTGCAGACCGGAAGTATGGCCACTTCTGCATTACATGCTCGTCGCCGTTCGAATCGCGCAAGGCAAATGTGTCATAATAGAGCGGCGGTTTAGAAAAGTCCAGCGAGCAAGCGGCAGCGTAGACACCGTCATTTGTATCGAGTAACCGGATAACATCATCCACCTGTAATCTGGAAGTTAGCGACGTGCAAAGTCTGATCTACATACGAGACATACAGTGAAGACCACATCATTCAGGAACAGCACTTTGTCAAATGTGATGCCTTGCTGCGACAGGTCTTCCAGTGGTTGCAAGGTCAGATTGCGTAGCCGTGCAAGATAAGGAATGCGTCTGAGTTCCTTCTTTTGGCGAGGTGTATCGATCCAGCCTTCTCGAGGACGAGCGGATAGCTCATCCTGATGTGTCGTGTCTGATAGGGTGATGTTGCGCCGCACGCCAAGTTGGTCCAACCCAGCGTCAAGGTCGCGGAGAGCCCCCTTGGAATCATCCCAACTCCCACTCTCGTAGACGCTCACAAAAACATTATCTGGTCCAAAAGTTTTTGCTAGATTTATCACCGCATCATTCCAATGGCTTCGCAGGATTGGTTCGTTGTTCCAGTGCATGCTCGCGATGAACAGCCGCTCGGGTCGAGGTGACAGGTGGTCCTTGGCCACATCCACAGTAGAAGCCTGATGATGGATATAAAGGGTTTCCAGTATCGTCCAGGTCACCATACAAAGTAACAGACCCTGGAGGAAGCGCCGGCGCAGGCTAAACCGGCGGGACAACCCATACCGAAGGAATGAGCTAGCATAGCTGGTAGTTGGAACCATTGAAGGAAGATTCAACGATCATGTCCTATTCATATATGATAATATGAATGCAACCGAGGAAGGTAGGTGGATCCGCATGGATGTCAGTGTATCGTAGAGCTGGCACCGAAGGGCAATCAATAGGAGACGATAATCAGCGACTGATGGAGAGAGTTCAGCTGGCCGGATTCTGCCAGTACCTACCGCCACAACACGCGATAACAGTGGACTCACGTGCGGTCTAGATGCCAATTATATAGTATATCACAGGCCTCGGCGGTCAAAGCGCCGCGTGTTATGCCGGAGAACAACTTGGCTTTTTGACGAGTCTGGAAACACCTCCTGGAATACATAAAGACTGGTGTCATAGCCAATGAAGCGAGGTTGCAAAGGATACCTGCATATTATTATATTAAAACAACATCTCATATAATACACTCTAGGTTGGTATTAACTTCGCTCAAACTCACTGAAAGCTCCTATACAATTAGTATAACCCATAAGCTTTGAACAATTGAAGTTATCGAACACTCCTATATCGTAATAACTACATGGAATAAACCCTCTAATCTATATCCCCCCACTCCTCCTCAACCTCTGTCCCGCAGCATCCCCCGTCGCACCCGTAGCCGACGAACTCGCCGACGCCGCAATAGCCTCTCCCTCCAACCTCCTCCTCAGATCCTCATATCTCCCACCATCTGCCCCTCCAGCTCCATTTACAACCCTCCGCTCTTTCTCCCCCACCATCCACGCCGGGACCCTCCACGCGCCAGTCCCAGGCAGAAACTCCATCCGCCAGGCCACACCAACCAGCCATCCCACCGCAGCGGGGACGACCATCGCCGGGAACTGCGACAACGCCAGTTGCGCAGCGACAATATACGTTGTAGATTTATCAGACAGTGTAAGAGTAAGGGACTTGCTGCTCTGTTGCGGTTGGTCTTTCGTCTCGTTCGAATCAGAAGCAGATGACGTGGAGATCCGGTAGCGGAAGGTAGATGGGATTGAGGCGTGGTATTGCGCTAATAAGGCGAAGATGGTCGCTACGGGTCCGGAGGGAAGGTAGTTCATTTTCCCGAGGGTGATGGGTCGGAGGACGAGGATGAGGAGGAGAGGAGGGAGGAGGGTTGTGTAAGGGAGTGTGGTGAGGAGGAAGGTCTATTAAGCCATTATTGCTTGTTAGTACTGCATCGATAGTATAGCTTGCAGATGTAGAATGGTATAAGAAAAAGTAAGGTAGAATAGAGTGACGTACGGCAAACTTCCTTTTTCCCCAAGCGCGCTCGACAACTCGTAGATGATACACTAGCATTGCGGCGAACAGCGCCTCCGTCGAGTTCGCGAATCCGGCTACCTGCCACACCAGAATGCGCCAAAACTGTCCATATTGCCAGATGTGTGGCGCGACTTGGATATTAGTGAGGTGTTTAAGGTCGAAAATGGCGAGAGCCACTGAGGAGGCGATGGTGTAGATGAGGAGGGATTTGGAGATCGAGGCGTTGGTGAGTCCGGAGGTTAACATCTTCGAGATGTTATGGTGAATTTATTAGATTTATTTAAAATATGGAACTGGAGGTAATTTCTCCTGAATATTAAACAATAACTAGAGCATGAAGGCGATGTCTTATTAGTGGAGCGTCCGGGTGGTCGCGATGCTGGTCTGACAAGCTGGAAGGAAGGTGGAGGAAGTGAGGGACACGTCGCGTGAAGGGCGGGCCGAGGCGGAGGGGCGGAGAGCGGAGGGCTCGGCATGCCGATCGAAGTACTTAAGAGTCCTAATTGGCTTTACAATGAATCGTTAATAGTCATTCATGTCTATTCTATCATACATTATCGCCATATCACGCAGATGGCATTTCCTTCATTTCTTCAGCCAGCGCCTGGTTGTACTTTGCCAACGCCGTTTCCAACGCCCGAATGGTCGGCCCCAGTAGTCGATTGACAGCCTGTTCACCTCCAGCCACACCAGCGAGATTGAGCTTGAGCTTCCTTCCTGTCCTTTCCAGCACTTCCCGGGCATGCTGCTTCAGTCGATCAACCTCAACTTGCCGCTCTGCCTCTGCGTCTTGCGCCACTGATTTTATGCGCTCCATGGCTCTGTTTAGGGACTCCACGAGCGAAGCTACCTCACCCGCGCGATCCGGATTCCCGGATAGGAATGCCTGCCAAAATTGATGCAAGAATTCAGTCGTCGTGGCATGCGTCAGTGTCAACCGGTCGTACAACGCAGTCGACAAACCGTACGTGCCGGCATTGCCTGATCCCTCTGTTTGGGATCGGCGGTCACGGATCGCTTCGAGAATTTGGTTTGAGGCGCGCTTCAAATTCACCCTAGAACCAATCACGTCTTCGAACTTTTGTTGATCCTCGTCGTCATCCTCCTGCGGTTCTACCAGTCTCCCCAGCGGCGCGGCTCCGCCCTCTGGCAAATTTTCTTCTAGATCACGCCGTAGCTTTCCGAGTATCTGATTCGGATCCTGCTGGGCAAACAGCTTGTTTTGCTCATCCTCCGCAGATTTCGAATGCGACGAGAAAAAGCGACTCTGGTCCTTGACGTTGAGGAGAATACGTTGCTGTTCCTCGTCCCCGCGTAAATCGCGCAGCTGCAGCTCGTTGTATGTCCCATCCTCACCCGTCTTGCCATCCGCCTCGCCATCGGCTGGTGCAACGTTCGCCATAATCTTCTCACTCAGACTGTTCAGTGTGCGGATAATGGGCACCTTTTCCACGGAGGACGGGCGCATGTCGAGATCGGGTCGGTTGCCTTGCCGTTGACTGTTGTTCACTTCATTTCCAGCCAAATCTAGGAAATGCGGAACATGCGCATCACGCGGTAAATTCCCCGACTCATCCGCCTTGAGGTATTTATCCAGGATTATGTCCGTGGGATCCGTTTCAGAGATGCGCTCACCGCGCAATTTCTTGAACAACCGACTTTGGAAAAACCGAGACCAGAATTGCTGCTCACTAAGCTTGGGTACATTCTCGTCGTATACCCGCTTCACAAGCGGGTGCTGATTGAAAATCAACTGAATCTGCTCCTTGCTAATATTCAGCTTGGTCACGCTATCCTCCACCCGCGGCTTCAATGTCGACAGCACATTGTACGATCCGCGTGTCTGCGACCGTTCGATCGCATGTGCGCGCAAAAGATGAAGTCGAGTAGACCAGAACTGCGTCATGAATTGTGAAGCAGACAGCGTATCCGGCTTGGTGTGTAATGACTCCATGAACATGCGCTGCAGAGTCGAATTCGACTTCAGCAGCGACTGCTGCAGCTCCACATCTCCTTGAAGCCGTTTGTCATCATCCCACGGGCTCTTCTCTTTCCCTGCCGATGATACCGCATTCGCTATGGCCATAGCAGGAGACACGCCTTCTTTAACGGGGGCACTTTGAGCTGTCTTCGCGGCTTGAATAGCGGCACTGAGCGCATCTCTGATGGCATCAGCTTCCGGTCGCGCGTTCGCTCCAGCTGTGAAGGAAAAGACATATTGTTCGGGGGAGCTGGCGGGGGCATTCGGAGGGAGGACAAAGATCTTCAGCATCACTTTCGGGTTACTCGCGGGGGTCTGTTGCAAATCTATACCGTAGTCAGTATAATCGCGCCCGGTGAATCAAGCTAAACACCACGACGTACTGGTGATCTGAGCAACAGGAAGAGTAATTGCACCAGCTGCACCGCCAGCCGCCGGGATCCAAGAGATCGACTGGCGGTCCTGGGCTATGGTCAGGGTGCCATCTTTCTTCTTGTATGCTGCCGACCCGCTCGGAGGTGCCATCGTCATGGATCTCGACAGCGTCCACTGTCCTGGGCGGCGTCTAGGGATCCACCCATCGGGAGATTAAAATCCCACGGGAGAATCAGAAGGACAGGGCCTTCAAAGACGCGAGAGGTTTGAGTGGATGGGTTAAGATGCGAGTTTGTGAAAAGTACGAAGTTCCGCAATCAGTCAAGATGGAGGCACGTGATAGATATACTGAGACATGTGACTTGCTTGCTTAGTCAGGATGGCAGCCCTAACAAGCCAACCTTGAAGTACAGTTTTGCAGTCATAGACAGAATGTAAGTGAGGAGTATGTCAGGCTAGATAGTTTTAGCCGACAATTTCTTTGTTAGATTTAGTGATTTTCGAGAGCATAGCATGCATAGTACGGATGCCAAGGGTGCAATGGAATATCCATTGGGGTTTCTTCGACAAGAAGTTTTACTATGTCATCTTCGGGACTAGAACGAGTTCAGTAGCGACTCCATTTGTAAGTACTGCATGATGGTTAGAAATAAAAAGGTATATGTTTGGGCTTTTTCGTTAGATTGGGGGAGTGCGACCGACTTGTCCTTCAACTTCTATCCTTATTCTTGTCACCAGAAACTATCCATAGCCATGTTCGATCAATTTTAGTGGAATATACCGGTCATTGAAGCGAGAATCAATACTTCATGAAAGGCTGAATGTTATTGGAAGATGGACCAACGGCATATCTCGGACAACAAGGGCATTTGCATACTAGACGTCGACGGAATTTTCCTTGAGACACCCATAAGAACGGTAACTAGAGCAAGAATTGAACAAAGAGTTGATTCTATAATTTAAGTTCAGACGGTAAAATGCTGTGTAACTTTCCACTTCCCTGAAGTAATGCGGTCAGGGCGTCCTTATATCCGCTGCTCTGGCATTAATGGAGGTGGGAAACACTTGAAAACGACAAATTCGCTTATCCAAAGGCGCAATACATCGAGCTGATGCCACCTGATGTTCATGGTCAAAGAGTGCTAAGACTTTACCAGGAGAATCAAAAGATTGAATTAGGGAAATCCCATCTATAACTATAACTCGCGTCTAGAGCACTCTAATATAAAGAGAACGCCCCACTTAGTCTCAGAAGTCGGTTTCCAACCAAGTCTATACTACATGTCGACACCAAAGCCCTACGATATGGGGAGTTCACAGTCCGAAGAGTCTGGGGCGAAAGCTCCCACTCATATCGACTATAAACTAGAGAACATTATTGCGGGGGCGCTAGATGATGGTGGAGTGCCCAACGTGTTCTGCGGTCACGGGCTAATGAGCGTCTATGGACTTGTGCAGGAGCAAAAGGTAAGATGACGATTTTTCATTCCAGCCCAAATACAGTAAAGTCAAGACTAACTACTTCCAGAGTTCCACCTGGGTAATCCCCAACTTCTACATCGCAGAAGCAGACTCCCTTCTCCAAGAGGCCGGTTTCCACAGTTGCCATAGGTCTTACTGCGAGGGATACCGGCCCAACAAGAGGCCTTTTGCACCGGCATATCACTACCATGTCCAACCGCGGGTGAACAGACCGTACAATCACGTCGTGCTCTTATATAAGATGAACGACCTGTTTATTGACCTGGCCCCGGTTCCCACGCGACTACCACCATTGGATGATCCGGACTATATGCTAGTCGATGATCCTCGGCTACCAGACTACAATGATGAAGCTGGAAATGGTCGTTGGAAGTCTATTCGTTCGATCAAAATTCCAAAGCCAGCCCGGTTCATTGACGCTGTGGTCCTTCTTATGGTGAGAGAGTGGCCTCAGGACCCTACGTCTTCTATCTGGTATGGATACTTGAGTGAGCTGCTGGATCATATCAATGAAAACGGGGACTATGAGCTTGTTCCGAGTTGGGATGTGTTGGGAGATTCAGCGCGTGGCTTTGTGAAGTTTTATTTCGACGGGGAGACGAAGAAGAGTCCGTGTGAGGTGAAGAATTATATATCTAGATTACGGGATGACATGATCGAGAAGACGAAGCTATCTTTACTTCTCATGGCAGATGTAGATGAATGATAACCATGAGGGGTTCTTTTATAATAATGTGGACCAATTTCTTTTCTTTGAGATGTTTGTATGTTATAGAGTTCCATTGTGAAGGGAGTTGGGGTGTTCGGGCCTTATGGCTGTATGGGCATACATCTTCGTCTGAGACACCCTACCCGGTATATTGCATAATGTGGACAAGTCATTTGAAAATTTCTGATTGTAGTAGAGTTAATAATTATCAGATGTGTCATATATCCGTTGATCTAAGTTCTACTTGACTGGAGCCTGCAGTCAATTATATAACCTCACCTGTGTAAATCCATATCCGAGAGTATACGATCGGTGATAGCCATGTGTTCATAGTTGCATTATACGAGTGTACAAGGTCAAAGGTCAACAATGAACCCGCTAATATCCGTCACAAAGAAGTTTCCCAGTAATTGCTTGGGAACACTTTGCATTGTCTCAAAGTTAATACTCCTATGTCCAAGTTTTCAGGATGTCTTAAAGATACCAAATGCAATACTTGTGCTAATAGGGTGCAGCCGGTGCCTAGCAAGCGAATTATAGCTCTACTACGCCACAACTGACCACCCTAACGTTTCTTTGTCACGCCGTTGACTATAAAGTAACCCCAGAATTCTTGTCCTATCTGTTTCCTATCTACATAGATCTGTCAAACAACTACAGGATGGAAAACTCATTAAGAAAGATGCGTCTCGATAACTTAACAATCGACGAAATCGATAAGGCGTATCCGGATATACTGTATCCAAGCAGAACAGAGCTCTTCGGCGCTGCATCATGTTTGCTCGGAGGTATACGGATACTGAAAAAGCAAGGTCACTTGGGTACAACATTCGTGGGAATAACAGGAGGGCTTGCTGTCATGCGTTATTGTCCCGATCGTTTGCCCAGCATTGTAAGTGGATCTAATTACAAAACCACTTACGAAGGAAGCATTCTATTGACTAACTAAATGAGTAGGCTCCTGCTAGGAATGAAGATATTGACGTCGTCCTGGACTTAGGAGATTCGACCCTGGAAGACCTCATGAATGCACTGCACTGGCATGACTCGCAGCACTTCATCAAACACCGTGAAACGCTTTATATGTGGACACACAGAGGCAAACTGAGGATCGACTTCAAGGTGATCCCGTCGGACGTAAGTGCATATTAACGATCTCATAAGTCTTACTACCTGCGTCATTGTTTATGACATGATCATAATCTAACTATGCCATTAGAGAAAATTACCAGGAATGCAGAGTCTGTACGATCTTCATCCGCCATATCTACCGTTCGTTAACAAGATAGATCTCATGACGTCTAAAATGTACGACACCCACCCTGATTCTCTACCCTCCTCATCTTGGAGAGAGCTTGATACCGCAAGAGGTATTCACCATGGGACAGATGCGCTTCGACTGGCTCTGCTATTCGATCCGGGAAAAAGGATCACAGTCACCGCGAGGCAAGCTTTGCGGGTAGTGAGGGCCTCCCTAGGTATAGAGTATTATACCGGCATTTCAGGTTTTGAGTGGCTTAAATTGTTCCTCGTCTGCACCGAAGAAGATGAAGGTAGTCCGGCTATGTTTCGGAATCTGGAGGACGCTTTCTTGGGGATGGAATTGCGCAACGATTTCGGACCACAAGTAACAGATTCGTGGTACTACTAGCATAATACAGACTCAATCAAGACCATCCAATTGCTGTATACCAAGTTTATTTAGTGAACAGTTAGTCGTTAGCTGCAAACATTGCTAGTACTACCTTCGATAAATACCTTCCTCCTACCAAAAATATGAGTGACGTCATCGAGTGTATAACAACCATCTTCTCCTTCAGTTTCAACCTGACATAAATGCAAATACTCATCAATATTATACAAGCACAGCATCAAAATACAACCAGTAATATCGTCGTCGACACCTAAACCCTATTTTACCTTACAAATTACTACTTAATAGTGTTGTAGCAACCGACTGTAAATATCTCCCCTCCCATTGGCTAACCGCAAAGTAAAGACTCCCCGCACGTGACAGCGCGCCATGCGGGACGCGCCTCGAAAGGAAAGAAGGACGAGTTTGAACCCTCCACCTAGATGAAAGATATCAATAACTAGATTTACTGTTGATTATCTAGTTATACACGAATAAATCTCTCGTTGAAAATGTCGTACTATGACATTGATGCCATCTTGACAGATTCCCAAGTAGGTGGGAAATGAAACTGCATGCATGGGCTCATTCTTACACATCCGATCTATTCAGAAACTACCCTGCACGTTTGAATTGGACGTACCTGGTCTTGGTATTTTGGAGGGAAATGCGGGGGAAAATGTATGTTTCCTGTCTGATGTGCTTGTTGCTTTATTTTTTGTGCATGGAAGTGTGTCTTGCTAAATATGTGGTGTGTCGTGTGTGTGCTCTATCTAGATCAAAGCCGGAACGCGCATTGATTTGCCATTATGGCTGGGTGAGATGCTTTCTATCGGGTGAGTTTAATCCTTCACCATCAATATCTTGGAGAGATGGTATCGTCTAACTATCGCAGTGCCCGCTTGGGAACATCTCGACTAGTCACGCTGGATCTCCCCTCCGCGCTTTCAGAACGAGTCATGAATGCCTTGAAGGCTGATCCTCGGACGGTGGATCTGCGGTCCCTGGCACCGCATTTCTATAGTTTGAGTGAGCGGATTCTGGAGCTGTTTGAGGAGGAGGAATTGGTGGAGGTTTTGAGTAATGTATGGTGCTTTTGTAACCCGGGGGAAGGGGGGATTGATGTGGCTAATTGTGATGATGACGATAGACGTTTAAAAAGCGTTCAGCGGTCATTGCGGATCATGCGCATAATCCGCAGGGTGCTTTAGGGCAGGGAGCGGATTTCTTGCGAGGGTTGGATGAGACGGAGAGACAGCGTATGTTCCACCGTTGTGTCTGTGTGTCGTGCGTGTGTGTGTTGCTAATTACTGATGCTTGTGGGTAGTCTTCCGGGTTGCGCATGATAGTGCTAAGGACACGCGGGTCTGGGCTGGAGAGGCGAAGAAGAAGTGATGGTAGTGAGTGGAAGGTATGGTTGGTGAAAGGTTGAGCTGTGCTCGCCGGTATGAACATAAATTTATAACAGAAGACTAAGAGTAATTATGAAGTATCAAAATGTGATGACTATAATATTCATTATCCTTGGATTTACTATGTAGGGGTCTGGTTGGTAAATGTGGTCATAATGGTTGACATCTGGTTCTGGAAGTAAAGACTTGAAACGGCTCGATTAATGTCCTGCTGGTACTCGATTAATTGAAGGAACAACATGAAACAAAGTTACCCGAAACCCATCCTCTGAAAGTTCCGGTCAATCGCTGCGGATAACCCCTCACGCAGATTCCTGATCTTCATGTACTGTACTTCGTGCTCCGGAGATATGGAGGGAAGTCACGAGCTCAATGCTCTCCGAGATAAGAATGACTGGAAGGACATGTCAACTCCGACTGGCGGAGTAAAAAGCGCCTACGACCGGCATAACCGAGGGGTTGTGTTTGAAGGCCCACGAGCTGGGAGAGCTGGGAAGAATGGAGAAGGAAAAGGGGAAACCAGACAAAAAAGAGAAAATCTATTTCTGGGTGCCCGAGACGAGCCACGGGAAGAACGATGGGGCGAGTTATCTGTCACGGGGCGATGATGAAGGACTAAAGCTGAGAGCGATGGGGATGATGAGACGATGATTGCAGACGGACTGGTGTAGTGGGGAGGGGAGAACCACGGGCGGCCGATGGGTCCCTGGAACGTGGGGCAGCTTGAAGGAAAAAAAGGAGGGCAAGTTGACGGATCAGATTCTGCTGCAATTCCGGGCGGCTACACTGAGGATGATTATACTAGATAGATGGTAGATAGATTTGATGGCGAGGAGGGGTAGTGGAATCGTGAGATTTTAGCCGATAAAGTGGGGGAAAAGGGCACTGACATTGATGATTCCCGTCCCTTTGATTCAGTGGTAGCGATCCTTGTATATCCTCCGTAAAGATGCGTGTGATCAGTTAAGGGATGGAGCAATAGGAAGAGGTTACAGTAGGGATGGAGTGTGGTCACGAAAAAATTAATAGTAAAAGGTACGGGCTTTTCCAACCACTACTTACACACTTGACCAGCCACCCTAGCTATTGGTGGTCCTCAAATTCAGGACAATAGCAGAAGGAGAAAGGCGATTGGAAGCTTAAG
Organism: Aspergillus piperis CBS 112811; assembly: GCF_003184755.1. Lineage (NCBI taxonomy): Eukaryota > Fungi > Ascomycota > Eurotiomycetes > Eurotiales > Aspergillaceae > Aspergillus > Aspergillus piperis. The sequence continues at coordinate 813,676 of NW_020291600.1, forward strand.
TTCAGGTTCAGCCGGCCCAGCCATCGGAGACCATCCACTAAATCCACTGCACTAAACCGCACTAAGCCTGCCTGGGAGATGGTGGGAAGAGCGACCGGGACCGGGATCCAGTTCCTGACTTGCTGGTGCTCCGCTAAGGCCATTTTAGCCCGGGTTTTAGTGCCCTGCGATCGTTTGTTCCTTGAGCCTATCTCGTTGCTTTGCACGCCTTTTCCCCTCCCTCGATCCAAGACCATCCAGACTGCCTACTTGCCTACTTGCCTGCTTGCATTCATCACAATCATCATCACGCATTCATTCACTTCATCCTCAAATTCTTCTGCTCCCCCCCCTCGCTGGCATTTCGTTGTTCAGTCAACCTTCTTTGTTGCTTGGCAACCTTCCGTCCATACCACAGTAACTTCCCTTAAATCCAACGCATGCCTGCATGCATACATACCGAGAAACTCAAGATCCGGATCGCTCTCACTAACGAATCCCTCCCTCCCTCCATGGATGGATGCATGTGTGGAGATCATCTTCCTGTCACTCGGTCCCCTTTCTTGGCTGTGAGGATCCAACGATCGACTCGTCACACTTTCTCCTCACACTTTTTCTCTTTCGCTCCCCTCACGTCTTGACTTGATCCTTCTTTTTCTCGCTTCTGTCTTTGTTCTTCCCGTCCGAACTTACACTTCCTCCACTTCTGGATCCCCTCCTCGCCGTTCCCACTAGACGCTTGGACGCGCAGTGGGCCTAGTTTCGTCACCAATCGCCCTTTCTAGTCGCGTTTTCTCACCTTCCGCCTGAGACATTGCTTTTTCCTCCTTGCTCTATCGGTCGACTCCCTCCCCGATCCTTCTGAACGAACTCGCGCCTAGTGGATACGATCCTGCGAACCTACTGCAGTCTAACTGGCATCGCGCATCTTGTCAATTATGCGCATTAGCTAGGCAACTTTGGCCCATCTCACCCGCAGACACACACACGCAACATGGACCGAAATATCCAAAGACGGAGCACCGTCTCGGTGCAGTCAACTGCCCCTTCTTCCCTGCGCCATTGCTCATTTCCCTCCTCTTCAAACACCTCGCCTCCGACCGAGACGGCCTCCCTCAAACCCGAACCGAAGCTGAAGCGTGAGCTATTGACTATCCTTTCATCCCTTGATTGTTACCCAAGGGATACTTGAGACAAACAAAAGACACTGGACTGATCCTCTCCTCCCATGCAGGCCGGTCTGCTCCCCCAAAGCCTCTTGCCCTCGCCCGGGTCAAGGGAACCGTCGCCATGGACTCTTCGCCGCAAATGAATTCAGGTGCGGAATTCTTCCCAGCATCGGGCGTGCAGTGGTATTGATCGGACTATAGAAATGTCGTGGTTGAACGACGCTTCACCGATGTCGATGACCCCCAGGACCGCAACGCCGAGAACGCCGCAGCGATCTGGCGCCGGTACGCACATGGCATCACCGCAAACTTCACGCAGGAGGGAGCGAGCGCACACGCTGACTAGTGATGGACACACAGGAACTCCGGAACCTGTCCCTCCATCGCTCGTCAACCCTTCTTCGGCCCTTCTCCAGGATCTTCTCAAAGAACAACGCGCAAATCGAGTTCCCAAGGGAACTGCGTCAGAGGACGCTGGTCAGGGCGCCCCGCGCACGCCAGAACGATCTCACTCCCGGCCCCAGTCTCGATCCCAATCCCCCGCACAGTCCCAGTCGCAATCCCGATCGCAGTCGCAGGAAGAGGTGGGCTCGGAGAAACAGCGGAAAATTCAGACCGCGCTTTCGTCGGGTCTCAGGCAGCCGCATGAAATGGGGGTCAGAGAAATGGGCGAGGTAAGTGTCTCTGGGTCATTCGATCCATGTGGCCTATAGACTGACTGACCAAATGGCAGTACGTCTCCAAGATTAATAAACAAAACTTCGACTTGAAGCTCGAAATATTCCACCGTGTGCAACAAATGGCCGCTTTGGAGAAGAAACTACAGCGTATGGAGCAACTGGAAGAGGAACTTGAGCGCTTGCGAGGCCTGGAAGACGAGGTTCAGGAACTGAGGGATGCCGAGTCAGACAACCAGCGACTAAGGGAATCCAACGAACAATTACGACATGAGGTTGACAAGCGGGACCAAGCAATCACCGAGGCTGTTGATATGATCTGCCTTCTGGAGAATAAAGTGGCCCAGTTGGAAGCTGGTGAAAATCCATCGACACCTTCTACCACTCGCGGGTTCGAGGACGACGACCCCGGTGCTACGACTCCTAGGCAGAATACCACGTTTGCCGCTATTGACATCCCGGAGAGAACATCCTCATGGCGGGGTACTGCCCGTTCGAAGCATCGGCGGTCATCTTCGGATTCGCATCAACTCAAGCGAGCTCCCTCATTGTTGTCCGATGATCACAAGAGCCCCACAACACTGCAGACCACCTCAACTACTGCCGACGACCGGTCTCGTTCAGCATTGAGTGACATGACGAAATCAGAAAGTCTGCAATCTATGAGTGATTTCCTCGAGCCCGAGTCCCCAAGGCTTAGTGCTCTGAGCGAATGCAGCGAATTGTACCCGCATGAAGAAGCAAGCGATCAGTTGGATATCCCGATCAAAGAGCGAGACTCATCAGGGGTCTCGGAGGCTCCCAAAGGAACGGTTGAGGATTCCGCCAGTAAAAGCCTGATTGAATCTTGGATCCAGCCACAACGTGATGCCTTCCTGGAAGATGTGCCGGAACAGGATATATTGCCCTCGAATCTTCTCAGACAAACGGGTAAACCAAGCTTTGAGAGTGACTCATACAATAGCTCGAGCCAGAAAACACGAGTGGATAGCGTGTTTGGAGGTTCGAGATTACCCCCTACTCCAGACACTATGAGTACGGCGTACGCCACTGGCCCCAACAGGTCGAACGGCAGCATTGTTGCGGAAAAGAGCCTTGTTGATCAAGCTATGACGGCCGGACACGGTCGTCCGCGTTCTGCAGGGGCACTTACAATGAGGCGTAACTCCACTAACAGTGCAGCGGTTGGTAGCGTGGACATGAATGTAAGTGATGCCACTTTACATCGGCCTGACACCGATGAGGAAGAATCGCCTACTTTCTTCCCCTTGAACAGCCTCACATCGCGGGATCAAAGGCTATATTGCCCAGAAACCCTCGACAAGAAGAGCCTTGGGTATATTGGCCAGAATGCATTTCTCAATGGTGAAGGCCTTGACAGGGTTTTTTCAAAGCTCGATAATAGCTACTATGGGTCCATGGCACAGGATGAATCTGACAGCTCCTTGTCTTCATCGCCTCCTTTGACGCCCCAAGATTGGGTTGAGGCTTCTAAGCCGAATGCCAAACGCCGACGGGACAAGTCTGCTATGATGCCTCTTGTACCTAAATCGAAAAACCCCCGACCTCAGGAGACGCGAATCACTAGTCAGTCGTCTTTTATTGGTCGTCGGCACAGCATCGATAGCACCATCAGGGACTCGGATGTTCCCATGATTCCCACACTGGATATACAGTCGCTAGAGTCTGGCTTGCAGCCTGGGCCCGAACTAGATCGTCGGATGATCGGACGCAAGATTAGCATCCGCCCTCCTTTCTTTGCACGTTCGGCGCCCCCTCGTCGTCTCCAGCCTTCCCTAATGTTCGATGGTTCGGATTCAGACGATGGAGCTCCTCCTCCCATTATTCGTAAAGCACGCGATGACAATCCAGCCAAACCAACTAAGACGGCTTTCAAAGCCGAAAGCAATAGTTCCAGTTTCTCTTCGTCTGTGCCAATGCCTGCCGACGCCAAACGGGGAGATATTCATCGGACATTGCCACACTCCTTTACCGAATCCGGCTTCATGAACAATGCAGTGGCCAAACCGCCGCCGCCCGACCCCAAGGACCACAAGCGGCGCAGTTCCCTTGGAATCTTCAGCTGGGTGAAAGGAGCTAGCGGGCTTGGGAAGAAGGCGGAACCAGAGCTTCCAGTGAAGGGCAGCGCGCCCAGTACTGCCTTGGTCAAGAGCAGACCTCCTCGGGCGACTCCAGAGTCAGGAAAGAGTGCTTCTGACTCCGGTAGAACCATTGAGATGGGCGCGATGAACGTTGCCATTGATGACATTGCCTCGAAGTCCAAACATTCAAACCACGACGAAGAAACAGGCCGACGACCAAGGTACATCGACCGACGGGCTCGTCGTGGCTAAATTGGCAGTTGCCTTATCCCGCTTACGAATTTCTTTCTTTCCTTTCTGTTTTTGCATCTTTCCCGGGACTGTTTATGATCTATCACGATACCCCATGAGTTACATGTCTGATGACACGGATTTGTACCAGTATTGCATGCGCAGCAGAGAGTACCGCGTTTCTGACGTTTTATTTTTGGGCCATTAGAGGTGGTTGCTAATTCTTTGTTGCTTGCTATACACATGGTATCTGGCTGGCACACGATATCATTTTGTGCTTCTTGCTTTGGTGATTTTTTTTTTCAATACCTGACGTTGTGATCGTTCGTTCTTAATGAGATTTCAAGCAGTGGTTCTTACCAACTAGTCAGTCTTGCGAAATTACCAGTATACCGTCTTAAAGGACTTCTTGATAGCCTTCCTTGATCATCAATTAATCCAGTGAAAAACCAGAACAAACCTTGAGGTAGTATCCAGTAACTTACAGTACTACGAACCGGCACCAACACCATATAGACCGTAAACAGCCCAACCCTCATAACCCTTCCATGCGTTCAGTCGGTAGTTTGTACCTTATTATACCGTGGTTGAGAGATTAGGAATCCACAGTAGATGGAACGCAAGAGTACTCAGTAGTAAGACCGTCTACTGAGACCTATAAGGTCCCTTTCCAACTAACCTCTTTGATCTGATTGTTTCTTTCCAGTGGACGAGAGATCTAGCGTTAGATACCACAAAATGCTATGGATATGCAGATAGTATATGTTGAGATGGGGGGTTTAAACCTTCCCAGATGAATTTAGCAAGTAACTTTGATGGTATGTATACAAGACACTCTTTTATGATGATGATGATGATGCAATATAATAATAAGAAGTAGCAAGTAAGTAAGTACTCCATACACGCCTGTCCTGTCCTGTTCTCCCCTATTTTATCTTAGCCTTGCCTTGCCTTGCCTGCTTGTGTTGTCAATCTATATAATAAAATTATGTAAATAATGCCGTCCGCCATACCATTACCCAATGCAACCAGCCTATACAAAACTCCCATACCCAAAACTCCAACATGAACCTTTTCTCAAGAGGGAGATGAAATATCAATACCACCCCGTCCCATCCTCCCCCCTCTTCTTCCCCTTCGGATTCATCGATATAATCCTCTGTCCAGGTAAGGTATCATCCGCAATCGAAGCTTCAAAAATCCCTGAGATAGACCGCTTCCCCAGCATCTGAAACGAATCATACCCCTCCAGTAACCCATTACACGCTGCCCATTCCCTCGACAGCCGCGGTGACTTCCCGTCACCTAGATCACACCACCGGGTGACCACAATTGCATGTCGGAAGTGCAAGGAGCGCGGGTCCGTGCGATCCTCGGTCAACTTGATCTCGACGAGGTATTCGGACGGACACTCCGGACAGCGGCGCATGGGGCGACATTTCCCGCATAGAGTGGCAATGGAATTAGGGTTATGAATGCGCCGCGCCATGAGGTCCTTCGCGCGGTGTTCGAGACCCTGTAGGGCGGAGGTGTCGCGGGGTTTGGGGATGTGAGTGAGGGCGCATTTGCAGACGTTCATGAGTTCGCCGTCGCGCCAGTGTGCGCAGGCAGAGAAATACGGCCAGTAGTCTTCGCGGGAGTAGAGGAGGAGACGTTGCGAGCTGGGCGGGAGGTCTGGGTCTGCGAAGCGGGTGCTGATGACCCGCATCAGCAGGTGGCCTTTGTGGATGTGGAAGCGGGTGTGGTGGGACCAGTCGTCGCGGCGCCAGCGGCGGGAGAGGGAATCCGGGGGTAGGCCGTAGGAGGGGGAGAAGTTGTGGGCGCGCATGACGAGTTGGACGAAGCTGAAGGGGAGGGTGCGGCCGTGGGTGATGCGGTGACGCGGGGGCGGGAGGAGGGAGTTGCGCATGTTGGGGCAGTTGAAAAGAGGGTTGATGACATGGGCGGGTTGCAGTTTCTCGTGGCCTTCTTGGGTGCGACGGTGGTAGCGGGCGCAGGGAAAGCAGAGGAGGTGATGGGGGAGGTAGCGGTCTTGGGAGACGAGGAAGTCGGATCGGTATTCGCGGTTGGAAGGGTCATTGAGGGCTTGCCAGGGTTGAAGCGGGGCGAGCTTGGAGAGGAGGGTTTTGCTGGCGAAGGCGAGACTGGCTTGGTCGGCGGGATTGAGATAGAAGCAGATCTCTGCCCAGAGGATTGGGGTAAGACTGGCGATTAAGGGCTCGCCTGGAGGACGGTTGTCGAACTCGGAGCGGTTGGCGTAGGGGTCTGAAGGGTCGATGTCCTGGACGCCGATGGCGTGCAGGATTTCGGTGTGATCGCGGCTTTCACCGAGTTGGGTGTCTTTGTTGGCGTTGAGTTCCCGGTATTTGAGGCGATGGGCCTCCAATGGCGCCAGGGAGGGCAGTGGAGGGACATCTTCGCTGGTGGTGCTGGGCCGCTTGAAGCCGGCGCGGAGGTCTGGAGTGGATGCGCTGTAGCCCTTGCGTAGGACTTGTCGGGATTTCTTGGGCCGGAGGGCATTGGCGAAGAAGGCGCGGAAACCGCGCCTTTCTCCCGGGCTGTCATCGGACATTGGGGGGAGGATTTGAGGGTGAAGCGGAGAAGATGGGAGGTCGAAGAGAAGATGAAGATGAAAGATGAAGCCGGCGATGCAGCGAATGTGAAACATGATCGGCGCTGTATTACGTTTACCGGATGTTACGGAGCTGACATCCGCCACCTGCCGAGCTTCAGCCACTGTGGCTGATGAGGAACATGAATCTATTGGTTTGTTTACGGAGAGAAACGAAGAGAAGAGAGGAGAGTGCCATTAATACGGAATTTGCATTAGGGCATCGGGTTGAGCCTGATTAGTTCCAAATCCATAGTACACATAATACGCAGATCCACAATCGCTAATCAAGCCGCGTCAATATACAGTTCATATCATAAGAAAAGCTTTACGCGGAGAAGCGCTTCTCCACGGCCTTCCAGTTGATGACCTCCCAGATGGCCTTGAAGTACTCGGCCTTGCGGTTCTGGTATTGGAGGCTAGAAAATGATGTTAGCTTCTGGTAATCTTCACGGGTTAGGACGGGTGTACTTACTAGTAGGCGTGCTCCCAGGCGTCAATACCCAGCAGGGGCTGGAACTGGCCGACAACGGGGTCCTGGTTCTGTAAAAAGGTTAGCCAACTTGAAGGCTTTCTTCACACGAATGGTGCAGTCTTACGGCGTAGGCCTTGATGCCAATGTGACCGGTCTGCTTGTCCTTGACGAGCCAAGCCCAGCCGCTACCCTGGATAGCAGCAAGAGTAGCATTCATCTTGTTCTGGAATTCCTCCAGGCTGCCGTAGGTGTCGTTGATGGCAGTCGACAGGGCACCGGACGGGGGCTCACCACCGCCAGCGCTCTTGGGAGCAAGGTTCTCCCAGAAGAGGGTGTGGTTCAGGTGACCACCACCGTGGAAGTTGATCAGGGGCTTGAGAGCGATCTGAGCGGCAATGTCGTTCTTGTGCTGGGCCTCCTGGAGCTGCTCAATGGCAGTGTTGTAGCTGTTGACGTAGGTCTGGTGGTGGTTCTTGTGGTGAAGCTCCATGATCTTGCCGGAGATGGAGGGCTCGAGAGCGCCATAGTCGTCTACAAGGAGTCAGTTCAGTCACTACAAGCTCTATATGACTCTAGAATCGCAGGGGAATGCATACAGGACAGGTCAGGGAGAGTAGCCTTGCCGCGGGCAAAAGTCAAGCCCGCCATGCCGGCAGTTCTGGGAGTAGCCGAAGCTCCGGCGCGCAGGGCCGTACGGGCAGAGGTGCGGACGAGGGAAGCAGCCATTGTGAGCGTTAATTAGAACAGAGCAAGATGCACTATTACAATAGATCCGGGGGTGTTTAGGGGATGAGAGGAGAGTTGCTGAAGAGAAAAAGGGAGAAGAAGGAAGAAGGAGAGATGAAGAAGTTCAACGTCATAACGGCTTGTTTCTTCGGAGGGCGCATTTCCCCGCGCCGAACTTTCCCGGCATTTGGATCCACCATCTTTTAGCTTCATCCATCCATACTCAATCACAATCTCCGTCATGCTGCCGGGCTTTCTCTCGCCTTCATCGCCGTGAATCTCGATCCCTTCCTTTGTGCCGCCCTTCGCCCTCCAGCCCGGCCATGGAGTCCCCCTCATCCTCGCCCTACGCCGGCCAAAAACGCAAGATCGCCGACATGAGCTCCGATGAAGAGGAAGAAGAAGATTACCGCCCAACCATGGGCTTTCGCGGGTTTGCTCGCGCGTCGTCTCGCTCCGAGTCGCCTCCATCTCACGGCGGGCTGGGAAGCGCCCGTCGTAACCCCCGCAATAATACCGCGCAGTCAGCGATGAAAGGCGGCGGCAACAATGCTAGCAAAGGAATGTCCGGAGGCAATTCCTTCGCCGCGCGCATGATGGCCAAGATGGGTTATGTCGAGGGACAGGGTTTGGGTTCTTCCGGCCAAGGTATCGTCAACCCGATTGAGGCCCAGGCTCGTCCTACAGGTGCCGGTTTGGGTGCGGTCCGTGAGAAGACAAAACAAGCGCGGGAAGAGGAAAAGCGGGCGGCAGCTCTCCGGGGCGAATCCGTCGAGGATAGCTCAGATGAAGAGCGCAAGAGGCGACGGAAGAAGAAGGAGGAGCGCAAACGAGAGGGCCGGAGCGGTACAGGGACACCAGTGGCTCGCGCGAAGCCCCAGTTCCGAACTGCGCGCGAGATGGAAAAGGATATGGAGGGCTTGGAAGTTCCGAACGTGCTGAAGTCGCTGATCGATGCGACTGGGAAGGACCAGAAGGTGCTCACGTCTACAGCTGGTCTGATGACGCCGCAGACGTTCGTTACCCAAGGAGAAGGAGAAGCCTGGAAGATCGCGCAACGCGCACGAAACGACCTAGAGGCATTTGCAGACGAGTGGAAGGGTCTGACAGAGCGGAAGAAATACATCGAGCTAGAGGAAGCCCAAGTCGTGGAACAGCTAGATACGAATCAGCTCAAGGCCGACCAGCTGTCTGAGCTCGTCACAGCCATCGGCCAGCTAGAGATCTTCCAGAAGGAAGACACTCGGGCGAAATTCGACGAAATCACCGACAAGCTGGAGTCCATGGAGATTAAGTACCGCAACGAGATTGATGAATACCGACTGCCAGAAACGGCCGTCGCAGCTCTTCATCCTCTTTTCCGTCAAGCGATGGAAGAATGGGAGCCTCTCAGGGACCCAACGTTCCTTGTATCCAACCTCCGTCGTCTCCAACCTCTGCTCCTCCGAAAAGCCAACACCGAACACACCCAGCGACAATCCACCTCCCCCTACGAAACCATGATCTACACTCTATGGCTACCCCGAGTGCGCTCCGCCCTCCTCAACGACTGGGATGTATACGAACCCGCCCCAGCAACCTCCCTCATCGTCGCCTGGAAAGAGCTCCTCCCCTCCTTCGTCTACACCAACGTCCTCGACCAACTTGTCGTACCCAAGCTCACCAACGGCCTCAAAGACTGGAAACCCCGAAGCAGCAGTCGCCGCCACCACACCTCATCCACCAACAGCTCCCGCTTCCCCTGGTGGCTCTTCACCTGGCTTCAATACCTCGACGAGCGACACACCAACCCCAAGCAACCCACGGGCCTCCTCTCCGACGCGAAGCGCAAATTCCGCGTCGTCCTAGACAGCTGGGACCTCAACAAGGGACTGATCAACGGCATCGAACTCTGGCGCGACGCCCTAGGCTCCGAATTCGACACCTGTCTCCGCAACCACCTCCTCCCGCGCCTCGGCCGCCACCTCCGCGAAGACTTCGAAGTCAACCCACAAGACCAAGACCTCACAGCCCTCGAAAACGTCCTGAAATGGAAAGACTTCTTCAAACCAAACGTCATGGGTCTTCTCCTCGTCGCCGAATTCTTCCCCAAATGGCACAACATCCTCTACATCTGGCTCACCAACGACCCCAACTACGAAGAAGTCGCCGAATGGTTCACCTGGTGGCGCACTCAAATCCCTGCCGATATCAACGACCTCACCATCGTCGACGACGAATGGAACAAGGGTCTCCAAACTATGGACCTCGCCTCCCAGCTAGGCGATCGTGCCGCTGCTGAACTTCCTCCGCCTTCATCTACCACTACTACCACCACCGAACACGCAACAACAAAACCCACAGACAAACCCGCTGCTGCTGTGCCAACAACAACAGCAGAACAACCCCGCAAACCCAAAATCATCGAAGAAGTCGCCTTCAAAGATATTCTCGAATCATGGTGCATGGAACAAGGCCTCATTATGTTGCCGTTGCGTGAAGCGCATCCGCAAAACGGTCAGCCTTTATTCCGCATTACGGCTAGTGCGACGGGTAAGGGCGGTGTTGTGGCGTTTGTGCAGGGGGATGTGGTCTGGGTGCAGAATAAGAAGGCGAAGGAGATTTGGGAGCCTATGGGGTTGGAGGATCAGTTGGTTGAGAAGGCTGAGGGGAGGTAGACTGGTAGATTTTTAGCATTGATCGGATATATACTTTTTTGTTATCTCACTGGTTGTGGGATGGATTATTTTCCTATTATTATTTGCTATTGGATTTGTGGGTTAGTTGTGATACCATACCATACTTACATACTATTACTATGAATCTTATGCTTCATGTTGGGGCAGGTCAACTACTATCATTGCTATACTTTTTTACTCGACTGTATGTATGTTTTTCAAGTAAGTTCGCGTAGTTGATTGATTGTGACTACAATTATGCTCAATATGAAAGAGAGAAAAGTCTTGTTCATCATCAGACGTCATTCCTATTATATCTATCTGAAATATCAATGACATGAATATGTATAAGGTAAGTACCGTGCAGCTATATATACCGATAATGTACCTGATGTGGAATCCAGGCATCCCCAGAGAAATTTGAACCTGTGCCAGGCCGAACCCAGGACCCAAGTAGCCATGCCGTAACCCCGAGTGCAAAGCAATGAGAAAATCAAGACGCTAAATCGCTGAATCAAATGTTGAAAAAGACAAAGCCACCGTTCTATGACGTGGGTTTAAGAAGAATACTATGCACCGTTCTGTCCTTCTTCTTCTTCTTCTTCCGAATCATTCGTGTCGAGCCAGCCACGCGACATCTCGACGGCCTTGGACCACTGACGGTACATCTTCTTGCTCTGCACTGGGGAGGCATGGGGAAGGAAGGTCGTGCGGTTTGCCCGGTTCATGTCCTTGAGCTCGCTGAAATCCTTCCAGATGTTGACCGCGAAGCCAGCTGCGATGGCGGCTCCCAGCGCCGTCGTCTCGTGCATGGCCGGGCGTTCAACGGGGATTTGAATGATATCGGCTTGAGTCTAAGAGGGGGGCATTAGTCTCCGTTGATCAGGTGACAGGAATCATGTGAGTAACCTACCTGCATGCAGATATCGGAATTGCTCATACCGCCATCGACGGCCAATTCCGACAACTTGTGACCACTGTCCATCTCCATGGCATCCAAGATGGCCTTGGTCTGGAAGCAGGCAGCCTCCATGGTGGCACGTGCAATGTGTCCACGCTGGGTGTGCTGAGTGATACCAACTGAATTAAAGTCAGTAAATATTTTTCTCACACAGAACGGCGCAGAATGCGGGTGAACTTACAGATGGTTCCCTTGGCATCATCGATCCAGTAGGGTGCGAACAGACCACTGAAGGCCGTGACGAAGACACAGCCGCCACTGTCGGGAACGGTCGCAGCGACCTCGCTGACTTTACGGGAATCACGGAAGAAACCCATGTTGTTCATCAGGAAGGAGATACCACTTCCAGCAACAGCGACACTGCCCTCCAAGGCATACACAGGCTTGCGGTGCTTGCCCAACTGGAAGCCCACGGTGCCAAGCAAGCCATGCTTGGAGATAACAGGCTTCTCACCAACGTTGTACAGAAGGAAACAACCCGTGCCATAAGTGTTCTTCGCAGATCCGGGCGTGAAGGCACAGTGACCGACCAAGGCAGCAGATTGATCTCCAAGACAGCTTGTGATGGGGATGCCCTCAAGCGGGCCGTCTCTGACCCACCCGTAGCCCTCGGGGTCAGACGAAGGGAGAATCTTGGGCAGTCTGATCTTGTTCTTGTCGATTTCGAAAAATTTCAACAACTTATCATCGTAATCAAGCGTTTCGAGGTTCATGAACATGGTTCGTGAGGCGTTCGTGACGTCAGTCACCAGCCGGCCGCCCTCCGGGCCACCGTTCAGGTTGTACAACAGCCAGGTGTCGATGGTACCAAAAGCCAGGCGGCCCTCATCATATGCCCTCTTCACCTCGGGGAGGTTGCGGAGCATCCACATGAGGGTGACGGAGGAAGGGTATGTCGACAGGGGAAGGCCGCAGATGTTTGATAGCTCATCCGCACCCTCCTTTGCCTTGAGTTCTCGAACCAGCCCAGTGGTTCTGGTATCTGGCCACGCGATTGCGTGGTGTAGAGGCTCACCAGTTTCCCAATCCCAGCACACTGTTGTCTCACGTTGACTGGTAATACCAATAGCCTCGATATCGTCCCGGGAGTGACCGAGTGCGAGGAAGGTCTTCATAGCTTCTTCAATGCAGGTGTAAACGGAATCGACGAGTTCAAAGGGGTCTTGTTCGTGCCATCTAAGAAGTAGAAAACAGACATGAGCGTGATGAAGACGGACTGTGGGTGGAATGGTGAGACTTACCCTGATTTCTCGTGGATTTGGCGGAATTCCATCTGGTACTTGGCCACAGGAACACCAGTGCAGTCGAAAATGATGAAACGAGAGCTGGTGGTACCGGTGTCAATGGCACCGATAAAGCGATCCTTCATACTGCTTCCGTGACGGCTCTCGTTGGGTTGTAACAGGGAGCGGTTGCCATCGTGCGACTGGTAGGCGTGAATGTCCATGAAAGGCTGGGGTTCTTCCTGCTCGACGGCGGAGTCGAGGTCGGCCATATCGAAAGGATTCCTCATCTTGGAGGTGGTAATTGGTGGGGTTCTGGCCTTCTTGGTGGAGGGATTGAGAGGATCGGGGAGAGCGATAGAGTCAAAAGTGATGGTGGGTGATTTCTGCATTTGTGCGGTGGGAGGGGCTTTTGAGGCTCCGACTTCTGATTTCCTAAAGAGGGAGGATAGAAGTGACCAGGAAGGCAGAGCCTGAAAAAGGGAAGAACTGATTGGAGAAATCGTGGCGGTATTGAAATAGAAAGGAGGGAGGAAAACAGGATTACGTCCTTAGTCCGATACTTAAGGAAGAAACGGACGAGTGGGTGGGTGGGGGATAGTAAGAGTAGTAAGGCTGGAACTACGAAAATGAGGACGCCCGGTGGCGGCAGTTGCAGCAAGCCAGTAGTAGTGCAAGTAGTACAGATCCAAGAGTGTGCAAGTATGAGAGCAGCGAGCAGCAAGAGAGCAAGGACCCAGCGCGACGGATGGTGACGTATGCGTGATAACCGATTGGGTGGAGAGGGATCCGAGAGATGAATCTGGAGAAACAAGAGGAGGCGCCAGGTGTGGATAAACCGCTGAAAGGCTGGAGGAAGGTTGAGAGGAGGGACCGGAAGAGAGGAGAGTGTCCGCAAGAGAGAGGGTATGAGGTCACAGAGAAGACTGGATAAGACCGGGTGTGGTTTATTGGGGTGTGGCGACGGGTAGAAGGGAAGGGAAGGAGAACAGAACGGAAGGGAATCAATTAAATCTGGCTCAAGAGATGTTGGAGGCAGGATGAGGGAGACTCTTTATCCAACTCGGTGGGACCTCTTTTTCTTCTTGTTCACGTTGTCCTCGGGGTTGCTGATAATTTATTCCTTTAGATTTTCTATTTTATTTTTATTTTAATTCTTTGCGTGGTAGTCCCTCAATTTTTCCCTTTTCAATCAAATTATTAAAAAAATGTGCCCCCCCAGATAGGATTTGGGTCATGCATAGCTTGTTCCGGGGAATCCCCTGGGTCTAGGTGGTATTCCTGCCGGAAAGTAAGGTCCAAGGTCGAGTCGAGTCCAATCCGACCTAGACTAGATCGCTAGTACGGTACCAGTACCTGCTGCTATCGACTGGACTAGCCCGGGGAAACACTAGAAAGAGGTAGTAGTAGAGGAAGAGGAGAGAGGGGGGTCGGGGGGGAGTACACTCTCACTCAATACCAATACAGAGACAGACAGACAGAACAAGAGGGTCAGAAGAGCAGGTGCAATGGACTAGCGGCGAGTACCCAATCTGGCAATATGCTGGATGCGCATCCCCGTTCGTCCATGGCGGAGAAGTGGGGGCGTGGGGGAAAGGAACAAGAGGAAAAGAGGGAAAGAGGGAAAAAAAAAAGAAAAAAGGGAAAAACGCAGCCAGCAATCAATGGGTAATCCCCTTCCTTTCCCACTAATCTTTGCCTTCCTTCCTCCCCTTCTGGGCCCTTCTCATCATTTTTTTTTCTGATCAGACGACCACTGCCCGTCGTCAGCATTGACACCCGCCCCTCCCTCATCCCCCCCCCGTTGGTCTTTTCTTGTCGAACACTTGTGAAGGTTCTCCGTTCCTCCCCCCTTACGCGGATGGCAACCATGCCTTCCGGGTGATTTTAGGAAGGTTTACCCCTGGTCACTCGCCATTCTTATCTCTTTAGCTTATTCGGTGGGCTTCCATCGGCGTTACGGATTCTGGAGTAGTTACTACTGATTACTGAATACAGTAGTACCTGGCAGGTTGTGGATGGATTCAAATTTCTCCATTGAACCTTTTCTTTTTTTTTCCCCCTCTTGATTCGTTCCTATCGCTTGTGTTTGAGAGTTTCAGTTTACTACAGTAGAAATTGATAGATATTGATCGTAACTTATTTGAGGAACAATATGTAAATGCAATCATCTCCAGCTGTCACGACATCTTTTCGACCCAAACGACCGGATATAACGCCGACAAGGTTTCACAGCTCACAGTTCACTCATTTCCTTTTTTTTTCTTCTCTTTCCTCAATCTTCTCTCATCGGCAAGGTATCCGACCCAGCAGACCGAGTAGGTAGTATTCCAGAGTTAGACAAGCGCTAAGAATAGTCGCTGGGCTCCCACATGACACTCATGGCGGACCCATAAAAATTCCATGGATTTCTGTTTCCAGGACAATCCCTCCACCCGCATTAGCTAGCGTCTGTGCCTAGAACCACCCGCGAACACGGAGCCATATGGAAGAGAACATCAGGATTCAATTGGGTCCAAAACAAGCAATTAAGGGCTGACTGACCTGCTCAGATTGCGATGTGAAACATGGCAGATGCTGATATTCATCGTGATATTGATATTGGATCTTTTTATTGCTCTTATTTCCGATACCGCTGGTTTAATTGGTGTGATTAATGGTTTCGCGCCCAATCCCATGTACAACTTTCACAATTAAACAATCAATCGCGATTCTGATCTATCAATCCGATTCCTTGTTTGAATACCAAGAAAAAAACCGCAGATGCCAGATCAATGCATCGTACATCGATACGTAAGCCTGCCCGACCTAACTAAACAACTGGACAATTCAGGATGCAGTGTACAGTTATGAGTGCCTGTATACCGACATGTCCCCTCGAAGATCTACAATCGGCATCCCTAGAACCCAATGGATCTCCGGTCCATCTGCCCCAGAGACCGTAGACCGTCTTCTCGTCTTGCGCCCCTTCGACCTCCGCTCCCCCTTGACAACAATCCCTGCCAAGGATCCGACTCAACAACCAGAACGGCGGGGTCGGCGCTGAATGGACAAATGTCGCGACTTGAGGGCGAAACGCGCAAGAAAAAAAAAAGAGGGGCTCTGCGGGTGAGTCTCCGACTCCGCTACTATGGGATTCTGCGCTTCTACTTTGACTAGATGGATTACTAGATTCCTGTCGATCGAGCACATGACAATGTCCATTTTTCTCCCGCTAGTCCCTTTTTAACGCGTTGTTCAAGCAATCGGCGATCTAGACCGGGGTCTTTCGACCCCTGGCTCCAATATTCTTTCCTTTTTTACTGTTTTTTCTTTCTGATCACTTGAACACCGAATGGATAATTCTCCTTTTTCCTTTTCTTCGCCTGTCGTTTTCGGATAGTCCTGCTGTGCTGTTGCGCTGCTTAAGATCTTCAGCCCATTCTGAGTAATAGTAGATAGTAGTCCCTTCACAGTTCACCCGTTTTCTTAAAGCACGGGAGCACGTACATAAACTACCATACATACTAGTAGCGATCAAGTGACTACTAATCCATCCATCTCAATGGATGCGTTGTCCCCTGCCCTCCATATGCAATCACATTTTACTTTGGCCTTCTAGACCGTCGGCTCCCCTGACTGGCGACCTTCTAGCGTGCCGCTGTACCATTCTCCATTTGGCAGAGAGACATGGGGGAGGCGACCTCGTTCGGCCCTGTGATTTACGGAGAAATTTTACAATCCGGATACTCGGTTCGGCTTGGCTGGGGGAGGAAGGGAAGCCTAGCAGCTGGGCTGGGGGGGGCCACGGGACCAATTCTCCCGGCTATCGTCCTGGCGTTCCGGCTAACTCCAATACTCTTCTTCTGCTCGGACCAGTCCAGACGCGCCAAAATATAGTAGGATTAATTATCCCAACCCCAGTACCACGATATCGATCCATCGATGAATTCAAATCGCTTCAGACTTCCCTATCTCTCCCTGGAGAATTTAATGACACTACCAATATGCGTCCATGGAATGGAAATCAATCATGCCGCCTGCCTACATTTCTCCGTCCGTATAGTGAACCGCCACGGCAGGGCCGCCCCCAAATCTAACTCCCGGGTGGTGACGTCTTCGACCGGACTTGACCTTCCTAAGGGCCACCTCAATAAATCACACCCACCGACACAAACAGCTCCCAAGTAACGCAAGCAAGCAAGCAAGCCAGCCAGCAGAAACCCCCAAACCCGCCCGCCCATCATCAACTAGCCACGACATTGATCTGCCATCTATCCCTATTCAGGTATACGAAGCAACTGCCCCAGGAACCGTTGTGGTCCTCCCCAAATTGAGCGGAGAAGAAGATCAACAGGTTCAGCTTCCAATATGGTCATCTATGTAATCATTCGCCTTTCGAGTATGACCTCACTAGACTATCAGCCCCGAAAGCTCAATTGCCAAGGATCTATATCATCATCCCTCAATGATGCAAAGCTGATATGGGGAAAACCCATCATTCATGGACCGCAATCACATCAGCCACATCCGTTTTTATCGCCCTGGACCACGGGCTCGTCTCGCCCCAAAAGGGCGGGCCGACACATCCCTACCAATTCCCATCGAAGAAACATACCCTGTCCGCCGAAACAAAGGACCCCTAGCCAGATATCATTACCTATCTACCCATATTAGCTACAAGATCCCCCGATTCAAGCATGTGGATGTATGCCTAAGGTATACACATCCACACACACACAGCAAAGCAACAACCGGATCCAGACCCGCGGCGGCCGTCCACCACCACACATACTCACACACGCACATCGTCAACCCCGAAACCTGTTTCAATGCGGCACCTCCCCGTTCCGGTCGTCATTGTTGGCTCTTGATCTGCACAAGCAGCATACACACACATCCGTATCACACGCCATAGTAACCCAGTCCCAAGTCTTCCTGCTACTTCCCCCCCTAAACTGGACTACTTACTATACTACTTACCTATCACAGAACAAACACACTCTATATCCCACGACTCGGATTCGTTCGGAACATCCGACATTGCAGAAAGCAAATGCCGTCCGTCCAACCCTGCATGCCACATTCCAGACCTGCTGTTCGTTCGTTCGTTCGTTGTTCGTTGGGCGCGCCCGCCCAACCCTTATCTTTATTACCTTACTTTACCTGCATTTAGTCAAGCATACGGTATACCGTTGGTTTTATACATAGTTACCGCAGAAAAGCCACCCGGAGTTCCGACGAGCCTGGGCACTTCTCGTCTTACTTTCCTTTTCTGTTCGGGTCAGGTAGGTCGTTTTTCTGCCGGATTTGGATGGAAGTTCTTCAACCCAACCGGACTTACATACGTACTACTGTCCTTTTTTGCAATCTACCCTTGCTGGCGGGGCCCCACTCCCTGCCTAATTTTATTTTATTTTATTTCACCTTTTCTTTTCTTTTTACTTTTCTTCTCGGCCGTATATGCAGCCTTTTGCTACTTATAGTGCTTGGTACATGCTGTAGATAGATACTATTTGGTAAGTAGGTGGTAAATTGTTTTTGGATTGGGTTTGGTGTTACTACTAGTAGACACCGTCACCTGACTTCAATTGATACTATCTTTATATATAAATCTCCGGAGGGGGGAGGTGTGATGTCTGGCTAGACCTTCCAACTGGCGCTCTGGCTGTCCTTGTGGTAGACTGAAACGATTGAACTGTGCAATTGTGCCAAACTGAACCTACTAAATACGAGAGAACTGTTTTACTCAGTTACTTACTTTGATAGCTCATCACAGTGATGAAAACCTCAATACGGAGTGTACTATTACCCCCATTGATTGGGCCAATAGTACTACAGTAATAAAAAGAATGATAACCGCTCATGGCACAAACAAATGAAACTTCCAGCAGCTGCTGGCGTTGTTGATTTCGCATGTAATCTACAAGAAACACATCAACCCAAAATAAAAAAAACAGTAGTAGTAGTATAAAACTACATCATACATAAAGACCCGACATGATTTCTACTGTATCACAACCATGCTTGCCACAGACAGCCTGGATGACTTTCCCCCCATCCCCAATTCTCCGAATTGCCCTTTGTACTATATACTTTTCAGGGAATTAAAATAAACCAACACTTTGACATGAGATATCAATTGATTTTAATCCCTTACTCGGCATCCTCGAGCTCAGCGCGACGACGGGCCTCAACCTCCTCCTTCTCCTTCTTCTGCAGGAAGATCAGAGCGTTGATCTTGTCCTTGATGGTGTGCTCAGTGCTGAGGGTACCAGCGATCTGCTCACGGCCGATCAAGCTGGCAACAATGCTGGCACCGACGATGAAGGTGAGGACGAAGCGGTACATGCCGTACCAGGCGGGGGCGCGGCCGGCAGCAGCGGCGCGAGCGTCGTTGTAGTACAGGAAGGTGAAGGCAAGGAACTGAGAGATCAGGGCATACTCAACGGGGAGCAGCAGGGTAGGCCAGGCAACGGCAGGGGCGATAACACCGGCAGCGTAGCGCTTGTAGCCGTACTTGCCGCCGTAGCCGGCCCACTCGAGACCCCAGTGGATGGCACCGAGGAAGGAGAGGATCTGTTGTTGGGTGGTCTAATTAGCTGGGATATTCTTGGGACAAGTGGGGGTTTGCTGTCAGATTGAGGCTGGGTTACTTACAACAGCACCGTAGCCGACCTGGATGGGCTCGATCATGTGCAGCATCAACTCGGCGCTCTGGCCGGAGAAGATCAGACCATCACCGGCCAAAGCGGCGGTCTTGACCTCATAGGCGAGGGCGACGGTCTGCAGGGAAGTAGCAACGTAGGGGATGACACCGGCCATTCCGAGGTAGAGAGCCTCCTTGGGGACGGCCTCCAGGCTGAAGGTGTCCTTGATGACTTTCTATAGGTTTGAGATATAGTCATTAGCGCATTGGACTCCAGAGGTATCGCCGAGAGACTTAGTTGCCCCGCAGAAGTAGCGATATCTGGGGAAGAATGGAAACACATACAGCCTCGGTCTTGATACCGGCCATCATGTCGGGCTCCTCGCCTTCCTGTGGATCTTCGATCAGCAATTGAATCAATTATAGTACTCAATTCGCCTCGTTCCCAGCTCACCTTAGCGGAGGTGGAGGCATAGCGGACAAGAGCGGTGGTGACGGGCTTGCGAGCAGCCAGAGCGAGGCTGGGGGAGGTGGTCGGGCGAGCGGGATAACGAGCGGAAGAGGTCAAGGGAGCCTTGAAGACATTGTTGGACAGGGCCGAGCGGGCGACCGAGGCGTTGGAGCTCGAGATAGCCCTGAGGACAGAGCGGGCAGCAGTGGTTCTGTACAGCATTGTCGTCTAGACAGCTGATTTTTTTTCCCGATATCCGCGGTTAGCAAGGTGGAGGGTGGAAGAGCTCGGAAGCAAGCAATTCGGGGGTATACACACCCAATTGAGCTGGTGGAAGAAGGAGAAAAAGGTGCAAGAGCGGAGATGAGGGTATTCACCCAGAAATTGGTCGAGATTGACTCGTGGGAGTGGAGATGTCAGGCCGGGGAAGCAATTCGATCCTGGAGACCATGAATGAATGAGGTGATATTATGCTGAGGTGCGGTCACGTCGTTCTCCGGCATACTGTAGACACCAACCCCGCAGGTGTCATAGACAATGCCTCAGGCATGACTGGTCCAAACCACCACGCGGGCTGACTCAGCCACGAGGGCTGCAGCCCTAGACAGCTAGTCTCGAAGTGGAAGGGGGTCCTCTCAGCTCAGGCCATGCCATGGCAGAAGCACCGACGTCACTCAGGGCCCGATTCTACTGTGAGACAGTGACTGAGAGTCTCCGTAACTGCTCCGTACCGCGTCACGGCGTTTACTTACGCAGCGCTCTATCCACCCTCTTCCTTCCCCCTATTAGTGATTAGTTTCTTCCCTTCGTATTATTATCATCGGCCCAGCACATGCCTTCTCAGGTACACTCGCCCATCTAGAGACAAGTCTCGTCCTCCACTCTTTCACAATTGGGTTACTGGGCCAAGCCTGATACCCAACCTTCGACTACTTACTATTCCCCCCTCCTTTCCCTTACACTCTTCCGTCTACCTGAACTGCCGCGGGAATACGTCAGCTAGCCCTTCCACGTTCCTCTTTCGTTTTCTCCGCACTTGATTCACTATCTATACTTCCACTTTTTGTTAGCCCATTGCTTGCACTTGCCGCCCGCATTTTGTACTGCGTGCATACTGAGCCAACCTTCTGCATGGCTCTTTTCTCTATTATCTGCGAGTGCAACTAGAACTCGCGCATCATTGAAAGGTCTTTCCCATTCTATTCATTTGCTTGCTCGACCGCCCTTTATTTCTCCCACCAATCTGGAATTATTGCATCGATGTCATGCTGACTCTGCGCTTCATACAACCAGGCTGGCCTAAACGATCAGTTACGAATAATTCTATTATCCCCTACGGTCTCCACGCAGAAGCCCCCGGCCCGGGTTACGGCCGCATCCCGCAACCATGTTGGAGGGTCTTGTCGCCAACTTGCTCAACCGCACCCTGGGCATGTACATCAAGAACTTTGATGGCAGACAGTTGAACATCGGAATCTGGTCTGGCGATGTGAAGCTCCATAACTTGGAGCTCCGACGGGAGGCTCTCGATCAATTACGTCTGCCGCTCAACGTTGTAGAGGGACATGTCGGAGAGCTCACCTTGTCGATCCCCTGGTCGAATCTACGAGGGAAGCCAGTCAAGGTTGACATTGAAGATGTGTTTCTGCTTGCGGCTCCCAAGGAAGATCAGGACTACGACCCGGAGGAGGAAGAGCGGCGGGCGCATCACCTGAAGATGGAAAAGATTGAGAGCGCGGAAATGCTTAAGGAACGCAACACAGAGGGCATGAGCCAGGAAGAGCAGCGTCGGAACCAAAGTTTTACCCAAAGCCTGGTAACGGCCGTTGTCGACAACCTCCAGATATCCATCAAAAACGTGCATTTTCGCTACGAGGACTCGATCTCTTCGCCTGACCACCCCTTCGCCCTCGGTGTGACACTGAAGGAGCTCAGTGCCGTGAGCACCGACTCCGAGTGGAATCCCACTTTCATCCAGTCGACCTCCGGTACGACCCATAAACTGGCAATCCTCGGCGCCCTCGCAATCTACTGGAACACAGATGCAAATCTTCTGGGTACAGGTCGAGGTTCCGACATAGGCGCAGAAGCACAGGGAATTGGCCATGCGGAGTTGATCGAGAAGCTAAGGTCGGGCATTGATAGCGAAGAAAATGTTCAGTTCATGCTTCGGCCGGTTAGCGGACGTGCTGGTCTAGAGATGGACAAGTCTGGAGGACATGATAGGGCGGCGATCAAAGCGAGGTTGCTCTTTGATGAACTCAGTTTCGTCCTTGACGACCACCAGTATCGTGATGCGCTGATGCTTGTCGACCTTTTTCACTATTTCATCCGCCACCAGGAATACAGGAAGTTCCAGCCAAAGTGCAGACCAAAGGAGGATCCCCGCGCTTGGCTGAGGTTTGCTGGGGAAGCTGTACTTAGCAAGATCCATGAACGAAATAGGCGCTGGACCTGGGACTACATCAAGGAACGACGAGATGACCGCATCGCGTACATTGACTTGTTCAAGAAGAAAAAGCGCGAAGAAACCTTGACAGGCGCAGACGCCGAAAACTACGAACGCCTGCAAAGAAAGCTCAGCTACGAAGACATTCGTTTTTGGAGATCGTTGGCGAGGAATCAATTAAGAAAGGAGAATGTCGGTGTCAAGAAGCCTGCGCAGCAGCAGTCCTGGTCAGAATGGTTCTGGGGCAGCAAGAAGGAGGAGTCCGAGGAGACTACCATGACCGAAGAACAGCGGCAGGAACTCTATAATGCTATTGACTGGGATGAGAAAAAGGCAATTGCCGACAGTGTCGATGTCCCAAGAGACTGGGTGAAGCTGCAGGTTAATGCAGGTCTTAGAGCTGGAAGCTTTACATTGAAACGTGACCCACACGGGAAGGCCAACGAAATCATGCAGTTCGTGTTTGACAACTTCAGAGCCAAGGCCTTGCAGCGTCCTGATTCCTTCTTCATCGACCTCAACCTCGGTGGCTTGCGAGTCTATGATGGAACGACGGAAGGGAGTCTTTTCCCCCAGATTGTCAAGGTCAAGGATTCACTGCCAGAACCGAAGAACCGTCTATCCCAAGCTTCTGACAGCCAGCTGGAGCATGATGCTGGCGATGATGCTTCTGACTACAGGGACGGCCTGTTCCACTTAGAACTCGAGAAGAACCCTCTCGAAAGTGACGCCGATTCGGTCGTGAAGGTCAAAATGAAGAGTATCGAGGTCATCTACAACCCGAGGTTCATCGTTGAGGTTGTCAAATTCTTTGAACCGCCCGAGAGACATATGGAATCGATCGGGGCCCTTCTGGACACAGCCGGTGCCACCGTGGAAGGCATCCGGCAGCAAACCCGAGCGGGCTTGGAGTTTGCGCTGGAGGAGCACAAGAAGGTTGACGCGCAATTTGATATTCATGCGCCTCTGATTATTGTTCCTGAAAGTATCACACAAGAGAGCTCCCTCTGTTTGATTCTCGACGCTGGTCACATCAGTGTCAATAGCGAACTCGTCGACCGGCAGACAATGAGAGATCTTCAATCGAAGCAGAAACGGCAGTACGAGGAAGGCGATTATAAGGAGCTCGAGCACCTTCTGTACGACAGATTTCTCATCAAGTTGGACTCGACGCAAGTCCTCATTGGACCCGGCATTGAGACCACCAAGGCGCAATTGAGCACGGATGTCCAGACCCGAAACTTGCACATCATCGATCGCATCAATGTTGATTTCGTTCTAGAAATGTGTATTGTGCCAAAGGTCACTGAGCTCACCAGAACTCGCATTTCCGGCCACCTTCCAGAACTGCATGCTTCAATGTCCGATGCCAAGTATAAAGGTCTCATGAAGCTGATCGACATTGCGATCCCCAACTTCGATGATGGTAGCGCGCCGAGCGACACCGCCAATAAGACGAAAGAAACCACCGTATCTGGCAATAGGGCGAGATCTTCCTCGTTCCAGCCGTCTATCCTGAGGGAGCTTCCCAATGTTGACGAAGACTCTGATGATGAGTCAGACGATGAACAGAGGAAGAGCGTTGACAAGCCAACCAACATACATCGTCGAGACTTCGAATTCAAATTCACGGTCGGTCGCCTTCGTGGTTCGTTATCTCGCTCCGATCCGAAGGATCCGCTCCGCGACCAGTTGTTGGTTGAGCTGGTTGCCGAGGGGTTTGCGCTGGACTACTATATGCGGCCCTTTGACATGGTTGCAGAAGTTGTTCTGAAATCTTTGAGTGTCGATGATTACATTGAGGAAAATCCAGTCCCGGAATTTAAGAGGATTCTGTCCTCTAAGGGCTTCGATGCCGATGAAGAAAAAGACCTTTTCCATCTGAAGTTCGTTCGAGTGAAGCCGGAGTCTCCTGTTTTCCAATCGACATACGAAGGTGTAGCGATGAACCTTGATATATCTGTCTCCACTATCAACCTTGTCGTTACTAGGAAGACGCTCTTGACACTGCTTGACTTTGTTCTGTTGACATTCACGAACCCGGAACAGCCGAACAACCAGATTACTCAGTCAAATGAGACAAACCAGGACATTAGCACTGTTCAGGAGCAGCCGCAACAAAGCGGAAAAATCCGCATCAAAGCCGACTTGAAGAGTATAGCTCTCATTCTCAACAATGATGGTGTTAGACTGGCTACTCTGAGTCTCAACACGGCCGACGTGGGCATTTCGCTCGTAGACAAAACCATGCTCATACAGTCTCGCATCGGCAGCTTGACTTTGATCGACGATGTCAACACGGGAGCTTCAGAAAACTCTGATCTTCGCAGGCTTTTGACCATCGAAGGCGAAAACTTTGCTGATTTCAAATATGAAACCTTTGATCCTGAGAGTACAACTTACCCGGGGTATGATTCAGAAGTCTTCCTCCGATCAGGCTCAATGAAAATCAACTTCTTAGAAGAGCCTTATCGCAAGATAATCAATTTCCTGGTCAAGTTCGGCAAGATGCAGGCTATTTTTAACGCCGCCCGGCAAGCTGCAGCCAACCAGGCCAATCAGCTGCAAGAAAATGCATCCAGAATGCGTTTTGATGTCGTGATAATGACTCCAATCCTGGTCTTCCCAGGCGCCATAAGGGAAGATCTTCCCCATGATACAGTGACTGCTCACCTGGGTGAGATATACGCTAAGAATACTTTTGTCCCTCTCGATGAGAATGATAAAGATGGCCCTGCTGTTAATCTTATCTCTTCCGGAATTCGCAACATTCGTTTGACTTCAAAGTTCCACTATGACGAAGGCACCGCAGAGGAGCTGGAAATGATCCAGAAAGTCAACCTGGAATTTAGTATCTGCTATCTCGAGCATCAGCAAGACAATCCCAGACCGGACATGGAAGTTGAGGGGTCTCTGTCCCCCATAAATCTTAGGATATCACAGAAGCAGCTCAGATTCCTGCTGGATCTGTCGAAGAGGGTGCCCAACGCTTTTGCGACTGATACTGAGCAACAAGAACTAGAAGCCATGGAGTCACTTCCCTCATCCGTTACAGATCCCACTAGAGAAGCCGAATCTAGGGCTGTCCAGACTAGGCAAGCTCAAGAAACGACGGCACCAGGAGCAAGCCCTAACGACGAGACGTGGGTCCGGCTTGATATGATCTTCAAGGTGGATAGTGTTGGATTAGAGCTCATTCTTTCGAATGACGATGCGCCAGTCGGTTGCTTGGAAGATGCTAGTCTATCCAAATTCTCACTCAATGACACGCGCGTCAAGTTGCGCATGTTGACCGATGGCTCCCTGGAGTCTGAGCTTCTCATTCACTCACTCTCTATTCGCGATAGTCGCAACAAGGATACAAACAAGTTCAGAAAGATCATGTCGCTGATCAATAACGACGTCAAGCAACAGTTTATGGCCAGCGTTTCCATGACTCCAGGTCCGAACAATCATCTCATTGCGATGCTGACCATCGACAGCCCGCGAATAATTCTTGCCCTGGACTACTTGTCAGCACTGCAATCCTTTGCTAATTCGGCTTTCGCAACAGAGGAGCCAGTTGTTGAAGAAGACGGCGATGAGTCACCCGACGAGTCGGAGCCGAGGACTAGCACTGCTGATAGCATTGAAGAATCTACAATAACACCATCAAGCGGAGGCACTGCGCCTGCCGCTGACCGTCAGATGACTGTGTCTTTCCGAGTCAACCTTGTCGATGCTCAAGTAATAACCATCGCAAACCCGGCCATTACGCATACCGAGGCCATCGTTCTTGGAACAAAGCAGCTGCTATTTTCACACCAGAATGTCTCTACACTACAGATAAGCAAGGTGGGGATGTTCCTGTGCCGCATGGACAAGTTCGAAACAAGCAGGCTTCGAATTTTGGATGACTTTACCCTGGAAGTATCAGTCGATAGTCGCCCACAGGAAAAGGGCTCCTCCTTAACCTCCATAAATGTCCATATCGAGCCGTTGGTTCTGCGCCTTTCTCTTCGTGATATTCTAATGGCGATACAAATTGTCAACAAGGCATCTGAGATGAGAGCTCAAGGTACACAGTCTATTGAACATGAAGAACCGAAAAAGCTATCGGATGTCAAGAGCACAAGACCGATTTCTTCTAGGAGACGATCCAGCGGCAGACAGACCTCGGCAGCAATGGTCTCGAGGAATGAACGACACTCGAGTGCCACAGCTGAGAACTCGGGCGGAGAGCTCGTTTCGCAACGCTCTGCCGTGCTGAAGCGGGAGGAATTGAATGCTCAAATTGATGGTATCAGGGTAATCCTTATTGGAGACCTTCACGATCTTCCACTGCTCGACTGGAGTGTCAAGAAGTTCAACGTTGATATTCGGGACTGGTCGTCAACACTTCATGCCGATACCAATTTCGAGACATTTGTCAATGTGTATAACTTCTCCAAGTCAGCTTGGGAACCCCTTATTGAGCCCTGGCAGCTAGGGTTCCACGTTGCGAAGGAAACTGCCCCTGAGATCCTGTCTATAGATGCCTACTCTCATAAGACGATGGAGCTTACAGTTACTTCGGCAACTATTGCACTGGCATCAAAGTCTTTCCAGTTCCTATCAACGGATGAAGATGTTCTCTCCAAGCCAAGAGGTGCTGATGCGCCCTACCGAATTCGCAATTACACTGGCTTCGATTTGCATGTTTGGGCCGATGTCAGCCCTGACGAAGAGGGGCCGGCTGCTAAATTGGCTGATGGCGAAGAATACCCTTGGAGATTTGAGGATTCTACTGCTATGCGTGAGACGCTTGCGCCAGAAGGCCATGCTGGACTGGTTGGAGTCAAGCTCGAAGGAAGTGGTTTCGACAGCGTTAGCCGCATTCCCGTTGTTCGTGAGGGTGAGATACTGTATGGTCTGAAGCCTAAGAAGGACGGCATTCTTCACCAACTGCTTGTGGAAGTCAAGCTGGGTCCCGACAATGTCAAGTATATCACCTTCCGCTCGCCACTGGTTGTTGAGAACAGCACACAAATACCTGTAGAGTTGGGCGTGTTCAACCCTAACGATGGCCATCTTCTGAAAATCGAGAAGATCCTTCCTGGTGATTCGCGACCTGCGCCCGTTGGGGCAGCGTATATGCACTCCCTTGTTATTCGCCCTGATCAGGGCTTCGGCTATGACTGGTCCCGTGAACAATTGCATTGGAGAGAGCTCTTGCGTCGGCCAACGCGGACAATAAAGTGTCTTAGTGAAGGCGGACAACAAGCTCCTCCATTCTATTTCCAACTGCATGCTTCGTTCAACGCCCGAGATAAATTGACAGGCGTCTATCCTTACATGCGTCTCCGGATCTTTGCTCCAGTTGAAATTCAGAACCTTCTGCCTTACGACTTCAAATACCGCATCTATGACAAGAACACCAAGAAGGATTGGACGAACTTCCTGCGCAAAGGTGGTGTGAGCCCTGTCCATGTCGTTGAGCTATCTCATCTGCTACTCCTCAGCGTCGACTTAGAGGACACTGTCTTCAGGCAGAGCGACTTTGCAATCATCAATGGCAACTCTCAGGACTACAGAAGAGAGCACGTGCTTTCATTGAAAGACGATCGAGGCATTCAACTTCGACTGAAGCTCCATTACTTCAATGTGCCTGACAGCGGTGGAGCTTTCAAGATTTCTGTCTATAGTCCGTATCTCATCTTGAACAAGACCGGACTTCCTATGGAAATTCAAAGCAAGGCCTTTTTACAGTCAGCGCGGTCAGCGGCTGGACAGGGCCTGATGGCTGATTCGAGGCATGGTGGGCGGTCGCTTCCTTACATGTACTCCTACCACACGGATGACCAGAAGAATCGTTCCATGTTGAGAATTGGTGAATCTGCTTGGAGCAAGCCTCAGAGTTTTGAAGCTATTGGGAGCACATTCGAGGTCGTTCTTCCTGACAGGCATGGTAGATCCGAAATCCATTCGGGTGTGTCTGTCGCCGAAGGCGACGGAAAATACAAATTGACGAAGGTCGTGACCATTGCACCACGCTTCATTCTGAAGAACAAGCTAAACGAGGACATCCTGGTCCGGGAACCTGGCTCGTCGAATGTCCTACAAATCAAGAGTGGTGAACTGACACCTCTACACTTCTTACGCCAAGTTGTGGACAAGCAGCTGTGCCTCTGCTTCCCGGGGGTAAACAATCAATGGTCATCGCCCTTCAACATTGCCGATATTGGAACCGTACATGTCAAGCTTGCCAAAGCTAATCAACGCCAGAGACTTATCAAGGTTGATATTATCATGGAGGGTGCAACTCTTTTCATCCATTTCAGTTTTGAGCCTCGCAACTGGCCTTTCTCGATGCGAAACGAGAGTGACATGGAATTCATTTTCTTCCAGGCTGTGAGTATACTTTGTCCGCCTCAAAACATGCATTGCTAACGCGACCGTAGAACCCGAACCTTGAAGACGACGAGGAAGACAGGTCCAATGGCTGGCGACCTATTCGCTACCGCCTTCCTCCTCGCAGCATCATGCCCTATGCCTGGGATTATCCAGCCACCAAGAACAAGTCCCTTGTCTTAACATGCAAAGGCAAGGAAAGGCACATCAAGCTTGCTGAGATTGGAAACTTGATACCGATGAGAATTCCCCCAACCCAGTATGGAGAGACTCAGAAGATCATTGATATCAACATTGTTGCAAATGGTCCAACCCAGACTTTGGTCTTGTCGAACTTCAAGGCATCGAAGAGTATTTACAAGCAAAAGGGGCAAGCATCACAGAGCAGCTTGAGCACTGGCTTCGAAGTGAAAGAGCTTGATTCGGATGTCAACTTCAAAGCCCAGCTCCGGCTTGGCGGCATTGGCATCTCCTTGATCAATCAAAACTTAAAGGAGCTGCTTTATCTGACATTCCGCGATATCGAAATCAAGTTCAGAGAATCAAGAGTTTACCAGACTCTGAACACCACAATCAAGTGGATTCAAATCGACAATCAGCTGTATGGAGGCATCTTTCCCATTTTGCTGTATCCCAGTGTGGTTCCAAAGACTGGAAAGGAGATGGAAGCACATCCAATCTTCCATGCTATGGCTACCCGCGTTAAGGACGACTCTTATGGTGTTCTCTATATCAAATATGCCACAGTTCTTCTGCAGCAGATGACATTGGAGCTTGATGAAGATTTCATTGCCGCAATGCTCGACTTTGTTAAGGTGCCTGGTGCTTCGTGGTCTGAGCCGCACGAAGGGAAACTCTGCGATGAGGACTTGAACATTCCAGAGCCGCAGAATGAAGGTGCCGCTCAGGACGTGTACTTTGAACTTCTTCATCTCCAACCTATGCAGATAGACATCTCTTTCATGCGTACTGAACGTGTGAATGCGGAAGATGCTCTGCAACCGTCCAACCCGCTGATGTTCTTCGTTCACGTCATGACAATGTCAATGGGCAATGTCAACGATGCTCCTGTCCGTCTGAATGCATTGATGCTGGAGAATGCGCGCGTCTCCTTTGGAGTGCTTGTCGGCAACGTCCAGAGACACTACACGCAAGAATTCCTTCGCCAAGTACATGTGGTCCTCGGCTCTGCAGATTTCTTGGGCAACCCTGTTGGACTGTTTAATACCGTCAGCTCTGGTGTGGCAGATATCTTCTACGAACCATACCAGGGTCTGGTCATGACTGATAGACCCCAGGAGTTGGGTTATGGTATCGCAAAGGGCGCCACCAGCTTTGTGAAGAAATCCGTCTTTGGATTTTCTGACAGTATGGCCAAGCTTACTGGAAGTATGTCCAAGGGTTTGGCTGCTGCTACATTGGATAAAGAATTCCAAGACCAGCGGCGGATGTCCAAGTCTCGGAACCGGCCCAAGCACGCCTTATATGGCATCACAGCAGGCGGTAATGCATTCGCAACTAGTCTAGCAAGTGGAATTGGAGGACTTGCCCGTCATCCACTCCAGGGTGCTGAAAAGGAAGGTATTCAAGGATTCTTCAAGGGTGTTGGAAAGGGCGTTTTAGGTTTGGCGACGAAGCCTGCGATAGGAGCCTTTGACCTTGCCTCAAGTAAGTCTATAATT
This sequence comes from Aspergillus piperis CBS 112811, assembly GCF_003184755.1. NCBI lineage: Eukaryota > Fungi > Ascomycota > Eurotiomycetes > Eurotiales > Aspergillaceae > Aspergillus > Aspergillus piperis. The sequence goes on from NW_020291600.1 coordinate 844,066, forward strand.
ACACTCTCGAAGCAAACCAGGAACTGACCCAAATTAGATCTGGCTGAGGGCGTGCGAAACACGACAACAGTGTTTGATGCCGAGGGACTCGACCGTGTTCGTCTCACTCGCTTTATCGGCACCGATGGTATCGTGCGGCCCTACTCTCAGCGCGAAGCGTTAGGACAATTCTGGCTCAAGACGGCCGACGATGGAAAGTACTTCAACGAGGATTATATCGCACACCTGGAACTTCCGGGACGGGACATGCTGGTCATGTTGACTTACGATCGGATTATCCTCGTGCGCACCAAGAAGCTGCGGACCGAGTGGGACATGCGGTTGACCGACATCCAAACTATTTCCAAGGAGCGTACGGGTATGAGCATCACTCTCAAGGGTGGTGCGAATGGCCCCTTCATCCCGGTTCAAGATGAGAGCTCCAGAAATTGGCTGTACCGGCAGATAGCAATTGGTGAGTGCACATACGGCCCAGCAACTGCTATGTGATTATGCTAACTTCATTTAGCCGTCAACGCCTTCAACGAGAAATACAATTCTCGCGGCTAAACACAACACATTCCCTGTTTCTCTTAACGATGTTATGTCGGCTGATGGTTGGGTAAAATTTCCTACAAGGGTTGATTCGAAGTCCGATATGACATGAAATGGATGGTGAAAGGCAGAGGTTGTAATGATAACGCATTGCTATTATTCATCTTTTTGGTCTCTTTCCATTTTCCAGCAAATTAAGCGAGAACCGTTCAATTCGCGCAGCTTATCTTTTTCATTTTTAATGATGTCTGTTAATGTACATACATGCATTACCTGATCCGCTACGCTGTGGTCAGTCCCTAACGTTAATTTTCTAATGGATTTATTTCAGCTGCAAGCTACAGCACGGATGACCTCAATGAGTAAACCACATTAAACGCTTGACTCATACAAGACAAAAGTCATAGTCAATCACCATTCATTCATTCATTCATTCATACCACGACCACCACACCCATCCAATCAATCAAAATGCTCCCCCAACTCAACGTCCTGACACGGCAAAACCGGCCAACTCCTTCCCCCGGCATCATCCAACAAGGTAACCGTGACCTTTCCCCGACTATCATTCAACTCCTCCACATTCCCGTACCAAGATGGATTCAATTGGTAAATCTGCTTCACCAGTTCCCTGATATTGTATCCATTCGGGGAATCGAACGTCCACCATGCCAGATGGATCGGTTTCACGTCGGTGATCTTCGCCCCGCTGGTCTTGGAGTATTTTATCAGCCCCTTGAAGAAGGTTATCATGTCGTCGCGGGTCGCTGCTGCCACGAGCCAGCGGTGCCAGTCTCCTGCTGAGTTGGATTTGTTGGTTTGGATGAGGTGGGTGTAGTAGGGGGTGTGGTAGTGGTTGTGGTGTTTCATGATGTGTGTGTGTGTGTGTGTGTGTGTGTGTGTGTGTGCGTAGCAAATTAGAGAGTGTGAGATGATTACTCAAAGAGAGGTTATATAGTAGTAGTAGTAGCTTCCGATCACGTATGGGGTTGGGTTTAGGGGTAGAAAGGAGTTGGTTGCTTGAATAAAGTAGTAGTGTATAGTACTACTAACTTGGAAGGGATACAGATGTCAGCAGGGGAGAGTGTCATACTTATACGTGAGTTACTACATATATCGTTTCTAGGGTATATATGTACCTTGGGGAAGAACCATGGATTATTCTTTCCTATGAACGAATGTGGGCTTCAATGTCTTTGGCTTGTGATAGATTGTCACTGAATGATGATGTATTTATGATAGATTTGTGTTAAGTTCCGAGGGATGATTGTCCGGAGAGTCGACCTGGGCCCCGAATCCGGTTGGCGTTCGAGATATTGAATGTGGGATAATTGGCTACATTATAGTTTGTTCACAAGTAGTATTGTTGCTACCATGGCCTTTCTGGTTTATATTTGTTTGTAGGTAGTAAGCCTGCATTAGTGGCAGCATGAAACTGGTAGTAATAAATAATCGGACATGACAGCTGGAGTAGCAATAATGCGTCTTGTTGTTCTGAGTATTATTACTGCTGATATTCTTCTTCTCTTAGTCTAGCGCGTACAGGAAGGTCTGGATGGACTCGTCCTCGACACACTCAGAGGGTGGTGCCGTCAACTACTAGTATGTCGAGAAAATCCATGCAAGTGAAGTTCGTATTGAATTCGATGCACGCTATATGTACGTATGTAAATAATACAATAGTGCCAAATTCACCTGTATGCCTGCCACCCAGTCTTTGAACCAAAGCATTGAGATTAAACAAGGAAAGAGATGAGAAACGGTAAAGTAGACGCAAACGGACAGTCACGGTGAATACAAGGACCGAGAAGGAAATCAAAAAGGGAAAAGAGAAACGAGAAGAGACCAGAACGTTTGTTGAGGTGATGGTCATGATCTCAAGACCACCGTATCAATGAGGTAGAAAAAGAGATAGGTTGAAGATGGTATTGGGTTGTTTCTCGATACGTATGACACATGAGGACGAGGAAGGATAAGAGCAGAGAGCGCGGTGCATATCAAAACATTCCTATGATATTGTAGCTGTAACAGGCGATGATCGTAAAAAAAGGGAGAATCAGAGGTAAAAGATCGCTTATTCCTGGACGGAGTTTCCGCTGGTCACTGTAGGTGGTAGCCGGGCCGTCTGTAGGGCTTCGGGCAATTTCAGCGGCGCCGCAGGAGCTGATTGCAGCTTGTCGAGCTTTTCGCCTCGCAGAACCTTCTCCATCTCCTCCTTTGTCAGTGTCTCGTATTCAATCAAAGCCTTGGTCAAGAGCTCCAGCTCCTCCCGCTTCTCAGTCAGAATGTTGCTAGCGCGGGCACGACCCTCCTCGACTAAACGACGGACTTCGGATTCAATCTCCTGCTTCGTTTCCGATGAGAGGCTGTCATAGTTGCTCGACAGGTCAACGTTTCCGAGCTTCTTGGAGTAGCCGAAACGGGTGACCAAGGTAAAGGCGGTTTCAGTGGCTTGTTGAATGTCCTATTACATGTCAGTGACTACGTACTTTGAGCTAAAGTGGTTAAACGTACCGCCGAGATTCCACTGGTCACCTTGTCGGGGCCGAAAACGAGCTCCTCGGCAGCCTTACCGCCCATGGAGACGTCGATATCCGAAAGGTATTCAGTGTAGTTTCTCGAGACCATATCCATCTCAGGCAGGAAGTGAGTCACACCCAAGGCCATGCCTCGAGGAACAATGGTGATCTTGTACAAAGGCGTAGAGGAAGGAGAGAAGTAAGCAACGAGAGCGTGACCGGCCTCGTGGTAGGCAGTAAGGATTTTGTCCTTGTCCTGAATGATACGGCTGCGAGCCTCAGCACCCATCATGATCTTGTCCTTAGCCCAGTCGAAGTCCTTCGGGCCAACCTTGGTTTGCTTGTTACGGCTGGCATAGATGGCAGCTTGGTTAACAAGGTTCTCCAAATCGGCACCAGAGAAACCGGGGGTACCACGAGCAATGACACCGACATCAACATCCATGCTGACCTGAACCTCCTTCATGTGGTGTCGGAGAATATCCATACGACCACGAACGTCGGGAAGACCAACAGTCACCTTGCGATCAAAGCGACCAGGACGCGTGAGAGCCTTATCCAGAAGTTGGGGGTAGTTGGTTGCGGCGATGATGATCACTCCGCTGCTTTGGGAGAAGCCATCGAGTTCAGTAAGCAGTTGATTCAGGGTTTGCTTCACGTAGGCGGCATCCCTCTCGTTCCTCTTGGCACCAATGGCATCCAACTCATCAATGAAGATGATAGCGGGGGACTTGCTGCGGGCTTGAGTGAACAATTCACGAACGCGCTTGGCGCCGACACCCACGTAGACCTCATCGAATTCAGAGCCAGACATGTAGAAGAAAGGAACACCAGCCTCTCCTGCAACAGCACGAGCCAGCAAAGTCTTTCCGGTACCAGGAGGACCAACCAGGAGAACACCCTTGGGCAGCTTGCCACCAAGCGAGGAGAAGCGATCGGGGTTAGTGAGAAATTCGACGAGTTCTTGAAGTTCTTCCTTGGCTTCATCGCAACCATGCACATCACTGAAACGGACAGTCTGCTGCTGAGGCTGAGCCTCGCTGTTCTGCGGGCCCCTGATGTTCTTCAGGGCACCAGTCGTTTCAACCAAGATTGTGATCATAACCAGAGACAGATAAGCGAAGAAGGCGAAGTAGAACAGGAACTTGACCCATCTGAAGACCGCACTTCCGGTTGACTCCTCCACAACCACGTGCAGAGGATCTTCCTTGTTTCCAGTGCCAGTCTGCTTGACTGCTGAACCGTAGTGGGTAGAAGAACCGAATTGTCCACCGTGAAACTGGGTTGCGACGGCCTGGCCGATGGCTTGCAGCCGCTCGGGGCTGACGGCCTGGCCGGAAGCAGGGACCGCTACCGCAGAGTCCACGCCGCCAACGCGTTGCAGGGCTTTCATGTAGAGTTCGTCCGTAGCCGCATTCGTGGCAAAATGACCGCTTTTGTACCGTTCAACGACAATGGCAGGGTGGTTTGCACGGAGGAGGGCCTGGTAGAAAGCATTCTGAGCGTTTGCGCTGCTAGGGTTGTTGTTGGCAGTCTTCTCCTTCTGCGCCAGCAGATTGTGAGAAGAACCACCAAACAGAAAACGCTGTTGCTGTAACCGGGAGAGACCTTGTACTTGGGGGGCGTGGCGAAGACGGTTGACGGACATGGATATCGTGGAGTAGGAACGAGCAGAGGGGGAGGCAAGATGACGGGTAGCAAGAGACGGCGAGGTCCACATTGTGGTTCCTGGAATGAAGTCAAGTTAGAGCAAGTCTTCCAGGTATAAGAAGAGAAATGTATACCATTGAGCAGGGAGCGAGACCATCCGCTTTGAGTGGTCTTGTTCAAGATGCTTGCCTTCAACGCCTCGGAAGACACAGTAGCCAGGAACTCAGGTAGCTGCACACCACTTGATCCCTATACGTATATCAGCGCACTAGCTCCATCATTTTACGGCCGACTAAGGAGACATACCGTGGAGGTTGCTTCCGCAACCGCGCGTTGGGAGGGCTGAGGGGCGGCATATCCGGAGCGGGAGGCGTGTTCGACGTTATTCCGGGGCGCATTAAACAACCGTGTCATTGACGGCCAGAGATCTGAGGTCACGGCCGCAAGACCCTGCCGGAGAGTCATTAGTTAGCGAAGGCAAGTTCAAGCGTGGACAGATAGCAAGGCTTACCGGCTTGGGGAAGGGGACTTGGAAGGCCATGGTTGTCCGAACTAAAGCGGCACTTGGCCGCGACGTTGATGATAGTAACCCTTCGGCGCGATAGGGAGAGGGTGGGGCACAGTAAAGATGACGATGAGATCAATCCTTAATCAAGATACATGCCATCCCCGACCACAACCAGACGACAGATTTGAGATGAAGAGAGGAAAGAAGAGAGGCCAAACCAATGACGATGCTTGGCTGGTCGTTGCTCGGCGGCGAAATTCGACTGCCGACCCGGTGCTCTGCCGGCTGCTGTCGCCCCCCGTAGCCAGAATGACTGCCTCTATGCCTCAGGCATGCAACATCGAATTCCACGCCATTCCCCAAACTTCCCCGCCCGCATGGATGCGTTCTAGAAGGCTGCACCACCACAGCTTCCCGGAATTTTCCCGCTGTTGACACGGCCATATATCTGGTATATCTGCGTCATGACTTCTCCAACCGTACTCATGCCATGACGATCATGGCCGCGCACGATCCTCAATCCACTTTCTGGACCGTATACGCAGTACCATACAACATGAGTCGTTGCCTGTTTACAACCCGTGGTTCAGATCGGATACGATGGCTAGAACATCATCAGAGTCAAGCTCAAAGGTGCATCCTCTTTGTCACAAACTATCTATATAACGGGACACGCCCATCAGACGCGTTCACAACGCAGCTGCGGATTAGATACTTTAATGCTCCTTCCTCTCTTGGCACCTTTGAATCAATCTCTATCTTTGACCTTACCGATCTGGACGGATCTCCGCAACGTGTTTGGCATTGATAAGTTGGAGAGAACAGTGACCGGCATCCTAACTAATATGCCCGTGGCATGAAGCCCGCTATACGACACATATGATGTCGAAACGGACCATCTTCCTCATGGGTGCGCCCACGTTGCGGAATCTCCAGTGGAATGAAGAGGAGCTGCTGAACGCACCGATATCTCCATTCCATAGTTTGGATACGCAAGACGTAGGCCATTGGCCTTTCCCCGATGGTCAGCCTGTGAAATGGAGACTATTGCAGGATCTGCGCAATCCAGGGCTTCTCCCAGAAATTTACAGGTGGGAACCCGGTCGAGATGCTCGCTTCCTTACTATACGGGACATTGCAGGCTCTGATGGGACATCGCGGACAAAGCCGGATGATTCAGTACTCTCGCAATTCTACAACCATTCATTTACCGTTCACGAAACCTCGGAGATCTCGACTCCGGGGTTTCACTCTGGCGACTCCATGCGCAGTAGTGGTTTATCGGTCGGAACCTCCTATGCGACAAGCAGCGAGAAGGACGGGCCAACGCCAGGGTTCCCAATCCAAGGGCCCCTCACTGATCTCCGGGATATCCCCACTGCGGCGTATCTGAATTCGATCGTGCCGCAGACGATGACGGTGAATCTGATTGTGGCGATTATCGCCATCCACCCTCCACGGCGGGTGGTAACGCGGCAATGGAAGCAAGAGCTGGATCTGGTTGAGATGGTGGTTGGGGATGATACAAGAAGTGGATTTGGGGTTACGTTCTGGCTTCCGCCTGTGAATCATGCGGTCATGGCTGGGGAAGGTGACGACGAAGGGGAGGCGCTGGGGGTGTCGCTGGCAACGCTACGTCCACGGGACATTGTTCTGATGCGGATGGTAGGACTGAGCTCCTTCCGGGAACGGGTATACGGGCAGAGTTTGAGGAAAGGGGTCACGAAGGTTAACCTGCTGCACCGCCAGCGGGTCGACGTAACCGAAGCAGGCGGGCTCTACAGTGCGAAGCAACTCCGGGATATTCAACAGGACCCTGCAGCCAAGCGTGAGGAAGATCTGCCGCTGATGAAGGTGAGCAAGGTGCGCGAGTGGATCAGGAGATTTGTGTTCGATCCGGTAGGCGGTGACGGGGGCCGGGGAACTTTTACACGTGGCTTGGCTGGAAAGGGCCATTCACTGCCCCCAGACACGCAGGAGTGAGCAGACAAGCAGGCAGAGAGTGATGATTTATATATAGAATGGCCTGGAGTAAGGTCTGGTGCCCTACTGCTTTATATACTGGCTGGGAACTAAGATGCTTCCCTAAATATATATCTAATTTCTCGATTCATTATGTTCCTTGTTTAACCTGCAATTCTGAGGCGCTCCTGAAACCTGCCACCGGCCTTAATGAACCCGTGACCACAGCTGGGGGCTGTTAGGAAAGGGCGGCAACAAAGAAAACCGGATGATCAGGAGACACGGATGGAATTGATGCTTATTCCTCCTGCATACATTCTGGGTAACCCGCTAAGGTAGGCACTACGTTGTGTGCTAAAATGAAGAGGGAATGCAACCCGACAGTTTGAACGCCATCGGTGGCCAAGTCACTACCAAGTATGAGGCCACCCTTTCATTGGATAATGTGATGGCACTAGGTAGTTCTGGATGGGCTACTAGTAGTCTTTTTGTTCTTTCTTGCTTTTTTTGTCTTTTTCCCATCAACAATAAAATTTACTTAGGGGGGATATGCACGTACTGCGTCAATCGTGCGTGCATCAGCTGTAATGTAAGTCTACTTATTATTATTATCATAATTATGATCATGATATGCGAGATTTCGTAAGCTGAAGCAAGAATGGCATAATATCACCAACCTCATAACTGATCATAATTTAAGTAAAGAGTTCAATAATAATTAGTTAATAAATGTAATTAAGATGAAGACTACAACATTTTATGGAGCTGTAAAGATAATTCAGGGGGCACTGCTGCCCCACTGGGGGCACCTGAACCCGCCGCAATGATTAGTTGGTTCTAGGCCGTACGATACCCGACTATACCCTAAACGGCAGAACCTGCTGGGCGAAGTGGCGCTGCCGCAAACGTGCGCAGGTTGAACCCGGTGTTCCTGGCGAGTACCAGTGAGTGCCAGTGAGTGCCATCTTCAAGTCACAAGGCTGTAACTCTGCTACACACTGGCCGGTTTAAGGGGTCTTGCCAGTGACCTCTTTTTTTTGACTTGCTCATAACTTACCGGCCCGTACATACACAGCCATTACGGCCCGCTCTCCCCGAATCGCAACGCCAGGTGGTCTCCTCTTTCTCTTTCTGCCTTCCTCTCCTCTCCTCCTTCTCCTCGTTCTTATATTATATCCCGACCGTTCTTTTTCCTCCTTTCCTTTCCTTTCTCTTCCCCGTCTGTGACCATCCGCTTCAATCAATCAATCGATCAATCAATCTAATCTCTCCAACGTCCCCATCTTTGGATCGTTGGAACAACTGCTTCCTCCTCTTCCATACACTCTCTCCACCTTTCCTTACTTACCCCCCTCTTCCGTCGGCGGGCTTTTGTTCCACCTGTCCAACTCGTTCTTTGCTCCGGTCATTCGTTTGGAGCGAGCCTCCCGATCGCTACTCTACCCTACAATTAATACCTCCCTACAGCAACCATGAAGGGTATGTACCAGTCTACCTAATTGTTCCTTCGGACTCGCTGACTTTTGACTATCTAGCCCTCATTCTCGTTGGCGGTTTCGGAACCCGTCTGCGTCCTCTGGTGAGTTGATCACCCCCGCCGACGATCGTGACGTCGAACATACCAGTCGATTCATGGCCGGGCCGTGGGAAAGCGCACACAAGCTAACCGTTCTCAATGCTGCCTAGACCCTGACCCTCCCTAAGCCTTTGGTCGAATTCGCCAATCGGCCCATGATCCTGCACCAGGTTGAGAGCTTGGCTGCTGCTGGTGTCACAGATATCGTCCTGGCCGTCAACTACCGCCCTGATGTTATGGTGTCGACCCTGAAGAAGGTACAATTGCCCTAGCTGCACGGCATGCCGTCCGCGAATGCTCACAGCCGCCCCTAGTACGAAGAAATCTACAATGTCAGAATCGAATTCTCTGTGGAATCCGAACCCCTCGGCACGGCTGGTCCCCTGAAGTTGGCGGAGAAGATTCTGGGCAAGGACGACAGCCCGTTTTTCGTCCTGAACTCCGATATTATCTGTGACTACCCCTTCAAGGAGCTGGCCGAGTTCCACAAGAACCACGGCAATGAGGGTACCATTGTGGTCACCAAGGTCGACGAGCCCTCCAAGTACGGTGTCGTCGTCCACAAGCCCAACCACCCCTCGCGCATCGACCGCTTCGTCGAGAAGCCCGTTGAGTTCGTCGGCAACCGTATCAACGCCGGTATCTACATCCTGAACCCCAGCGTGCTGAACCGGATCGAGCTGCGCCCCACCTCCATCGAGCAGGAGACCTTCCCCGCTATCGTCAAGGACGGCCAGCTGCACTCCTTCGACCTGGAGGGCTTCTGGATGGACGTTGGTCAGCCCAAGGATTTCCTGAGCGGTACCTGCCTCTACCTCACCTCCCTTGCTAAGCGCAACTCGAAGCTGCTCGCCCCCAACAGCGAGCCTTACGTGTATGGCGGCAATGTCATGGTCGACCCCTCCGCCAAGATTGGCAAGAACTGCCGCATCGGCCCCAACGTGGTGATTGGACCCAATGTGGTGGTTGGTGACGGTGTGCGTCTGCAGCGCTGTGTCCTGATGGAGAACAGCAAGGTCAAGGACCACGCGTGGGTCAAGTCGACCATTGTTGGATGGAACAGCTCCGTGGGCCGCTGGGCTCGTCTGGAGAACGTTACGGTGCTGGGTGACGATGTCACCATCGCCGACGAAGTCTATGTCAACGGTGGTTCCATCTTGCCCCACAAGAGCATCAAGCAGAACGTTGATGGTGAGTCAATTGTCTACATTCACATGGCTCATTGCTAATTCAAATCTTTAGTTCCTGCTATCATCATGTAATCCTTTTTGTCACGTCGACATGCCCTTCACCTTCGATATACACCACCTACACTGAAGTCACCAGATGCATAGAAACCGGAGTTGATCGTGTCTTTCTCTTTCGAGCAGTGTAGAACCCAGAGGGGGTTCTAGACAACAGGACGCTGCTTGGATACAATGCGGTCTACGCCTCTGAACCATCTCCCACTCGCACCCATCCATTATTACCTTCGTCTTGTGCTCGTCCGTGTCCGCATGCTAGAGGCCTTGATGGTAGAAGCGTGTCTGATTCGGGTCATCCTTACATCCCTTATAATCTATCCCGAGGTCTCTGATCTCTTACCTTGTTCTCCCGCATCTTTCTCCGACGGACTGCGTGTCACCAGTGCTGTTGCTTCTTTTATTTACCGGCTTTTTCTTCTGCTACCTTGTTTCCCCGGGGGATGGTGAGCACATGGACTAATACTCTATCTGATTTTAATGACGTATGTGGACATGGTTAAAGGAATGTAAATACGGGAGGCAGGATCAGAAAAACAATCTTATTATCTCTATTACTCTATTCCTCTATTATAGATGCAGTTATACAGATGCAGATGCAACACGCAATATGCCCGAACCCATGCACCACATTATTCCACAAAACTTAAGCTGTGGCAGCACCCTCCTCCCTCTTCAAGATCTCCTCCCACTGTACCCTCAGCTCCTCCATCCCCTGCCAACACTTCCTCCCCAACTCCTCAAATTCGATCTTCTCCTCCGCCGTCAAATCCCTCGCTCCACGCTTCCTCCTCCGACACCGATCCTCCATCACCACCGCCTCCCCAACCACACCCCCATGACCCCAACCATCCACCTCCGTTGAAACCGCCTTATCCCTCCCCAACCGATCACACGACGACCCCCATTTCACCTTCCCGCCACCATGAGCCCGATACACCTCCTCCGCAGCATCCAGCTCCTCCTGCCGACTGATAGCCAACCACGTCGGCGCACACGCCCCCGCATACGTCGACAGCGTATGCCACGGCGACCCCAGCAACCGGGCAATATAAAACGACGCGATCATGCACCAGAACAGCGGCAACGCCAACGGGAGGATCCCCGTTCCACACACGCCAGGGTGCGAGAGATACATGCGTGGCTCCTTGTTGCCCTCCCTTTCACCACCCTTCTCATCCACATGATCATCACCTCCCTTGTGAGGGGTGTTGTAGAACCCCTCCACCCACTTCCTACTCCCCTCCGACTCCGCCGTGAGGGCAAGAATATCCGTAAGCGTCTTGGAACTCTCATACGGCACAGTCGATCTCAATCCCTGAATATCCTCCACATTAAAATGATTCAGGGTGGCCTCGATACTCGAGACCCAGATGACGCGCCCCGGCTGCGTGGATTTCCGGAGTAGGCCCATGACGCCATGCGAGAGCATGTAGTGACCGAATACGTTCGCCGCGAAGACGCTTCCCAGTCGCGGCTCATCTGGTGATGTGGTTTGAGGCGGGGTGATCATCCCCACGGGCGCGATCTTGTGCGCGAACCATGAGACGTTGTGCACGAGGTCGGTCAGAGTCCCCCAGATTGCGCGGGGCCAGTCGATTCCTGTCCATCCGCCGATGCCGGCGTTGAGGACGATGGAGTCGAGTTTTGGGAGGGTTTGGGTGAGGCGGGTGGAGAGCGCGCGGACGGAGGGCAGGGAGGACAGGTCCACGGTTTCCGGGTGGAGGGTTATTCTGCTGGATGTGGTCGGGGAGGAGATGGGGGGGAGGAGGGTTTGGAGGTGGTGCAGGGTCGAGGAGGCTTTTTTGGCGCTTCGGGTGGTGAAGATTATGGTTAGGTGGGTGGTGGGTGGGTGGGTTGTGAGGAAGGTGTTTATTAGACGTGCGCAGATGGCGAGGCCGAGGCCGCTGGTGGAATTGGCTTGTTAGATTGATTGTGAGGTTGTTTTGGGGGGGAGGGAGGTCTGAAGGGGTGTGCTGGTGGGTGGGTGGTGTGTAGGGTTGGGAGGGTGCAATTGAGGGATGGGTACCTGTTTGCGCCGGTGACTAGCACGTAGAATTGGTTGTCTAGGTCATGCTGTGGTGGTTCGGCCATTGTGATGGGCCTACTTTTGGTGGGTTGCAGGGAATTGGGCCGGGTTGGAGGTGAAGCTGGTGCTGGATAGTTGAGGATTAATTGGGGATTGTATAAATCTCCGATAAGGGGTGATTACATAAGGGGCTGATAGGGACTGGGTCATGTGATATGAATGTATTCAGGTACGTTGTGGGGAGCATCATGTTGATTTTTACTTAAAGTGGAGAGGAGAGATCATGATAGTAAAGATGATATATGGGAGTATAGTTGGGGAGGTTAATGGTGGGCGATCTGTATCAATGCTACTCCCCGTCTCATAGTGGTCACTATATAGCATATGTATGGTCTGAATAGCTTCACGACATACCCAATCTAGTATACAATTGGATGCTTATATCATCGTTAACAGTTACACAATACACATAACATATCAAAGTTGATTGCAATATACATATGAAAGTAAACTTCTGTAAGAACAACTAAATACCCACCTCCTCAAACCAATCTACCTCCAATCCGTCACTTACTATACTGGTATATACTTCTACATCTACTTCTACAGATCCACTCACCCACCCTCATGACCAAAACCCACCAGATAAATCCTATCATGAAACACACAGCTTACGCCTACAAGCCTCACCACTCACACACACACCCACAACTTACCATCTATTCCTCCCAAACCTAAATCCAATCGACCTCAGACGACCCCATCAACCAAGCCCCCTGTCACCTCGTATACCCTCCTCTTCATCTGATATATCCATCCTACGAGGTTGAAGTTTATTCTTATGCACACACACATACACACGACGATACTAGGCGATAAGTTATCAGCATCGTCATCATCATCATGCGGCTCTTTCACACCCGACCATCCATCCATCATCGCCACATAACCATACTACAAAATAGGATGGTCGAGAAAGCTTAAACTATAATTAGTGTTAACGAGTGAGTGAGTGGTTCTATGTTTTAGATAACAAAAAACAGTTAGTTAGTTAGAATGTGATGTGATATGATGTGCTGGTCTTACTCATATCATAATACAACATGATCATGATCTTTGCCACTATGCATATACTGCACATACATACCACTAAGTATCGAATGAAGCGACTGGATGGATACCCAAAATCAATTTTAGTAAAGAGTAAGTAAGTATCAATTTGTAAAAATCAAAGTACTACCAAACTGATCCACCATCAGTGGCAAAACAAATGCATCATCAACCCAACAGTACGCACCCACATCATATATCTATCTCTCTCACATACCATACCTATTTACCTACTTACGACGACCACATCCACATCCACATACATATACATATAGGGCTAGCTGAAAACCTACTACTAGATTGCCTCGTCGCTGCCTGACACTGATACACGTCTAGATCTATCTATATTAGGAGCGGACTTGGAAAGTAGGCAGAGATGCATCAACATGATTTTAAATTTACATAATGAAGTCAAGTTGAGGCATAAATGGCTGGCTGGCTGAAGGGGGCTAGACGCCTCCCAGGTGCCTGTCAAAGTTTAAGTTAGAGAGTACATAACATGGCGAACAGGAGAAGTTGGTATGCATGCATATATTATAGTGTGTGTGTGTTCGGGATTTGGTAGGTAGGTAGGTAAGGTTTGTTCGGGATGTGGTTTGTGCAGATGAGGTTGATGCATGGAATGGGGAGAGAATGTGTTGGAAGGGAGGTTGTTCATTGAAGATACAGAGAGATGGTGATGTGGTGGTGGTGGTGGTGGTGGTGATGAGGCTCGAGTATACTTTTTTCTATTAATGTAGGTGAAGCGTGGTCAGATTTACTACGTAGTTACAGTTTGATATCTGAGCATTGGTAAGCAGTAAGCAAGCTAGCTAGCGACGAGCGATAAGATGAATAGATAACTACTACTGTAGTCTGAATGGGGCTATGAGCTTGAGCTATATGGACAGTCTGATATAAGCAGCTACTAATTCAGACGCGGGGGCGTCCATCCAGAACACTCGAAAAGGGCAACCAGCGCGGGTTTGCGAGTCTGCGAGTCTGGAGAGACAGTGACAGCGCCACCAGCTAAACTAGTTCCGAATCTGACAGGCGAGGCGTCAAGACGCGAAGGAATAGCCCGACCATTTTCACCAAATCGGGGTCAGCCCGTCAGCACCACACGCCTCCCTCCCCCCCTTCGTTATTATTTTGATTTGCTTAGCAAACAAGAACAAGCAGCGGACCTATCGAACCCAGACCTCTGTAAACGAGCTCACATGGGGTTTGCCCAGCCTGTCATAGTGTGGATTATGGGGTTGTTTTGACCAGGATGAGACACAGCCACGCCCGAACAGCTGCACCCTGTCATTAAAGTTTGGGGGTGGAAAAAGGTTCAATCAGATCGTCAACTGAGCTCGGTAGAATCTACCAGCCGTCTATGACCAATCAAAGTCGCGACTGCATAGACAAAGTGGAAAGGGAGGCAATGCCGGAATTAGCAAAAGAACGACTGTTATTCAGGGCTGATGTTGATAGGAGACGCGCGATCTCTGCAAGCGAACCAATGCAGTAGCAACGCCGATTGATCAGAATCTGGGATATCTCCATTTAATTTCTCTCATATCAGGCTGTCGATTCCATCCATCCACAGCAGCCTCTGCAGTAGCCTATTCCAGAATCCAGACCGTATCGAAGCCGGGGACCTGCAAGGGGGGTGGGTAGAAAGACGCGCCCAGGAAAATCCACGCTTACCCGGCGCGCTGCTAACGGGATAACTTGGAGGGGAAGCAAGAACTATTCTTGGCCAGAAAATAAAAAAGCACCTCTAGGAAGGAGGGGAATGAAGTGGCCCAGTGACGAGCACTCACCGACTTATTGGGTTATTTCAGGCTTACGAGGGACCGGGGTGGATGGATGGATGTTAGTAGACTAGTGATGCTTCCGTATAGTAGCGGTGGCCCGCGGGAAGGAAGGAGGGTGTGTGGGTGAAGAGACAACAGAAATAATAAAGGAGGGTGAGCCATGAGTAAACCAGCATCGTTAATGAAAGCCGGCTGATCGAGTCGCTGCCCGGTTCTTGGCTATCTCGTAAGGCTAACATGGTCGTGCAATCATCATCTGCGCCTGTGGCAGCTACGGTTGCGATTCGCTTGGAAAATGTCGCGATTGAAATTAATCCCCCTCCATGAAGCCGAGCCGAGAGCAGCCGTTTGAGCAGGCAGGCCACTGGCAGAAAGCATGCGTGGCCAGAGCTTGCGTTGACCAGGCGCGCTGCTTTCTTGGGATTGGGAGTTATGTATGCACATCGGAGATTTTTCTGGGCAATTGGATGCCTATCGTCCGAGATGCCGAACGCATGTATGTCTAGCATCGTCAGGGAAAGAACAGGTTAGTGGTGAGTAGGCTAGTGGCTAAGTAATCTATCGACCTGGTTAGTTAGTTAGCTAGGTTAGTCGTGGTTAGTAGTAAGTTGGGAGTAGTCTAGCGGCCGGATGCAATGCCCTGGTGCGACATCGCGTATAGCTCCGTTGCGCATCATGCTTTGAGCAGATAGAGAGTCGTTAGTGAGCAATGGATTAGTCCAATCTAGTCGGTCGCTCATATGGGGAAGCGGAGTATACGGATGGGCCCGCTAAAACACCGGCGCAACACAAGAAAAAAGGGTTGGACAAATCGAAGCTCCGCCAGTCCACCAGCGAAATTTTGGATTTGATGAGCTGGAATTTCTTTCCGACATCCACCCGGCCGGAATTAGCGCCCAACTGTTCACGGCTACTGCTACTGCGCGTCATCCATGTCGCCCCTCCCCTTTGCCCAGTTGATAACCAGGCAGCGGTGACGGAGATAGGGCTAGAGAAGTCCGAAGTCGACACTTTTTGTAGAGTATACTGAGACACTGACGGACGGAGGATGGGCGATTGATTTTCTTGGCCCTGAGGCGGATGGGCAGCAATGAGCAATGAGTGGAGGAGAAGGGATATTAGACAGAATTAGTGAGGGAGCTAAGTCGAGAGTAGTCCTGCCTTGCTAAATATACTAGTAGAACAGTAGTATATTTTATAGTAGTGTAGTAGATGAAGGTTACATACCACTGCTCTTTCTAATGCAGTGTGCGATTCCCAGCAAGTGTCGGTGACTAGTCCTCTCTCCGTAGACTAGTATACTAGTACTACGTAGACCACGAGCCGGGATGACACTACTCCGGATCATCCACAATGAAAATAAAAACGAGGTTGATGGTAAGTAGTAGTAGTGATGATGATGAAGGCAGGAATGAAGCTGCGTGTGACAGACGGTGCTAAAGACTTGCTAAAGATGCTCCCGAGCGACAATCTTCCCCCAATGCGGGGTATGTAGAAAAGGAAAAGGACGAGGCAACCAGCAGCAGCTCCCGATGGAGAGCGAGTCAAGGCTGGAGGATTTCATTTCCCCTTCAATCTCCTCCCGACCATCTGACACCCGTCCGGTTTCCCTCTTTGCCAGCATCAACACTAGACCGGGATGTTCATTACTAGGGGTTACCAGGAAGTGTGTTGTTACTAGTTACTAGTTACTACTACTACTACTACTACTCATTTCTTTTTTTGGTCCTTCTGTCTGACAGCCCAGCCTTATTCGGGATATACTATCATTCAATCAACTTCACCAGACTTGTAACCATCCTGGTGTATCACGTCGGAGTTGCTTTCTCCTCTCGCTTCATACTACAAACTAACCAACCCTTCTTTCCCCCAGCCAATCTTTGTCTTAGAGTCTGGTTGATTGAGTCTGGTTGATTAGTTGGTTAGTTAGTTAGTAAGTAAGTTAAACTAGTTGTAGCGTGGCCATGCATGAATTCCATTCCTGAACGCACTGCCCACAACTTTCAACCCCCACCTCATTCATCTCCTCCCTCCCATCTTTTGTTTCGTCCCCTTCCCTCATCCAGCTTACGCATCACGAATCACGAATCACGAATCACGAGTCACATATCCCAACCCCTGGTGGGAACAAGCAACCCACCACTCAATTTCGGTCGAGCTCGGTTAACCATGTGTCTGCTCTACTGCCATTACGTCAATTGCGACCGGGGACAAGGGGTTCAATTTCAGTTCCCAGCGAGGAGAAGCCGCTTCGACACATGATGCCGCCGGTCTGCGACTACGGGTTTACCGCGGCGGATGAACCACCGACCAGGTGCCTGGGATTCCTTTCCCCAATGCTAACGGAAGCTGTTGTCTCAGGTTGATGGGGGAGACTGTAAGCTGGTCGACGTCATCGTCATCATCATCATCCTCCTCCTCCTCTATCCTCGTTCCCCGATCTGGTTGACGGATTCAACTGCATGCCAGTCCGTATGGCACGAATGCCTTCCCTCTTTTCTCCTCCACACCCTCGAGGCCGGATCTTTTTCCCCTCCTTTCCCGTTCGTTAGCTGCCACGCCAGTTGACCGGGGAGATCTTCCCAAAAAGCGGAGAAGCAGTGTCCATCTCTCATGGCAAATCAAGGTCAATCACCTTATGCGAAAATTGCCTTTTCCGGCCTCGCTTTTGCTTTCTTTCTTTATCACTTTTACCCCTCGTCTTGTCAATCCATTGCCGGTCCCTTGCTGATTTGTTGTTTCGTCCATTCCTCCCCCCCAATTCCATTCTCCCCCTCCCTCTTCCCCTCGCCGTTGGCCAATTTTCCCCCGGCCGGGTGCTAGAGTAGACTCTTCTATCTTTTCGCCCATTTGACCACATGCAAGTCACGCCATTAGCCCGTCTACAGCCTTTGGGTCTTAAGGATCGGCGACTTACAGCATGGTGCAAGCCCTGGCGTCACTCCCGCATTGCCAGTGATGCGACCAGCTGTCAGCTTTGGGCTTTCATTGACGGGTCTGTCCAGTAAGGTTCTGGGTGCCGGTCGACCTGGAGGAGCTGTCATGTATCTGTGGTGGCACCAGACTATAATGTAGATAACCCTACTTCCTGTATACCGGGAATATGGGGGGTGCCGCCACTAGCTCATCTTCTCGACGGCTCCTTCGGCGATACCGTCACAAAGTCAGGCCTCCCTGTCCGTTGCATTGCGTGGATGTACCCGGTACATGTAGGGGCCAAGTAGATTACCAGCCCATCTGTAATCTATTCAATTCCTCGGCCTCGTGATAGCGAGCAGGGTACTCGCAAAAATCACCCCCGTCGCTAGTTGGCACGCTGTCTGCCTCATAGTTAGTGTCATATCAGATCAAACCAGAAAATCGCGGATGATAACGGGATGAGCAACCCCCCTCCATGGCTCGGCTTGGGCTCACCTCGCCAGCACCGGATCGGTTAGCATAAATTCCTGTTGGGGCGGGGAACTACACACGATTGCTTACACGTACGCCTATCTGCCCTGCCCCCCTGTGTGCTGACGACCAAGTCATTGCTGGTGGATTGCCCCAGTCTCAGATGACTCGCGTTTAGTAAGTTAGTCATAATCCTGCTGGCTTAGCTCATGGACTGGTGCGGATGTTAGTGAGTATAAGCCTATGGCGCCACTACGGGAGTCAACTGGAACCAAGAAGTGCCACCCGGACGAGGAAACCTAAAGGAAAAAGCAATACGAGCATCGACGGAGGCACACCCTACCAGTCGAATACTGCCCCCTCGTACATTTCTTGGTAGCCAATTCCCGATCGAAACGGCCCCCTTGGCATCCGCTGGGCTGGCCATAGGCGGTGTCCGTAGTCTTCTAAATGATTGTGCCTGACTCAGAGTGGTGGCTCAATAGCCTAGTGTGGTATAAGCTCCATAACAATTCGGAGATCCCGGTCGTGCAAACCCCGAAAAAACCCCTCCCAGATGACAGACGGAAATTGAAGAGTCGACGGGCAGACCAAAGCCCGCGATTTGCTGGAAGGTCTTCCAGACAAAACTCTATCGTGTGCAGACGATGATCTATCGAGTGCGTGCTATAGACACTATCGACTGTTAATCGCTATCTTCGCGTGTATGTCGTACGTATCTAGCCGCTCTTCAAGTGCGATGGGTCTCGGGCTTCCAGGGTCCAAACCATGAATGGCCAAAGTCTAAGTAAGCGTATTAAACGGCCTCTGCTGGTAACAAGCGGGCGGCGATTGTTTTGGCCTGCCTGTTCCATGGGTTCGACCCGCTGCCACTATTCGAGATCCACTGGTGCTAGTCGACTTACAGTTCGAAGCCTCACGGCAGTCCGTGAGCCTGGTTAAAGTAAATGGAAGATCTATCCATGTATCACCCGCTGATTCTATCGAGGAAGTGTATCCCGAGCTTGTTCAGTCGGCCAAATCAATAGGAATGTAGGCAGCCCCTATAGTTCGCTATCAATGACGAACAGACAGCATTGGCGCCAGTCTCTTAGCTCCAGCCTTAGAGAAATCAACTGATCGTCATGAGCTTAATTGGCTCCGATGGCCTTGACTGCCATCGTATCATATTAATAATTAATATTGCCATGGACGGGCGGAAGGAGGGGGAACGGGACGACGAGTGAATCCCGCTGGTCCCTTGTCGGGGCCCCATCACTGATGGAGCATTACAGACCGCGATCCAGATGAATTTCTTGAAGCCGCCACGTGGAGTGAACAAAGGCGTCAATATCACTCAAAACAGCTGATAGAGGCTTGATGAATCGCTCCCTTTGAGTTTACGGCTGGCTGTCATCCAGCAATCGAATCGGTAGAATAGCCGCATCGCAGAGCCACCGAGAATATCGTGGCGTTGGGGGCGTTGTCCTCGTTGTTTCTCCCAAGAAAGATAGCCCAGAAGTACGTCCAATAGCAACGGATGAAGGTATCATGGCCACTGCCAGTAGGAGACCTACTGCCTAAGTAGGTAAGGTGAGTAGGACGATTGTGGTTTGGAGTGAGGCCGATAGCAGACCCTGGGGATAGCTGCTGCTCTGGGCCAGTTTCAGCATGATGCCTGCCGGCCCAGAAGGGAAAAGCCACACTTTTCGGTTGTTGCATCGCTGGTATCCCTTGCTGATAATTTCCGATCTGTGCTGCCTGGTCGGCCGGCTGGTCTGACATTGTTCTTTGTCCCATTTGGCTTTCAATACTTTTTTCTTTTCTTTCTTTTATTCCCTTTCCGTCTCTTCCATCCGTTGATGCTTTTGGACGGCCGGCATCATGATCATTTTTTGGGGGTAAAGAAGGGGCCGTCAGGAACTTAATTCCAGCAACAATTGTTTGGAGGGCATGGCTCCTACCACCTTGGTACAAGGATTGACGGGATATCCTTTCCCAGCACCTTGGCGAGAAAAGCTAAATAAATCAATGGAAATAAGAAATAAATGAATAAAATAGAAAAACAAAAACAAAAATAAATAACAACAATGTACATAGTAATAGTCATAATTGGAGTCAGTACGAGAGTAGGAATAGATTATGATCATTCTGGGTAGGTACGAAGTAGTAAGTTAGTTCCATCGGTTAGCCCACGTCCTAATCAGACCTTCCATCTTACACATACCTACTCCTACCTCCCTTTTCACTGTCGTACAGAATATCCCATACGTAGACACTGCTTGTTGTATTGGCGTGACCATGCTGTGATCCGCCTCAGCTCTGACTCCTTTGGAGCGCCGTGCAATTGTCTTCGGTCGTGGTTCTATCCAGAATGTTATATGGCGGACTACCGTCTCCTCTTCCAGCACCATCGACTTGGGGTGAGTGGAATAGAATAAAAAGTAATTTGAAAACATGGACGGGCACCTACTTACCACCACTGGTTACCCTTACCTAGTGGAAGTACCTAAGAGGAAGGTACCAGGGACGTACGTGTCAAGGTACCTGTCAGTAATTTTGACCCGCGAAAGATAGTCGATACAATCCTGATACAGTAAGCGATACTAGCGGTCCGTCGAGGTTTTGCAGCCAGGATGCAGGCAACTAGACCATGTTTAGACTAGTAAATTTCTTCCAAGGCCAGGCTCTCTCTTGGTCGCCGATGATTGGTCGAGTCTATATCCTAACCTTTCAGTGTTCTAAGGCACAAGCGGACAGGGTGGGGATCGGTGTTCCCCTCTTCCCCCAAGCCATCTTGACCGGAAGACGGTTCAGTAGGATGGGAAACCTTGGGTCTTGGGTAACTTTGTCTGGGGGTTGCTAGCTCCAAACTTCCACTCTTTCTCCCTCCCCCCCTCCTCTCTTTCCCTCCCGAACATCGAATCGACAAGCGGGACCCAGATAGCCTTGGCCTGTCAGTCAGTCTAAAAGAGATTCCTAATTTAAGTGCCACTACTTGGTGCCCGTATGTATGTAAGTATGTATGTACCTAGTACTTGGATACCTCGTTTGATACCGAGTGTTTCCCTCCTGACCTCCAGGGTAGATTGTAGTAGGGTAAACATGGTAAACCCATGTTCAGAAACGATGGGGTAAGAAATACTTAACAAAAAGAAAATAAAAATAAAAATAAAAATAAAAGCGTTGACTTTTGATTTCTTCTCCTTCTTTTTCTTCTTCGTCTTTCACCTCCACTTTTGTGTAGGGTGTGGGATTTTTCTTTTTTTCTTTTCGTTTTTGCTTTTAGTATTATTCTGATTTCCATTTGTGTCCATTTCGGTCTGGTGAAAGAAAATCCCCCAAGTGGTCCGAAGGAAATACTTCAACATAGTATAACCCGATCTTTCCGGGGTAGGGGTAGGGGTACAGGAAAGAAAAAAGTGGCCAAGTCTCAAGCTAGCCCGGCCGGGTTACTGGCTAGAGGGGAGCTCCACCGGCTGGAGGAGACCAAGAGGAGGTTCCAATTTATTATTTGATTACCGCTGGACAGTAGTGAAGGAGCTTAGCAGCCCGTAGTAGCTGCTAGGTACCTACTAGGTAGAGCCAGAACGATGCGGCGTTATAAAAATTACACGGCCTGCTCACGAGAGCCGGAGAGGCAAAACGAGGAAAATAAAAACGAACAAGAGCTTCCATCCCATCGGCCAGTCAGCTAGCTCTTTTTTTCTTACCTCTCTTCGTGCAGTAAACTAATCCTCCTCATCTGGCTCGTCGAGTATTTCTTTTCCATCTGCCCCATCTGGAGCAGGTGTTCTTGACTTTCTCGTCTTTTTCTCTCCCCCATCTTCGACCTGTTTTTATTTTTTATTTTATTTTCTCCTTCTCCAACAGCCATCATCATCATCCCTTGACTTGGTGGTCTGGCTTGCGTACCTGGAAGGAGAACCGCCTGAGACCCGCAGCAAGCAGCAGTCTGTGTCTGTCTGCCTCTTGTATCACAGAAACGTTGCAACCTCGCCCGGACCGACCAGTATTACTACTGAACTACATCTGAGAAATCCGTTGGGGATCGTGCTTTGCACTTTCTCTTCTACATCTCTCCCTCTTTCGCCTCTCCGTCATCGCGTCACTTGTTAGTTTTGATTTCGCACTGCGTGTTCGTCCTGGATTATTATTTTCAGGATTATTGTTAGATCCATTGCTAGGTACGTCTGGAATACCTCCCTGTCGGTTATGCTGGACCTCCAGGGCCAGCCTCACCTCCATCCATCCACCTTCACTACTGCGCTTCCCCATTTGATCCATCATTCGGTCCTGCGACTTGGCTGCCAATCGACCTGCCTGTCCAGACCTCCAATGATTACTGTCGAGGCTGCATGCCGTCGGACTTAATTTGCAGTGACATTCCTGCTCCCTCCGCTAGTCCAGACCTCCTTCCCTCTTCTTTCTTTTCCCCTCCCACCCGCTCTCCTATTTTCCCTCCACCATAGCTATTCTTACTACTACGGGCCATACTTCCAACCGTTTTCTTCCTCCCCCCTCTGTCGCCTGTACGATTTCTTGTCGTGTTTGTCTGCTCATACTTTATTGCAAATCTATTTGTTCTTGCTGTCACTTACTATCTGCTTCTTTTTTTGATTTGTTTTCATTTATTTGCATCTCTTCATATCTTCCTGGAATCCGTTGTTTGCTCCCTGTGTTCCTATCGCTAGCCGGCCCACTCCCCGCTATCCTTCTTGCGACTCACCTTTCAATAGCTTTTGATTCTGCATTTGCATTTCCTCACCATGGCGCCTGGTGGTGGACGAGATTTTAACTGCACCTGGGAGCATTGTAATAAGGTATGATTCTACCCAGTGTCGCTTTTCTACACCTTCCAATCTATCGCTTGCTTGAAGGCGTTATAGTTTCCGTGCTAATGGCAGTAGTCCTTCAATCGCAAATCAGATCTGTGCAGGCACTATCGGATACACACCAATGAGCGACCGTATCATTGTACGGTCAAGGACTGCAACAAAAGCTTCATCCAACGGAGTGCATTGACAGTGCATTCGCGAACGCATACCGGAGAGAAGCCTCATGTCTGTGACCACAGAGGATGCCACAAGGCCTTTTCTGACGTATGTACAACTAGCTCACTATTAATTCTTATCTGCTAACCATCACAGTCATCGAGTCTCGCTCGTCACCGAAGGATCCATACTGGAAAAAGGCCATATATCTGCCAAGAGCCAACGTGCGAACGAGCGTAAGCATTGGCCTGGTTCTCGTACTAATGTCTTTCTAACAACGTGAAGCTTCTGCCGCAAAACGACCTTGACCAAACACCAACACCGCTCCCACCCCCCAGGATCCATGACCCGACTGCCCTCGGAAGATGCGGTTTCCGAGCACTCGTATCAAGGGCCAGTCGCCGTTCCTGTGCCGAATGAACAGTATCTCTTAGCCCAGCAACCCTACTACCCTCATACCCCGACGCCGACTCATGAGTTTTATCCCCACCAGAGCCTACACATAACGCCGGTGCCCATACAAGAACAGCCACCAATCGTGACTCAGCACATCCCTGTCACGTCGCCGGTTGACGTACAGCGTGCTCAGCAACACTACATGCAGCTTGTGCAGCAACAGCAGCAGCAGCAGCAACGATACGATCCTGGCCGTCAGGGCTATCTGCCACCGGAGTTTCAGCAACCATACCATACCCTACCCACAGCGGAAGGCCCACCGCTGATGGTGACCAGCACTCACAGTGACTACAAGCCGCCGGCCCGCATCCTGAACCAGCCCGAGGGAACGGACTGGGGCTTCCTGGGGGTGGGCTAATGAGCCGACGAGTGCCTTTGCATGATTCGACAGCGAGTGTTTCAAACTAGGAGTTACAATGCGTTTGTGCTTTGAGTGATGCCCTATCATGACTGTCATTTACGAGTCCTTAATTTGGTCAGACGCCTCATCCGCTGCTATTTCTTTATTTTCTTCATCTACGGCATAACGCCTTTTGTGATCCTTTGCGGATTATGATGTTTCCTTTGATTAAGTTGCGCCCCCTCCTCTGTCAAAAGGCTGCGAAGAGGTTTTATTTTTTGTCATATTCTTGATACCTTGGCAAATGATGCAATTTGCTTTTCTATACCAGCATAGCCTATACGTTCGCTTTGGGTCTGAATGACGTGCTGGGCAGCTGCGAGCTGACGGGCACGGATACAGAACATGGGTGTATGTACTTATTTCCGAAGCTTTTAATAATGCCTTCCCTCTTCGGAGTACTCTTTTCCAGTGACGCTGACGGCGCGCGCGACGTAGGCCGTCGATCAGCACCTACCAGAGAAACAAAGCCGTGCTGACAAGGATGCTATGGACCGAGGAAGTAAGTAGTGCCTGCTTGGCTTGGCTCGGCTCGGAGGGAAAAAAAGGGAAACATGGGGGCGCCCATTGTTGTCGGGCCATTGTTCTAGGAAGCTCCTAGCCTGTCAGGAGCTTCCTTAAGACCCTACCAGACCAACGTCAGCCAAGGATCGACGGCTGAAACGGTTGGGGGATGGAAAAAGGGAAGGAAGGAAGGGAAGAGGCTCCACACGTCGATGGCGCTTGTAGCAGCAAAGACCAACCAGTCATGGGGTTGAAGTCTATCTAGTTAAGCCACGACTGTCGTAGCGCCTGATCGACCCCCATCCAGCGCCCACCCATATGGTTTGGTCTGGTCTGGGGTGTGTGTGTGAGGGAAGGAATACACGAGAGGGAGGGACAGAGGCAGAGAGGAGGGGGTGCGGCTAGACAGGGAGCTTTTTGGTAAGGTGCAGGTGGGCCGAACGACCACACACACACCAGTCTAAGTCTAAGTCTACCGTAGTTAGGGCGAGAAGTGCGTGTGTATGAGAGAGAAAAAAGAGAAGAGCAAAAGACTACGATTGATTCGATGACCCTGGCACCTGCGTTTGTGGTCGCTTTTCGATCGACTGTACATAACATGCATGCGCCAAGTTTGGATATTTTTTTTTCTTTTCTCTTACTACGTACATGAAAAGGGAATGGCTGTGATATCTTTTGGCTTTGTTGTTTTTTTTTCTTGGCTATGTACTTACGCGTCCACCAAACTTTTTATTTTTTTGTTATGTCGTGGTATCTGATCCCAGACAGACATAGAACATAACAATAGGAAAGAAAGAAAGAAAGAAAGAAAGAAAGAAAGAAAGAAAGAAAAGCGGATCCGATCGGTAAGATATGATAGGAATATGATGCCCATGCCCATCACAACGGGCAGAACCGGACGGACGGACCTCTCCGACCCGAAAGAAACAAGGGTATTATTAGTTTAGTTAAATTGAATCAATCATATTCTCGGGGATAAAGAATCCGAGACCTTTGGTTTTAGGGTAGTAGTAGTAAGTAGTAAGTAGTTAGATTAGGGGGGTGTGGGAACAGGAGAGAACAGAAAAACTGGTTTTTTTCTGTGTTTGTTTGTTGTTGTTGTGTAGTGTGACTGGCACTAGACTAGAGCTACTACTAGTAAGTAATCTAGCCCGGGGGGGAGAGGGGGCGGAAGTATGTACTGTATTAGACTAGACTAGACTAGACTAGATTTATTATTTAGTTTAGTTGGTTATTTAGTTGGGCCCGAGTTTGATCAATAACTGGGTTTGGTTTAGCATAGGATGGGGATGGGGATGGCGATGGAGACAGAAATGGAGAAATGCGGCGATTTGACCGACCGGTCGGTTGGTCGGGTGTAAGCGCCAGCCAGACAGGTAGACAGAAAAGGGAATGAATTTAAAGTGGAGAAGGGGGAGGAGGAGGAGATATACGATGATGATAATGATTCCAGTAAAGATTGATTGATTATGATTTGAAGTTTAAGCTAAGGAAGCATCTTTTCTGGTTCAATGCCGTTTGTATGGACGGAATGTTTGTACCTGATCGGATTTAGTCCGATATTTATTTACTATCTATCTATTAGGTTAGGAAGAAACTTGGAAGTTGGAAGTTGGAAATGCTGCAGAAAGTAGGAATGAATGAATCACGGTCAATATGGATATCATTTCCGTGTGACAGGGAAGAAGTTTCGGTCTGGTCTGGTCTCTGAGTCTGACATAGATAGATGTGATGGACAGACGGGCTGTGATCGACCGTCTCTTTTGTTTTAGTTTTAATTAGTTAAACTTGGAAATCCACTTTCATTCCTGCGTGTGCGTGTGTCATCTGGGTGAGATGATGGATCTCGTGTTGGGGATGATGAGCAAGAGGGAGAGGAAAGAGTCTAGATGGATGGGCTGTGGGGAAGAAAAAAATGAAGATAGAAAGGAAGGCAGGCTGCGGGGGTTGCCTTGTCTCGTTAGTTATTTAATTATTCCGTAGTTTATCCAATTAGGTAGTTAGTTGGTTATAAGTTAGTAGTAGGGCAGTTTGTTGTGGATTAGAATTGAACATGACAGGATGATATGACATGACTGAGGATAATTGGATCCAATAATAGCTACTTTCTATGCTATGAGTTCAATTGTTTGAGTATTTCTCAGTTAGTACTCCGTAAGTAGTAACATATTGATTGTATGTAGTAAGCTAAAGTAGATAACTATAACTAGTATATTGTCTTACGACTGCCGGATCCACAATCCTTCCTTAGCTAACTAGCACTTAATCGAACAATCGGAAATCCAAATCCAAATCCAAAGTCTAGAGTTAGCTACTATGCTAACTACTTAAGTGTCAACTCAACTCATTTCCCAAAATAAGTCTGATTGCCGACGGAACTTAACTCATTCTTTGTTGTGATCGTCAATCCGTCGCCTATCTGGTTACTAATACTATACTAGTATAGTATACTTAGTAACTAGTGACTGAGTGTAACAGTAGGGTATGACTTACCTCACTGTTCTACTCATAACATTGGAAAAGATAAAGATAGTCTGGATAGGTAGTAAGTCTAGGTTTGGTTTGGTTTGGTTTCGTGATATCATACTGCACTGCACTGCACTTCGCTTAGAGATGGAAATGACATGGATGAGATGAGATGAGATGATTGATACATAGATACATACATGTAATATAACATACATGGTGTATTACACATTACTTGTATTTGTAAAGTATATATATGTATGTATGTATGGTAATATACATATAAATAGATACTACTTATCACTACTTACTGACTTATCTGTGGGATGATGAGGATGACAGCCCAAGAAAGTAAAAACATTGCGACAGGAATACAAGTAAATGTGATGATGATGTGATGGGGTTGCTTTTTCCTTATCGATCTACCAATCATGATGTTGATCAAACAGGAAGACAGTAAGTAAGTAGTAGCTTGTCGGGGAAATATCGGGTTCTTCATGTGTCTGGTCGTGGTGGTGGCACACCATACCACTCACACGGCTGGCATAAGCAATCAAGCCACCACCACCACCACCACCACTACCATCATTGCTTATGGATTGGGTTGTGCTGTGGTGGTGGTTGTGGTAGTGGATAAACATTATACCTTACTCATTAGGTACATAACGTGGTAGAATACAAAAGAATACCCTAAAATCATATGGAAAGAAAGAAAGTAGAATAAGAAAACTATCCATAAAAGCCTCATACATTCATCAAAAGTACCAGCATATACCCCACAGTCTCCTCCAAAGTTATCAGTCACCCCATAGTACCCACTCACTCACCCACTAACCCACCGACAGACAAGCAGACAGACCAAAATTGAGACAACCACTCAAACACATCCATCCGGCCTAATACACGAACCAACCAATCCCAGAGTAGCACAGCGCAATCAACAAGGATATAGATAGATTGTACACGTAGCGACCATACAATACTTATACCTACTTCAGTCTACACAATTAGTTCATAGTTGATTGACTGATTGTCATATAATACCGAATTATAACATACCACGCCATCAATCAATCAATCAGTGTCATATGTTGGGTTGAATTTCCACTGGACATGGATGGGGACAAAAGTACCTTGCATGAGGATGCTTGCATGGGGTAGACTACTAACTAAGTAGCTAGTGCTGGTTGACATGGGTGTGGGGGGGTTGTGCTGTATCTTTTCTTTTTTTCCCGTAGGTGCTCATATTTGGGAAGTACTCCGTACTTCGATGTCAGCGTACTGCTGTTTAAGGGGATGGATGGTGGTATGTTTCAGGTGGTTGTATGAGGGAGTATATCTACCTATCAGATCCTAGGTCAAGTTTCCTGGGTAGTGGTAGGGTAGGGATACTTGTGAGTAGAGGTATAAGGGTAGCAGTCAACTAAGTACTAGGATGTCGATGTCAGTTGTCAATCAATTTCATACATATAGTGTTTCGAATTTAGATCATTATGTTCAGCTGGTCTCATGATCAACTCACCTGATCACTCGGAAATTATCTCTTCTCGGTATCGAGCAGCTATACACATCCCTGTAGTGGCTATTCCATAACATATTGTCTATATGCATACCTATCCATCCTATACCTATACCTATAGCAACAGCATAACTACCCAATGCATGCCATCGGTTCACCGGCACGGCACAATCCGACAGACACATAGATAGCTTATTGTTCCACAACCCCCTCTACACGCCATGGCAATCCCACGCCACGGGGTAAGCTCCTCATGATCATGGAAGAGTCGTATTCAGTACCTGGCTGTGTTACCTTGTGTGAGTGTTGTATATTCTCCGATTAGGGTGATTGATAAGGGGCCGTTGGTCCGAGGCCGAGGCTGAAGTTGAAGCGTTGAACGGTCTGGGGTATCCTGCCATCTGAAGATCTGTGTGAATGGTTTGTAGGGCAGTGTATATATACTGCTGCTATACTTGCCGTGCATTAATTTCTATAGTGTATGTATGTATATATCAGCTCAATCCCAATCTCAACGCATACCATGAGCGGGTCAGTCACCAAAAGAAAAAAGTAGCGAAAGTAAGCTTACAACTCTCCTCTCACAACCAAGCCCACATCGCTCATCCTATCCATATACCGGCCTCATCTCGAAGTCTAGATGCTCAGCTGCCAACTTATCTGGACAGTAGAAATGTAATCTGTACCACATCGGAATGTATCCATCAAGGACAAAGACAACTCGAGACCTGAATCTCGAGCATAAAAGCACCTGGATCTCCTATTCCCTTGGGTATCGACATCAGCATCACTACCACTTTCCTCAAGCATCACAATTAAAACCAAAGCAGTGACAAAATGCGTTTCACCATCCCTCTCACCCTCTTCTTCGCCGCCCTGGCTATCGCTGCTCCGGCCGCAGAGGCAGACAATGATGTCGACGCTGCAGTGTCTGAGGACCCTGGTCTGGCTGATGCGCAGCGTTGTCGGCCAGGATATAGACAGTGCATGGATGTGTGTCTCCCTTTCTTTATTTTTCTATCTCCTTCGACTATGAGATCTTGTTGTTAAGACGGGTAGCTAACGAAGAGTAGAACTGCAACCGTCACCACGGAGGTGAACGTTGCTTCCGGGTAACTCCAACTTCTTTGTCGTCTCAGTAACAAACTTTCTAACAACATGTAGGCTTGCTGGGCTCACTACTGCTAGTGTTGCCCCATACACAGCTGATTGATTGTCGGGTAGTCTCCAGACACAGTGATTGATTTGATTGTGCTCGTTCCGTTGACGTCAACGCAAGCTATTGTCCTTCTTTAAATAAATCGAGCTGCTTTATGTCACTTCTTTTCCACGTGTAAGCCGAACTCAGTAGTCAGTAGTATCGAATTCACCAAAGCAAGAACGTCAACAATGGCCAATAGCCCACCAGCCATCAGAAATCTCGGACAGAATATGGCAAAGAGCATCAGATGACGGCGGAGGATACACGCCCACAATGCCGTAAAAACAGCCCAGACAGTGTATACAGTGCTATGAATGGCCAGGAAGCGTGCTTGGCTCTGATTTTCTCCCGAGTGGAGAAGAGGCACAGCGCATGCTGCCACGATTGGCGCGGCGAATGTATTGATGGTCACCAGCAGTGGCGACCATGGATACTGTGTATCTCGGGATGGGATGTAGGCTGATTTCCATTGGATGCTAGATAAAGTGGCGTTATGACCAGTGCTGAAGAAGTGTAATGTCCCGAGGAGTGCCGCGATGGTGGGTTTGATGGAGCTGTTACCGGGGATGAGATGCCGGAGACTGATGAGCTGGTAGTAGAGGATTGCCAAGGAGAGTCCGCCTGTGGGTGTGCTTGAGAGAATGCCTGCAAGCAGCATTGCTGTCATGAAGATGAGTGGCAGTTCGAGTGGCCTATGTCTTGGAGTGGTTGTGAACGCAGTTGCTAAGCCGACGAAGACAATGGCTAGCACCATTCGTGCAACAGTCATGCGCAGAGTTTTGGAGGTGTCATCTGTGAGAAGGCCTGCTAGCCAGCCGTTGTTACTTGCTGTTTCTAGGGCATTGAAGACGGTGGTGAGCAGCAGCGCACTTGGTATGCCGAGTCCAAACCAGAACAGGTTTCCAGACGCGCAGTCTCGCAGAGCGAGTCGAGTAATGCATAACACAGCCACGGCGGTAATGACCAGGCTTGATAACTGCCAAACCCAGCTGCTCTCCAAACGATAGAATGAAGTTCTGCAGAATGGCAGTTGCTCTTCGCGACAAGCCCGACTGAGCGAGACGACTCGACTCAGAAGCATGAATATCACCGAGAAAGACGCTTCACGTACACCTTTTGCATGGTTTGACGCGCCAAGAGTGCATAGCCCAAATGTCGAGAGAAAGACCAAAACCACACGGTCCTCCCAGATGGTGTAGGAATTCGACGCAAATCCGATGCCGAGAATTAGTGTGAACATCACAGCCTGCCAGCTCCAACTCCCCCCCGGAAAGCACCTGCGCAAGATAGTCAAACCAGTCGGCCACATATTCCACACGACGCTGCCCAAGGCAGCGCCCAGAATCACTTCATCCGTGAGGGAACCCTGAGCAAAGTCAGTCAAAGCAACATGACCAGCCACAGCAACAACTCCCATCAAGATCCCCACTACTATCCCAGACCATTTCATCAAGCCAGACCTCCCATCCACCTGGGGGCATACCAGGACCACCACACTCAGCAACAGAACCACCATCCCCTCAACCATCTTCAGCGGATCAAACTGAGCCCACATACGCTTATACCCCTCTAGCATCCACCCTTGATACCCCCTCAACCTCTGATAATACTCTCTCAAAGCCTCCTCATTCTCAAAATCCACCTCACCATCAAACCATCTATCCCACCCAACCACCCCCTCCCATCCATACCTCTGATACTCAACCGTAAACATCTGAATCTGCGCCCCAACCAACGCATTAACCTCCACCAAGCGTCTCCAATCTCTCCCGTCCCTCCCAACAAACGCCTCCTCAATCGGCCGTCCCAAGTTACTAAACGGCACGGGCACGCCCATCAACAACGCCAACGTGCTCACAAAGTCCACCTGCGGCGTATCTCTCCCCACAACACCAGTAACGCCATCACCATCAACAACCCCCCAAACCTCCCTCGTCGAATACAACCACAACGCAGCCCGTACCTCATCCGCCGCCTCACCCCCATGATTCCCATTCTCATCCATCCCATGATCCCCCATAACAACCAGCAACGTCTCATCATCCACCCTCTCCATAACTTCCCTAATAACCCCGTCCATCTGAACCAACTTCTCCCTCATGCTCTCATGCCCCGGCCCAAACCGATGTCCGACGTGATCAACACCCAGGAAATGGGCGATGATCACGTCCCACTCCCCATTTTTACCTTTAAGCAAAGGTACCAAATGCTCATACACCCCATCATCAACCGTATGTAAATCCTCCACTAGAAATGATTCATATGGACGTGACAGGATGGGGTCAAAGTATCCCGGGAAAAGTTTCATCCAGGTATCATCGCCCAACAGGACGAGACGTTTCCCTGCGTCGTGGAGTTGCGATATCAGATTATCTTCTGTGACGGCTGAGCCGGCGAAATTGGACCCTGCTTCGATGAACGTCGGCAGAGTGCCGGTCGTGAGGGCTTTCAGGCGCTGGAGGGTGGTGGTGGGTGGGTCGGCGATGAAGGGGTAGAGGAGGGCATTGTGGGGGGTGGTGAGGGCTGTAGTGTGCAGGGTGGTAAGGGCGTTGTGGTATGTTTTGTTGTTGGTGGTGGTGGGGATGGTGAAGTCGTAGCGGAGGGCGTCGATGAGGAGGATGATGGCTTTGGTGAAGGTGGGGGGTGTCCAGCAGGTTGTAGTAGTGTTGGTGGTGATGGAGATGGTAATGGGAGGATGGGAGCAATTGCTTTTCAAATCGAGGGCTTGACGTGTGAGGAGGAAGCCTTTGGTGAAGAGGTATAGGCCTGTAGTGTGGAGGAGGCTGGATGTTGTTAGTTAGTTAGTCAATTGAGCTGGGATATGTAGTGGTGGTGGGGTAGTATACAGAATGTAGAGGAAGAAGAGAGGGAGATGCCATCTGCTGCTGCTGGTGGTGATAGTTGATGGGCCCATGCTGTGCTGGTATAGATGCTGCAGTGCATATCAATCAGACTATACTATCTATCGTATTGTCTATCGACAGCGTACACAGATGATGATCATCACCTTCTTCCTCAATCAGCAGAAGCAGATCAACAACCAGGCAGCTCTATTTCCAATTCACAAGCAATAGTCTCCTTAGTGTTTGTGACACGAACTTTCCCCTGTGTAACCATCACACAGCAGTCAAATTCACTTCAACCTCATCAAAACAAAGTAACTTAGATACTGTATACAGATCGATACTACTCTCCCAGAAAAAAGGAATTAAACCGTCACGTACCAATACACACCACACCTGTATTTCAATACCAAAACACTTAACTATTGTATACACATACATACTTACATACTTACATAACCAAGCAACTAACTGGTTAACTAACTAACCTACTGCAGTCTAACCAACCAACTAAACTAACTAGGTTACTAATTCTCCGCCGCCAACCACCTCTTAGCGAAGTGGATAAAGTAAGTAATAGATAGATGATAGCCTGATGCTACGCTACTGCTGCTGCTACTGCTTGCTGCTGATCAATTTCGCTCGTATTGGGGGACAATCTTAGCCCGATGCGGGAAGCATTAGCGAGGACAAATATGGTTGGTCGGTGAAGGGGAGAAGATCGTAATCAACCTAGGTACATGTTTATAAACTAAATCGAGATGACAGCTTAGTCAATAAGTTACTTATTTTACGTTGTGACAAGTAAAATACTGTGTAGGTGTAGTAAATTAGGTAGCTTGGGGGCGTTTACCTGGTTGACTTCAATCTAGGTTGATGGTAATGAGAAGAGCTTGTTTTTGACTTTTGGGGGGAAGCTTTGAAAGCTACCTTTTATGGGGTAGTTACTTTCCGTGGGTCGGATGGGGATGGGTTATGGGGATGGGGATGGAGAGGGTTATGCTTAATGGATGTATGATGTGGTCTGTGTGATTGTTCTGGAGTTCTTTTAGGGAATAGTAGCTGCCAAATGCCGGGTTATAGTGGGAGAAATTATTACGGTGAAACCGTGCAGTGACTGAGTAAAGCAGCTGTTTTATTCCCATGCATGTTCATTGATTGGTTCCTTGTATATACCCATACCCATACCCATTCTATGATAATCCTATACAAACCCTCTCACTCTGTCTCGCCATATTTTCTTATATACCAATAATATACCCCAAAGAAAGAGAGAAAGAGTCCGAGGTTACCAACTCGTAACCCCCCTCTCCCTATCGAACCCACCCCTCAACTGCTCCCCAGGCTTAACCACCTTCCCTTGCAACACCGTATACCGCACGATATTCTCACAATCCTGGGGTCTCACCCTCGCAAGCCAGATACCCTGCGCCGCGCCCTCTTCCTCCTCAGTCCCTTCCGTCTTCTTATACCACTCAAAGTCCCGTCTGCGATAAATAATCACGTTGGCCGCATACTTATGTCCACCTACATGGTTGATAAAGTAGATCCCCACACCTCCAGGCCTCTCATCATCCATGTCCCGATACAAGCCTAGATGGCGCAAATGGCGCTCGAATTCCTTGCGCAGGAGCGGAGCGGACTGTCCGCAGCGGGCGTCGCGGGTGCGGTGGGAGCAGAGCAGGATGACGGCGGAGTGAGGGGAGGGACGGGAGCGGAGGGAGGTGAGGGAATTGATGTCGGTGATGTTCTCTTCTTCTTTTTCTTGTTGTTGTTGTTCTTTAGTCGAGGGCTGCTGCTGTTGTTGTTGTTCACTTTCATCATTGCTGTTTCCACCAACCAACGGGGTAGTAGTCGTCGGCGAGCGATTCACAAAATA
Organism: Aspergillus piperis CBS 112811; assembly: GCF_003184755.1. NCBI lineage: Eukaryota > Fungi > Ascomycota > Eurotiomycetes > Eurotiales > Aspergillaceae > Aspergillus > Aspergillus piperis. The sequence goes on from NW_020291600.1 coordinate 878,610, forward strand.
CTTGATCAAATCCGGGGCCAGCTGCGGCGTGACATGGTCCACAATAGTAAACCTGGGCAGAAGCAACACAGTCGTAGGTTGTTTCCCCGCATCATGATAATGATATTCATCCGGGACAGGCATATTGGAGGCGGACAATTTCAGTTTCTAGACATAGCCACCCCACACCGATTAGCTTCGCGCGGCCAGGACATAACAAACTGCAACAGTGGCAGTGAGATCATACCCCATTGCTAGGCACCAACCCCCCCTTCTCAATCGCCTCCATAACACTCCCCTCTTCATCCGCAACATCCCTCACCCAATCCGTCTTCCCGGTCGCAACCAGCACATGCGTCGACCAGCCATTAATATTCCCGTACATGGTATCTTCCTGATCGACATCGAATTTAGCGGGGTATTTCACTGTGCAGGACGCACAGTCGTGCAGACATCCTTCGCCGTCTATGGCGGGGTCGGTCTTGGGAAACAGGGTATCGACCGATGGCGTATTATTATCATCATCATTTTCCTCTTGGGGTTTGGGACTGTCTTTGGGACTCCTGTCCTGCGGGGTTGCCGAGGGGGTCGGGGTGAAGAATGAGCGGCCTCGTTGGAGGATGGATTGCATTGTGAATATATATAGTAGCGTAGCAAGGGGGGTTAGAAAGGAAAAGGTAGGGAGAAGGGGATAACAAGAAGGTAAGTATCTTTTCTTTCATTCGGACTTTTGGGAACCCGCCAGATCTTATCAATCGCCGCGCGCGCCTTGCCAAGGACGGAAAGCCACGCCGACACGGTTTTGATGCGGCTTGTGGTCGGTTGCTGCCGGACCTCCGATTGGCTTACGTCACGGCGGCAGCAACTCTTTGCCGATTTCTGAAAGTGGGGGAAAGTTCTTTTTTGGGCGTTGGGGAAACACAGCGAGCCCAGGGCAGGTGGATATATGGGTAATTAAGGCCAATAGGAGACGCTATGTAACTAATAGTGGCATATTGCGAATCAGAGGGAGAAATCGCATCTTCAATCATGTAATTATCCAGAATAGTTTTGGTTTTTGCTCCAATTCTTATCTATGTTTGAGGTCTACCGTCGACGCGGCTGCTGCTGCCAACGTTATAAGCGTACGGTAAATCCGTCGGACTCCGGGTCTCGACCAGGCGGATCACGCTGCCTCCAGAGCTACCAGAAACATTCGATTGCACTCGTCGAAGCGACCGCATCGATGGCGTCCGAGGAGGCGCCAGGGTTCGCTGCGCCTCCGAGCGTCTCGACCAAATAGGCGACCAGCGACCCTGTCTAGCGCCGTCCCAAGTGGACGCATTCGAAGGCCGTAGACTATTACTCCGGCCCCGCGACATGGCTTCACTATCGCCATAGGAATCCACCGTATCAGTTTCGCCCTCCTCGTCCGAAGGCCCGATAAGAGACTCGCTGTCAGCCTGGGAACTCCCACCACCCCGCACCTCATCCAAGATCTGGGGATCCAAAACCTTCATGCCCCTCAGGAGCTCCGCAAACACATGCATCAAAGTCCTGAACTCAGCCTCGTGTAGCTCACGCGTTGAAAAGCGCGCCCGCTCATACAGAGCGACAAACTCCATCCCAATTTCCGGCGGATCAACCACATTCAGCGCAGCCAAATGCTGCAAATACCCCCGCAGACCCATCGATATTGGCCGCCGCAATACTTCCACCACCCGCGTGTCAGGAATCGACTCTTCGGTTTCGGGGAATGGCGCGTGAAGCGCCCGCTGAGTGGCTGTGAAGATCGGGTCGGGAGGAGCGAGCGACACTGCCTTGGCCTCGATGAGATGAGGCAGTTCCTGGACTACAGTCCGATAGGGAAGGTCGGGCAGGTCAGGACATGAGGGCGAGGACCATCCGGGGTGCTCGACTTGACCCCAGGGTGGATTGTCGTAGTCCACCAGGAGCGATTCGTAGCCTGAGAAATCATGTTCGTCGGCTGCAATGTCCCTAGGTCGAGCCTGGTAGGCTATGATCGCACTATGCGCCAAACCTTCCTTAACCAGTCGGCGCACACTCTTGCCGACGTCTTCGCGCTCGACGGGGATCCATGCTTTGGGGATGCCGGAGAGGACGGTTCGGTTGGTATATATACGCGTGGTGTAGATTAGAACCGCGAGAATGAATGTGACAACGTAGCCGCCGGTGATGATGAAGATGTTCGTGAGGCGCTGCGTGATGTAGCACTGGTAGATCGCATCGGCGGGAGTCAGGATGATGCAGAGGAACAGGACCAAGGAGAGGAAGGTGAAGACAGTTAGGTTCAGGACGCGCTGAACGTTGATGGCCATAACCGCGAGCACGTCATATTGCGCCGCAGTACCGGCTGCTCTCAGGTGCAAGCAACTGGCCGGTAGAAGATATACTGCGTAGCTGGGATTAAGGGGATGCCCGTTGCGACCGTGAGATGAGCTGGGTGTCACGTGGTTAATGTGGGCGCGATCGGCGTTTGTCTTCCTGTACGGATATTGTCTCGGAACAAGCCATCCCTACCATATCTACTATGTTTCTGCGATAATTCCATATGGCTTCCCAAAGGTATATATATGCCTACGCTTATGCTTCTATTGCTCTACGTGTATTAATGCTAAGGAATCACGACCTTTAGTCGTCCTGGACAGCCACCTCGTCCTCCCACTGAGGCTCGAACTGCGCCCGAGCCCGGCGGATGACCCGCTCGATACCGTCCAGACCCATCTTCAGGACATCCATCTTCGGGCCGTAACTCAGACGAACGAAGTGGTGGCAAGGGCTGTCGAACAGGTCTCTTCTGTGAGCGGGGTTCAGGTCGAAGAAGATACCAGGGACCACAATGACCTTCTCGGTCAGGAGGGCGTTGAAGAAGTTCAGTCCGTCGGACAGGTTGGCCTCCTTGGGGAGAGGAGGGTCCAGGGAGGTCAGGTCAAGCCAGATGTAGAAGGTGGCCTGGGGCACCTCGTCGATGCGGAAACCGATCTCACGCAGACGCCCAACGACGAAGTCTCTCTTCTCGCGGAAGTGCACCTGGAGGGCCTTCATCTCGGCACGCACCAGCGACGGCTCGAGCATGGGAACGGCGGCTTCCTGGAAAGGCGCATTGGCACCACCGTCCAGGTAGGAACCAGCAGAGCCCAGGGCGTCGATGAACTCCTTGGGTCCAACAACCCAGGCGATACGCCAACCCGGAAGACGGAAACGCTTGGTCAGACCGTCAATCAGAAGCACATCTGTGAGAGTCAGCATGGCAGGAACAACCTGCACCGGTTCTCGTTTGTTCAGGGAGGGTCAGCGGGCGAACCATCTTTGTTGACATCTTCGACGTTGGTGGCACCACTGATCGTGGTTCCGTCACAGTCGGTAGTGTAGTTGTAACCGCCGTAGAATTCATCCAGGATCAGAGTCGCACGATCTCTGCAGATGTCCTGGATCTGAGCAAGCTCGGGGTTGGAGACAAAGTGTCCGGTAGGGTTACGAGGGTTGGAGGTCAGCAACACAGACGTTCCACGAGCGATCTCCTCGGCGATCTTGTCGGGGTGAATTGCGTAGTGGTCGTCTTGGGCGAGGGGAATGGGAATAGGAGCGATCTAGATGCAGAGTTAGCCACCGTATACAACCCGGAGCCCTTTGATCACTGCAGTCATCCCACTGGCAGCGCTGATTCATTCGCACTCACGTTCTTGAACAGCGACAACATCTCCGAGTACGCCGAGTAATCAGGGATAGGGAAAGACAAGTACGAGTTTCCCAGAATAGCAGCGATACGGATCAGACCCGCACGACCACCGGGGACAATGCAGACGTTCTCCCAGGTGTACTGACTGGCCTTGCCCTGACGGTAGTGCTCATTGTAGAGGCGAGCGACGGCGGCACGCAGAGGCTTGATACCGGCGGTGGGACCGTACTCACGGGCGGCGGAGGTGATAGGGATGGAAGTCGGACGAGGGAAACTGCCCTCGATCTCATCATCGGCTTCAGGGGCACCCTGGCCTAGGTTGGCCCAGGAGTGAGGGTCCTCAGCATAACCATGTTCGGTGGCACGCTCGGTACACCAGACAACACCGGTGGAGGCACGGGAGGCATCGAGACCGGCATGAGGACGGTGACCTTCGTGGGCGCTACGGAACTGACGGTGGGTTTCGGAACGAAGTTCTGCATGACAGGATGTGATGTTAGTTGGAGTATAAGCAATAGTCCTCGACTAGTAGCTTGTGTTGTTGTAAGGGAACGGAGGATTATGTGCCCCTCATGCACAAGGCTGAGGCAGCATTGCTGCATGCAGTGGGAGCATGTATAGAAGCAAGAGTGCAGGGAACATGACTTCTTCAAATGGAAGAAAGAATAAAAGGAAGACATATAAATAATTGAACAACGTACCATTCTCAGACAACTCCTTACCGACCGAGAAGCGGCGGTTGGAGGGGCGCAGGATGCTCAAGCGGCGGCCGGAGAAAGACATGCTGGGCTGCTTTTGCCAAGTCGCAGTTTCTGGGGAAGAATGCAATCTAGTGTATGCAAGCTATCGGAGTTCCCTGGATCTGAAGGAGTAAGAAAGGATTAATTAAGTAAAAATTTGGGGATATCTCTAGATCCGTACGAATAGACAACAGGGAGAAAAAAAAAAGATAGGTACGTAGTAGAGGCAAAGATAGAACTTACTCTCCAAAAGAACAAGAGTTGGAGAACAAAGAATTAAGAGGGGAGAGAGAGGAGAGGTTATATGAATAAATAAGAATGAAGAAGTAGATAGTCAGACAGACCAGCAAATAATATGAAAAGGGAAAGAAAATAAAATAAAAAAGTGACCAGAGAAGAAAAAAAAGGTACAAGTAATTTTTCTCTTGTTAAGGCGTTAACGATGGATGGCTCCCTCCAACTCATTGCTTTGCCTTGTTGGTCTTGCTTTTCTCCAACTTTTCCTTTCCGCCCAATCTACTCTCACTCTACGGCATATCGACCCAGACCCAGACTCAGACAGACAAACTACTACCACCCACCATTCTCCTTTTTCCTAACTCCTCTCATCTGCGACAAATAATAATAATAACACCTACTAGTAGTTTCAGCCCGCAGGCACCAGTCAACTTTCTTGACAAAATTAGAAAGGAGGAAGGAAGGAAGAGAAAGAGCGAGCAAAATAATCGCGCAACTGCCGCCTCCTCCAGGGAAAGCAAAGCAAAAAAGCAGCCTTACAACCACAACCGTAAAATGCCTCACAACTAAACTAACTGACTAGTAGTTTCGAGGGTTTCGCGGTCAACTGCCACACACACACACCGCATACGTGACGAATCGTCGAACCCAGAATCAAAAGGTTTGACCCAACCGTCTCGTCCAGACCGCAATCATTTTCCCGTGGCTCAGTCCCGATCGACGGGCTCCAAGTGGACTCTTCTTTCGGCTGGGATCCGACACCGGCTCCAATGAATCCCAATCCCAAATCATCTGCCATCATTCCTTCCGAGACCATACGAACTTACATAGTAGTGTTGTAGACTTGTAGTAGTATCGATTGCCGGCCCCAGTAGCAAAATGACGAGTGGCGGTGGCTGCTGCCTCCCCCCCCTTATTCCCTTATCCCCTATCGATCTTGTCCACCTATCTATCTTTGGTTTATATGATCGGATGGACGGCATCTCAAGAGAGTTGCGACCTGTCTAATGACAAACAGGGACTGGATGGACACCCACCACCCCCTTTCAGCCCTTTCAGGCCCCCGTTGGTTTGGACCGTGGAGTGCCCGAAGTTCCACTTCTCGGTACTGATGGATCCGTGGAATTATGGCGCCCCCCAGGTACTTACTAACTTACTAACTCACTAACCAACCTATCTCCTATCTCCTCCCTACTCCTTTCAGGTTTATTTTTGGAGCCATTATTCTCGCCATTGTTCATACTCTATATCTGCACCCAGCACCAAGGAAATCTAAGGTCGTAATACTATCATTGACAGGGCCAGCACGGAAAGCCAGCAAAGAAAAAAAAAAAAAGGGTAACAAGCAACAAATCAACAAGCACAACAGATGAGGTACCGCAACATCAAAGTCCATCCCAAGGCACAAATATGCAGGAACACTATACAGCTCATCTCGTATGTCCGACATCCGTCCTGCGCAATCAATGAAGAATCGGAAAGCCAACAAGCGGTATACATACATCATGCAGTCATGGTAGATCAGTTCAAATGGAGAGTCATCAACATTTCCCAGAGCAGAGAGCCGCCTCTCCCAAATCCCAACAGGGTGTCCGAAGTAAACCCACAAAACCCGCTCCTTGCTAGGGTCCATCAAGAATCAAGCGCCCCGGCCGATAATCTTTTTATTTTGCCTCTCCCTTAACCCATGCGAATAGAATCAGTAGCCTCTCCAACGCTCTCCAGCCAATCCAGTTGGATGTGAGTCGTCAACTAAACCAAGGAGACAACACCGGTGACAATGTCTCATCTCTTGCCAACTCACACAGAATGAGATGCGGAGAGTAATCCAATGCAGCGATGGTCGGAGAATCAAGGACGAAAAGTAACGGTAGGAAACAAAGTAAGGTAGTGAGAAAATAAGGCAGAAAATAATCTTCAGTACTGGAACATATGCATGCCATTTGCTCCAGCTCTATCATATCTAAGTCTCCACTGCCTGACAGTAGAGTTGAATCTCGCCTACTTGACCCCTAGCGAGCATGTCACGCTGTTGTTCGCGCCACTCCATGAATGCCAGTTGAACGGCCTCGTCGCTGTCAATCGTAACAAAGTCTCCGTCTTCGTCCCGGTATCGTAGCCTGACCGACTTGCTGCCAATTGAGCGGTTGGTGAATCGGGCCAGCTTGGCGTCCACACGATCAATGAGCGAGCGGAACATGATGTTGCTGGCAATGACGAGAGTGACGTAGTTATCATCGAAATTCACCTTGACCTTGAGTTGCGTCGGCATGAGGGGCTCCTCATCCGGCTCGTGGCTCAGTGGAGACGTGGGCTGATCGGTGGCCGATGTGCTAGGACGGTAGTCAGAGTATTGGGGCTCGTGGAAATGCGTGTGCGGCACATGCCGGGGATCGGAATGTTGCTGGGAGTTGGAAAGGTGGTTTGCGTTGCGAATGGGGATGTTGGCATTGGTAGGGGAGTTGTTCTGGCTGCGGTTGGGAGGCGCCATCATGCTGGATATGTGAGCGGGAATCGGCGGGACGGGTACGTTGTCGACGGTCTGCATCGTATGGGCGCCCATGTAACGACGCATTTCCGGGTTGTGGGTGTGGTTGTGGATATCGGGGCTACTCGCGGATCGCATTCGCTGGGCCATGCCATTTGCCGCCTGGGCCCCTGACATCGGAGGGAGTGAGGGTCGTTGAGCACTTCGTCCATTCGGAGCACCGCTGAAATAAGGATTTGAATTAGGCCCATCTCTTGACGTCGCACGGGACAAAGCCGGGGCTGTATACCGAGCATTTTCTTCATTCCAGTTGCCTGTAGGTGTCACTTGACGACCATGGAAATATCCAGTAGACTGGGAGCTGGACCGTGTAGACGGAGTTTCGGCGACGGGGGAGAAGTAAGATGGAGCGTTCCTCTCTGCTGGCGACATACTGCCTCCAGAAAGATGGGTGTGCAGTGACAGATTCGGATCGGGTACAGGTATGCGAGGGCGACCGGAGCTACCGCTGCCTCCTGTTGCTGAACGGGTTCGGAGACTGGTGCTGGAGGCGTTACGGCTCATCGGGAATTCCGAGAAGAAGCCTGCTTCCTGCGTGGCTGCTTGCTCTTCCGCATAATACTCTTGTTCATATGGGTTCGGAATGTTGGACATGGATCGCATGTACGTGAATTCGGTCTCGGAGGTGCCGGTGTTGCGAGCGCTGCGCTGCTCTGCCTGGATCGCCCGTTGTGCCTCAATGTCCCGGCTCCATTTGCGCATGATGTCCTCGTTCGAATAGCGAATGATGAAATTGTCCACGACTCCTGGATCACCCTTCCAGAAGATCTGGATGCGGTAAGAGCCTATCACAAAGTCATTTAGTCAAAGCAGCTCCCGCAAGTGTTTGGAAAGTCCTCGTACCTGGCTTGGGAAGGCAGAGCACGTCTGTCACGTTCGCCATGTAGATGCGGCCTTTGAGCTGAAGCCGCGGCTTGCCTTTAATCATCGCAGCGGGCTTGTCTTTGCCTAGATTCAGTTTCGACTTTTGCTTGTTAGGGTTGATATCCTTGCAGCAAAGGAGTATCCGTTCGAAGAGATAGATATGATACTAATCCAAAAGTCAGCTGGCTGTTCTCTCCACTCCATCTTCGCAAAAGGGGCCTGGAAAGGCTACTAACCTCTCTCTCTGAGTCTTTGCCATTATCACCCTTGATCACCGAAAAGGTGCCAAATCGGAGAAGGTCACCAAATGCTTCAATCTTCAGAGCCTTCCAGTCATCAACTCGTTCATCGAGGTCTTTGACAGCAGACTGCAGGTGCTCTTTGTCAATGGCATCATTTGCCGAGTCTAAAACGGTTTGGATAGCGTCGATGGCTCGTTGGATGTCAGTCCGGAGGTCTGGGTTTTCTGTTTGCTTTAAAAGTTCCTGCGTGGTGGTCAGTAATGAGACTGGCGGCTATGTATTGAGAGGAGGGAATCCTTACCCCTAACATCAGGGGGTATTTAGTCAAGCGCTGGAAAGGCTTGACAAAGAAACCGTTCAAGGTTGCGGGTTGCGCCACCATCTGTAGCAGGTCCTTGGACCGCGGAGCCATGTGAATCTTGTCCCAATCTCTGAGACAGATCTCATCACAGCGCATCTGGTTGGCGATAAAGGGCTCATATTGGCGGAAAGCTTCCTCGTGCTGGATAAACAGCTCGCCCCAGTTTTGTTTCTCTTCGGGCAGCGCATAGTGCTGTTCAATACGGATCAAGAACCGCTGAGCAAAATCAAGCAGATTGTTGAGATTCAAGAAAATTTGATGGCTAGCATCACCATTTACAGCACTTGTCTCTTCTAACTCCTTCTTCAGGGCCTGTAGATTCTGGAGATGATGAACATAGTCGCGCTCCGTTTCCAGTAACTCCTTGAGGATGTGTTCCCGTTTGGTGAGCTTGACGGCACCTTTCGCGGGGGCCCCTGGTCCAATATCCGACGGTCGCTTCAGCTGTCCCTGCATCTCCAGGATGTCCAGAACCCGGTTAACCATCTTAATCACTTTGGTGAAGCCAGTGGTGTTTTCGCCGTAAAGGTCCGTGATAAGGAAGCAGTCTTGCTGAGGGAATCCCAGCTCCTTCAGAGACGCATGGAGGAATTTGAAGGTGGCGGCTTTCGGGCGTTTGGCCTCGGCGACTTTCGTGGTGTCGATTTCCAGGACTTCTTCGGGATCGGAGGCATTGTAGATAGTCAGGAGGGGATAGCCTGTCCGGAGACAATTCCACAGCGACGCCACCGGATCGGTGTTCCCCTGAGCCAGATCGGCTTCCTCCATCTCTCGCATATGGGGTTCGAAGTTCGGTACTTCGGCCAGGCGCTTCTTGAGGTTGACGCAGCTCTGATAGATTGATTCGCCGCCGCGGCGGTTGATGATGTTGTCCTCGGCGATAGGACCGCCATTCATGGTGATGGTCTCAGCCATCTCGACGGGGGTGGTGGCCGACTCGGACCGTAAGGAGTGGAGGCCGGCGACAATGTGGGGGAGGAGCGAAGGGCTTCAAATCTGCGCAGCAGACCGACGGAGGGAGAAAGAGGAAGGAAACGACAGGCGTGCTTGCACGAGGATCAAGTCGAGCATGGGTCACTGGATGCGAGCCGGTGGACCGATGCGGGATGGATGGGACAAGCGAGCAGCTAAGGAACCTTAGGAGTGGAGATGGTGGTACGTTAACTATTAGTTAACTCTCTCCCTAAAAGCTGAGTCAAACCGCGAGCTGTTGTTCCGTGTCTCGACCCTCGCCGCCAGAAGTCGATCGAATGCGTGAATTTAAAATACACCCTGGGGGGGTCGACGAGTTCACGCGACGAGCCGGATGGGTGATTTTTGTAATTCGGGGAAAGCTCTGCGCTTTTAATAGAAAATTAGTATGGCCTTGGCCAGGGACAAATCTCCGGCCCTTGCTGGCGACAGCGCCCTTCCTGATCAAAAGATGGCGAACCCGAAACCCAAGAAGGATCGAGAAAAATAGAAATGCTGGGTGTGGGGTTTGATTTGCCGCTGCAGCCAGGCAAGCGCAGGCACGTAGTAAGCAGGAACCAAAGAAAGAGCAGCAGCAGTAGCAAGTAGCAGCAGCAGGTTCCAAAGAGGCGGATTTTGCCCCTCAACCGAGAAAACAGCTGAAAGGTGGAAATCAGATAAAATATGGGAACGGGAAAGGATCCCTGGAGCGGTACCGCCGGGAACCGTAGGTGAAGGTCAATTTTAAATGAAAAACTAATAAGAATAGCTATGGTATGAAAAATAGGGTGGAAAATAAACCCGGAAGGAGAGAAAGCGAAGAGAGGGAGAGTAAAGAACAAGAGAGGGAGGAGGAGGAGGAGGAGGGGGGAGGGGATGATGGAGGGGAAGGAGGTCAATGGGAAGAAAGGAGGGAAAATGTGAGAAAGCAAAGGATAGACAATCAACAGTGACAAGAGATGGAAACACCGGAATGGGGGTAAGAAAAGGAAGAGTGAGAGAGAGAGTCCAGGCCAGTCAAGTGGTCCAGTTTGCCCGACTGAGTGGTAGCGCGCGTCAGCTCCAGTCGACGAGTGAAGAAGTGACAAACTTCCCGAGTACTACTATGGAGTACTCTGTACTAAACTGCGAGGAACTAGTCAGTCGGAAGGAAGGACTGACTTGACCAGGACGGGATGATTAAAGGGGGAGGGAGGAGGAGGGGGGGAGGGGGAAGGGAAAGAATGGGTGTTCGGGTGGGTGGGTTTGAAGTGGAGAGAGGAGAGACCGCAGTAGATACTACTAGTCAGTATCGAGTAGTGGAGGAGGGGAGTTAAGAAGCACAAAAGAGACACCGTGAAAGAGGGGGAGAAAAAGAAAGAGTTGACTGAGGAGAAAGGGTGCGAGACAAGGAGAAGGAGAAGAAGGAGGATGCAACATACCAGAAGAGACGCTGATGTGGGACTGAAATTGGTGGTTACTACCTTTGAAGAATTAGATCATAAGTAGATAGCCGATCGTGAAAGGTGGGAAAGGTCAGTATGTGAGTCGCGCAACCATAATACTTTTGACTATACTACTAATAATAATTATAATGAGGGGAGGGGGGGAAGGAATTAATCTGGGAGACAGAGAGAGACAGAGTCCGGGCAACGGAGACAGGAATGAGTACCAAACAATCAACAATTCCAAGTACGTATATGTTAGAATCTGGAATCTTCAATAACAGTGCACGTACTTTGGGGGAGGGAGTGTGGATGGTCAAGTCATATCTGACCGTCTTTTAGAGCAACAGATTTGAATTTCAATAACTACGTACTAAATTCAGTTCCAGGCCGAATTGGCAAAAAAGCTGGGGTTGGCCCCGGTAGGGATTCGAGAATGACCGAAGCAGATTGGAGGCCGCATCGGCTGCATGAAGACTCCTCTCACACCAACTGTTTGAGATTTGAACTAGTCCCGAGGCACGCTTAGATTGCCGCCCCATAGACTACCAATCTATCTATCTATCTATCTATCTACACACCACCACAGGAAAACTGGTTATACACCTGGAATTAAGAATAAATTTTTACTGTACCTAGAAAATACATCCTTAGATTACTACATACATTGACTCGTCTCATCATCATCTTCTTCATCTCCTTGCAACCTTTGTATCAGCATCGACAGTTCGGACATTTTTCCCTATTTCATGATCCTCGATCACTACTGTACATCCCAGGGGTAAGGATGCCCGACCTGCATACAATCCCAAACACAAGGAGCAACACACATACCACCTGGCAGGTACCACTACCCGCGACACAGTGTCCAATCTACTCCCAAGTCGATGGTTGTTCCTCTTTAGTCGCGATATCGACCCCATCGGAGCCCTGGGCACAGCACCTTCATTGGTCGGGAAAGTGACAGGAGTGGATGTCCACCGGTTTCAGGGCTGTAGTAGTGGTGGTGGTGGTCGATGATGGAATGATCCAAGCCACCGACGAGCTGGTCCTCATGACAAAAACCCTAATTATTATTCCCCACGAGGATGACAATTACGGAGGTTTGGGGGTTCATAGATGATACCAAGTTGCAGGATACTTTCCACTAGTCAGTTCCTGTAGGATGTAAGAAAGAGCCGGCTGGGAAGGTACCTTGCCGCCTTCCTCCTGCATCGGAAAAAAGAAGGTACTACCTACCTACTGGTTCCCGCCAACTCGGTCAGGCACAGGGTGTAAAGTTACATCCTGCTCTCCCCTTGCCTAGGAGTGACAGTCTCTATCCCGGTGGTTGGGTCAGTAGGATATGCTTGAACAGTACTTTTTTTATTAAAAAATCTCTCTCTCATAAAAATACACCCAAAATAAAATGAGCTAGCCCCTTCTTGCCTCGGTTGATCGTTATCGCTTGTAGGAAAGGGTGAACTGCCTGAGTCAAGTGTTGGCCCCACACCAGTTGCTCGCGCCATCATCGCCATCATCCCTGCTGAGACTATGCTCTCTCTGCCTGCGCATTTCGGTTCCAAAGCTATAGCTCAGCAAACACTGCACATTACAAATAGTATTATGGTTGAGGTACAGGGGCATTTAGTACTTCACCAAGAACAAGCCCACAACTAGTACTAGTAGTACTATGAGCAGCCGCAACATTGGCATTAGAGGATGGGTATATAAATATATATAAGTACCCCCAGCTATTCAAGTTTTGTGTAGAGACGACAGCTCCTCTGAACATGGTCGAGGGTTGAACGAGGAACTGGGTATCGCATGCAGGAAAGCAACACATCTTCTATTCTGGGAATTATTGTTCAGGCGCGAAGACGAGAAATTATACGCATTAAGGGTATGTGAAGAAGTTATGAAGATGCACGTGAGCTGGGCAGAATAGAGGCCACGGTTCTGATATAAAGTGCATCTAGCAGTTGAAAGTGGGACAGTGGCCTTAGGACTAGCTACTAGTACTATTGTATTGAAATTTGATGCTACTGGGACCATTATATATTCCACACCAGCAAAAGTAGACTGGCGCTCTGGTACTAGTAGTTAGTCAATTATGGTGCGCATCTCGTACCGCAACAGAATCATGGACAGACCAGATAGGTCCAGTTAGCTTATTGAGCTGATATTGACTAGAGGCTTGCCAGAGCATGCGATCAGGTCCCTTGCTGGGCTGATGTTCTATCAATTGCTTGGATGGTAGAGGACATCATAATGGCTGAAGTTAGAAACATCGACGAAGAGCTGAGAAAAGTAGATCGCCTTAAAGGAAATCAGAATGCATTAAATGCAATAAATGTATGAAAATTCTTTCCCTCGAATACTCTGTCTATAAATTGCTTATATCTCTGAGTTAAAAATGGTGGTGTAGTAGATTCTGAGTCGCCAAGTTCGACGAGGGTGTGGTTCTAGGTTTGACTATTTGACCCAGTTCGGCATAATATTGATGGCTCATAACTATTGCAAGATATTTAGATATTAGTAATAAACAGTGATAAAAATATGAAATATGAACTATGTTCTGTTAGTCAATGGAAAATGGTGTAGTTATCTGCTGGCAAAGATGAAAGTGGTCTCCCCGGTAAGGTAAACAATACCCGTCAGGCCATAATAGCTGGCTATTATTGATGCTCCACTCTCCGCGGTGTCAGTCACTCCTTCCAAAACGTCACTTCGCCAGCTTCACCACCCCCCCAACCACTCTGTCTCATCCATCTCCCGCCATGGCTTGCTAGTTTTCCATCTTTTCTTCTTCTCGGCCTTAATTCATCCCGGTCGTTATTCTCCTTCTTTATGTGGTTGTGCCAATAGCCACCTCTGCCTTAACCCCCACGGAAGGAAAGGGTGGTGTCCAGCTCACCTCTTTGCTTTCACAGTGTCCTAGGAGCCCTAGCCACCACAAGCCTTGCTTCCTTACCGGAGCACCTGGGCCCAACCTATCCTTGTCGCCCTTTTGTCTGAACGGAGGGGCCCCAAGGAGGCTTGAGAAACTAAGCTAGGCAAATTTCTCAGCGAACCCATGGCGAGGGACACCGCGCAAACTCCGATCATCCCTCGTCCCCGGCTGCTTCAGGGCGCCGCCAGTTATCCCTCCGACCTCACCGCCCCCTCGCTGTCTGCGCCCTTCAAGCTTGACGAGGGTTATTCCGATGAAACGAGAAGTCAGCCCGACAAGGACTTCCTGAATTCGCCCCCCGATGATGTGATGCCGCTCCCCGACTGGGTTAATGCTTATAATGAGGCTGAGCGAGCCGGTGAGTTAAGCCCCCCTTCCCTTGGTTCCGTCCGGCGCAAGGATCCTCTTCCGTTTGGCTTCTTAGCGCGATCATCATCATACTGACAGGCTGTGGTGTTTCATGTAGAGCTCGCCTACAAGCTTCTACGCACCTTGCGTGCTTCCACTGTCGCCTCGGTGGTTGAGAAGCTAGCGCCTCTATTGCACATGGATCCCGTGCTAAAGTTACCTCCGGAAATCACAGCCGAGATCTTCTCCTACCTCGACCCTCAAACATTGGTAACAGCTTCGTTGGCATCCCGCTCCTGGCGTGATCGCATTTTTGACACCCGTCTTTGGAGAGATTTGTACATCAGCGAAGGCTGGCGGGTCGACATTGACGCCGTGCATACGTACGAACAGGAACACTCGGGATTGGAATCCCCCCAACTCCGAAAATCTCGGTTGAGGCATATAGACCCGGATCTTGGTGAACCGAAACAGAAGAAGCGCGTACCCCCCAGCTGGCTAGACTCTCGCGCGACAGGATCGCTGGATAACAATGAGGCCGTGCAAGGAAATGGGCTGCAGCCTTCCGCAGCGGCAGATGTTGAGGGTGATCATCACATGAGTGATGCGTCGAACGATCGTGGACCGGTGCTCGCAGCTGGGCAACAATCATCAAGCGCACGTCATGAGTCGTCGGGAACTGCTCAACTGAAGTCAAACTTACAGCAGATTTCGACGAACGCTAGCCCTCCCAAGTCATCACTATTGATTCGGATGCCCAATGGTGCCGCGAAGATGAATTGGCCACATCTATATCGGGTACGGAGGCGGCTGGAAGAGAACTGGACCAAGGGCCGTTTTACGAACTTTCAGCTGCCGCATCCTAATCACATGGAAGAATCTCATCAGGAGTGTGTATATGCGATTCAGTTTACCGATAAATGGTTGGTCAGTGGTAGCCGGGACAAGACTGTTCGAGTATGGGACCTGGACACCAAGCGATTATGGCATCCGCCTCTTCAAGGCCACTCAAAGTCGGTTCTCTGTCTGCAGTTCGATCCCCGCCCTTCTGAAGATATCATCGTGTCGGGAAGCAGCGATAAGAATGTCATAATCTGGCGCTTTTCTACTGGAGAGAAGCTTCACGAGATTGCGCCAGCTCATGATGATTCTGTCCTAAACCTCCGATTCGACGAACGCTATATAGTAACTTGCTCCAAGGACAAACTTATCAAGATCTGGAACAGGCGCCAGCTTACACCAATGGACAAGGACTACCCCTCTGTTTTCCAGGGTTCGGGTGTCTCCTATCCCTCGTATATTGTTGACACAAGCGACATTCCCGCTTTTATCCTCGAGGCCGAAATTGCCAAAAATCACATTCGAACCTTGGCGCCATATTCGTTGCTAATGATCCTTGACGGACACACTGCTGCAGTGAATGCTATCCAGCTCAACGAGGATGAAATCGTGTCCGCCTCGGGCGATCGCCTGATCAAGGTCTGGAACCTGCGCAACGGCGCGTGTCGGAAGACAATGATAGGCCACGAAAAGGGCATTGCATGCGTACAGTTTGACAGCAAACGCATCATCAGTGGAAGCAACGATGATACAGTTCGTATTTTCGACCACGCCTCCGGTGCCGAAGTGGCCTGCCTGCACGGGCACGCCAACCTCGTTCGGACAGTCCAAGCTGGTTTCGGAGACCCACCGGGTGCAGAGGAGGCCTTGCGACTGGAAGCTCTGGCTGTCGACAACGAGTTTCGTGATGCTCAGCGCACCGGTGCAAACGTTGACCTCGGCCCTAGTGCCCTCCGGCGCGCCGGATATCAACAAAACACCAACGGGTCCCGGAACCCAAGAGACATCAAAGCCCTGGGTGCCAAAATCCCCCCGGGCGGAGGCGGGAGCCAATGGGGACGAATCGTCTCCGGCTCATACGACGAAACCATCATCATCTGGAAGAAGGACAACGAAGGCCGCTGGGTTGTAGGCCAGCGACTCCGACAGGCAGACGCCGCCGCCAATGCCTCATACAGCCACCTAGATTCCTCTGCACGCCAGACAATCGCACGAGCCAACGCCTTTGCTCAAGCGCACCAGGCGCAACAAGCCCAAGCTACCATGGCGGCGGCGGCGGCCGCCGCTGCGATATCAACAGGCGGTGGAGCACCGCAGCAACCACAACCACCACGTTTGTCGACCAACAACTCCAATTCTAACGATCCCTCCTCGCAAAATGCACCCTGGCCCGCGCACCTAGCCCTGAACCCGGCCCTCCTCATCTCCAACAACCTCCCACCCACCGTCCAGCAAAGCACACCTCAAGCTCAAACTCAAGCACCCGCACCCATAATGCATGCCGGCGCCCCAATGAGACCACCACCACTACCACCCCATGCTCAGCAACACCAACACCAACAACAGCAACACCCCCGAGTGAGAGCCTTCCCCGCCGCCCCCCAACAACCACCTACCTCGAGGATCTTCAAGCTCCAATTCGACGCGCACAAGATAATCTGCGCAAGTCAGGACCCGAGGATAGTCGGGTGGGATTTCACCGCTGATGATGAGGAACTGAAAGAAGCGTGTCAGTTCTTTACGGGGCTGTAACCTAGCCGCCTTACATTACTACTATCTATCATCAGCGTACGGGGAAAATGATGATGTGGTATAAGTGTTACCTCCCGGATCCAAGTTATATTCCTTCCCAACATTCTTTCTTCTATTTATATATCTATTCTTGGTTTTCTCTTTGAAAATCTCGTCTACCTTTTCGATGAATTTCTTGTGCATTAGGAGCCTGTCTATTTTGAGTTTCTTTTTTTTTCTCTCTGTCTCTTTATATGATTGCCTCTGGGTGATTTGTCTATATTGCATGAGAATCATTTCGTTTCTTCGACTCTTCTTCTTCTTCTTGTGGAGACTTTATCTATGTGTGTGGGTCTGCCTTGTCAGGCCTTGTTGTGTTCTGTTCATAACTCTTATCTTTAGAGCATTTCGGCATTGGAGCGATGGAGTCGGTTGGTTCATGTCAGCAGAGACGAAATGACTACAGCTGTTGTTCGTTTATGACATTGATAATGACATTGCCAATAATGAAAACTTGAAGTATGCAGTCACATTCTACAGGCTAGCGCTATTAATCTGGACAATAGAGACAACCCCGTCGATGAAGGCGCGTCTTGCATATGTACCATTTGGCGAGGGTTGAAAAACGAAGAAGCGATCAATTGTATCTGGCGCACCCCCAGTCCGATAACTGTGCTACTGAAAGGACAGCCTCACACAAGTATGCAAGTTATGGTTCAAGCAATCATTGGTATATGATTCAGGCCGACATCGGGCTTGTGTCCGGGACGTTGCGAGAGGGAAACGTCTGAAGCGACCTCCAAACTCCTGAGAGCCACTGTTGTAGGCTTTGCACCTGATTTGTCAGGGCATTAGCATGCGTATGTTCTGCTGCATTAGATGAAAGATGGCTTCTCGCAGTGGCGTATGTGTCATTGGAGGCCGTATTCGAATGAATGGCGGCGTCCTGCTCATTACGAGCCCCCATGCAGCAGGATAACCAAGAGTTGACGCCACGCAGCGATTGTAGCCAAGAACGCGAGTTAAAGTTGGCGGACTCACTTGCTTCCTGTGCGGTAAAGACGGGTGGTGACTCCGTGGGTGCAAGATAGCATGTCGCAGAATCCCCCACGCTCTCAGTGCCTTGGGCATCGAGGCTTTCCATATGCCTGGGTATGCCGGGCATTTGCGAACGAGACGCACAGGTATAAAACAAGTCAACCCTAGACGTAGGAAGAGAAGCATTTGCCGATATTGGCCGTTGAGAAGAAGATGTCAGAACTGGGCGAGGCAACGGTAGTAAGCTATTCAGGCCGATCTGTGGGCGATGTCTTCGCATGCGACTACCCGCGCCTGTGTTTGCAGGATCGGTGCTGTCAGCCTGGTTCTGTTTTGCATCTGAGAGCCTTGTGTTGATTTGTCCCTCTTGTGTAGCGCTGCTATCAACATCAACACCATCTTCGCAAGTAGCTGAAATGGCAGTTCGGTGAAAGGGATGGTCCTCCAATCGTCTAGCCAAGTTCATGCCGTGACCACTCTGCCTATAAGGAAAGCGACCTTGAACCGCAGTACCATCTTCTGCCCTCGCCACAATATATGTCTGACGTCTAGGCTGCGGGGGAGGAGACGATGAAAAGCTGAGGAGCCTTCGTAGCATCCCTCCGTAGGATCCCGTTCTAGAGCCATCAGCAACGCGCCTACCCGCACGCCTAGGCGGGCTTGGACTCGACTGCTGTGTTCGCCCACTGGTAGTGGCAGAACGGACGGGGAATTGAGCAGTGTAGTAGACAGCTTCTCGAGTTCCAAATGAAGGAAGTCCAGGGGGTGTGGGCGCTCTCACTGGCGGAGGATAAGTGGGAAGTGCAGGGCTGACTGGTGAGTCAAGGTTACCCGGCCAATCAAACGTTCTCGAGGTATCATCTGCATCGTTGAGACTAACTGCCTTCCTGAGGTGCAACGCATCAAGAAGGTTCTGCTTCAGCGAGTCATCTGCAGGTAAGGCTACAACCGCCTTCCCTTCATCTGTGGATAGCACACGGCTGTCCAATGCTAACTGGGGATGCCAACCAGGGGGTTGTGTATTCTTTTCCGGACAATACTTTGGCTCACGGTCCGCCCGCTGGGGAGGATCCGTTGCTTCAGGCGCAAGGGGGACAAACATGGCCATATTGGCAGCGATCCTGCTATCCAGATTGCCACGAGAATGACATGCCGAGCCAAATTTCGAGCCGAGGTCTTCGGTGCCAGAGTCTGTCCGTAGGGCATTGAAGATGGAACTCTCCTCACTCATCACGGATTCTGACAAGGTCGCTTTGCCTAGTGGTGTGGCTTCTCCCAGTGGTTCCACCTCCGTTGCGGAGACTTCATCCTCGTCGGAAGAGCCATGCTGAGTGACTGGGGGGTCCTGAGACTGAGTATCCATGATACCATGTAGGCAGGTCGTGCTGCAGGGCCACGTTCACATTGATATGAAGATGAGAGTGGACTAGAGAACATGCCACAAGGACGACAGCGCCGTAAAGGATTGAGGGTCCATGGCACCTTCCCTAGATCGTGCAGCCCTGGAAGGAAAGTACACAGCACAATGAAGAAGGCATGGCCTTTGTGTATAGCATTCGAATGAGCATTAGTAAGTAGTGAGAATCGGCGGACTGACCGACCGACAGAAATCAACTGCATGTGGTGCCATTGATGTTTTGCAAAATTCTCCGAATCAGAAATGTGATGAAGTTGAAGTGAACGGAGCAAGCAAAAAGGGGAAAAGACATGATTATTCGACTCTACTTCCCCAGTTATCCCTTACCTCAACTCACGTCGACTTCCTGACATTTTCTTTCTTTACAAGTAAGCATTCACAATGCATGGTTGTTATGAGACTTCATAAAAGGAACAACTTGTACTGGCTGTGGAACGTGCGTGAGCGATGAGATTAAATGATGATGATTATTGATTATTGATTAGATCCGAGCGCCAACCCCGGAAATGGAGTGAAACAGTAAAACGGGGCTGCTCCACTCCAAGGTTCAATCCTACGAACCACCAGGAAACCTTAGCATTTAGCAATATGCGGTCGGATATCCAAACTACCCACTCCCTTGGTAATGGATGATCATGGCCCATCAGTGGAGAAAGATAAGTTTTTAACGCATTATGATATAGCTTGTTGTACCCTATTCTTTTCTCTCAATTCTGGGATGTCTTTCGTCGATCTGATTGATATGCGGCGCGGATGCGAACATCCCCACCGCATGTGTCGAGGTGGTCGCGATGACTGTGATTGCGATGGGATGTTTTGGTTAAGTAAATTCACCTCCCAGTTGACGAATGAGGGAGCATACAATACGATAGATTCACATCGACTGCCACCAATAGCATCTCCTCCCCCTCCCTTGACCAAAGTTGGGGGAATCAGCCGAGGTCGGATCGTCGAGACCAAGAACAACGATGAAACCGGCCGTCATGAGACAAGACGATTCGAACCTCCTTTCCCAAAATTGAAGTAGCAGCAGTGCAACCCAACCATCGGTCCGCTTTATAAACCGTCTTAAAATCTATGGACGCCATCGTGTCTTGGGAAACGAGGCTAGGATAATATTAAAGCCACGGCGCTCATCCGTTCGTTAGTTGCGGTGAAATTGATTTAATTTAGTTGCCCTTTTCCCCCTCATTTAATGCTCCGCTCCTCGCCAGCGGGTCACGCAACCCACCAGCTAACTAGCTGTTAAGTTGTTGTTGTCGTCGTCTTCTCATGGACTCCAGAGCACCCCAGGATTCGGCAGGTTTGCACCATGGCTCTGCCACGACTGCCCCAGCTGAGCTGCCTCCGTCGGGCCCGGTCTACAAGGTCTACAAGCGGCGGTTCTGGGGACTGGCGCAGCTGGTGCTGTTGAATATTGTCGTTAGTTGGGATGTAGGTTCTCTTATGTCTGCCGCCATGAAAAATGAGTCCTCTTCTGATATCCATCATCGTCTAGTGGTTAACCTTTTCCTCGATATCAACTACTGCGGCTGAGCATTTCCGCGTTTCTGAGAGCGCCATCAATTGGATGAGCACTGGTTATCTCTTCGCTTTTTGTGTCGCCAGCCCGTGAGTCTAGCCCTGGATGCTTATCTCCACCTGCCTTCGGCGCCTGGAAGCGACTGAAACTCACGCTCAATCTTACTCTCAGCGTCGTGATCTTCACTCTCAATAAAGGTGGCCCTAAACCCGCCATCATCACCACTTCAACTCTCCTCCTCGTCGGCAATTGGGTTCGATATGCAGGGACCAAAGCGAGAGGAGGCATCTTCGGTGTCGCCATGTTTGGTCAGATCCTCATCGGACTCGCGCAGCCATTCTGTCTGAGCGCTCCAACGCGATACAGCGACCTCTGGTTTTCTGACCAGGGCCGGACCAGCGCAACGGCCGTAGCCACCCTTGCCAATCCGTTGGGTGCAGCTTTGGGAGAGCTGATCGACTCTTTCTGGGCGACCAAACCAAGCGAAGTCCCGAACATGGTTCTGTACATCTCTATCATCGTAAGCCTCCCTCAGAATCCTCCACACATAGATAGAACCAAAACCAGCCAGCCACGACATGTCCCACTCACCTACTAACAAACCCAAAAGGCAACGGTAGCAGCACTTCCCTCATTCTTCATTCCCTCCCAACCCCCGACGCCTCCAAGCGCTTCATCTGCGAGCACCAACGCCTCCACACCACTCCTCCCAGCTATAACCCAACTCCTCAGAACCCTCGAGTTCTACCTCATCCTAATCCCCTTCTCCATATACGTCGGCTTCTTCAACAGCGTTTCCTCGCTCCTCAACCAAATCCTCGAACCCTACTCATACACCGAAACCGAAGCCGGCATTGCAGGAGGCCTTCTAATCATCGTTGGCCTCATCGCCTCAGCCATCATCTCCCCCCTCACAGACCGCTACAAGCACTACCTCGCCACCATCCGCACACTTGTCCCCATCGTAGCAATCACCTATATCGCCCTGATCTTCGCCCCGCCCAGCCCCGCCGGCATCGCACCATCGTATGTCGTGTGCTCCCTCCTCGGCGCGTCATCCTTCGCCCTCCTCCCCGTCGTTCTAGAGTACCTAGTCGAAATCACGTACCCTTTCTCCCCGGAGATAGGAAGCACGATCTGCTGGACGGGTGGGCAGTTATTGGGCGCGATATTTATTCTAGTTCAGGATGCATTGAAGGCCGGAGAGGACGCTTCCCCGCCGGTCAATATGCAGAATGCGTTGATTTTCTCTGCTGTCGTGGCGGTCGTGGCTGCACCGTGGCCGCTTTGCATTGGGTGTTTTGGTCGTGATGTGAGGAGACGGAGATTGGATGTTGATCGAGGCGTGGAGCTGGGCCAGGAGGAGGAGGCTGCTGAGGTGCAGGGTGATGATGATGCGGAGCGTAGAGCTGGAGCTGGGGAGGATGATACTAAGAAAGGATTCTTGGGGTTGAGTGTGGCGTGGAGGAAGTAATCCTGGGAATCCTATAGTCAGTGTGTACAGAATGTACTTTGTGATTGATGATTGCACGTGTGATACCCGGGGCGTCCATCAAATGTGTCAATACCAGGACCTGTGACTGTAAATAAATAAATCAAGTAAAAATCATATGATGCTCAAGAAGAAGAATAAAAAGAAAGATAATAGAGGAATACCGAACAAAGTCTAGGACAAAATGACATTCATCTAGTAAACAAAAGGAAAAAATAAAATAAATAATAAAAGCACAAGTTTCAAACAAGGCAGAGACCAGCTATCTGTACATACACAGTTGAAGGCGACCGCCCCCCTTCTTAAGAACCATTTCCATATTCCATAGCCATCCATCTTTCATAGGGAGAAGGAAAGTAACAAACACGCATGTATCATCTAATCACCGACTCGCAACTCGTACCGTATTGTCGAGGGCGGCGGGCAGCGGTCGAGAGAGACAACACTGAATGTATGTATGCTCCTTTCCTTCTTTTTTCTTTTTGATCTTCATCAACGGCAGGCCCACATAGCCATCATATTGTGAATCAAATCAAGGGGGATCGATCCTAATATGCCTTTCTTTCTTTGTCTTCCTTCGTCGCGGAACCTGTCTTATCAACTTTCGGTCGTGCATTAGAAAGAAACGTAGCCCGCGGAGTGGAGTAAAGAAGATAAGAAAAAAAGACGTCTTTAGCTATCTATCGATCGACCGAGAGTGATTTGATGCGCTTATTTGAGGGCCTTCCAGAGCTTGGGGGCGGCGCACTGGGTAGCGCAGTGCGTGAGGTGGAAGACTAAGAAAAGGATGGTGGGTCAGTTTATGGGTTTTGTTGTTGTTGGGTTCGTCACGATTGCGATATGGAGTCGAAGGAATCGTGGTGTTACGGTGTGCTGGTCAACTTACACTCCTCAACGCAGTCCTCCTTGGGGCCCTTGTAGTCGGGGTCCTCCTGCTGCTGGGTTACGCGCTCGACGCACTCATCGAAGTGGTGCTTGTAGGGGGCGCACTGGGAAGAGTTGGCGCACTCTGAGAGAAGCAATTGATTAGTGAATGTTCGAATGGATGATAATATTTGCAATGGGATGAGTTGTTCCGAGTCAATGGCTCAGAATCGCATGACGTGAGGGTCGGTCAGCGTGCATCCATCTGACCGACTACCCGTCCTGTTGTCACAATGTCCGTCTGGAAACGAACTCTCCCTCCCCCCAAGGAAAATGCACGGAATAAGTGAAATATGAAAGTGACAGTAAACTTACCCTCCTCAAGCTGGGGCTTGATGTCCTCAGGCTCCTCTTCCTCCTCCTCTTCCTCTTCCTCCTCTTCTTCCTCCTCCTCAGCGGGCTCCTCCTCGGCGGACTCCTCCTCAGCAGGGGTCTCCTCAGCAGACTCCTCGGTGCTCTCCTCGGCGGCAGGGGCGGCCTCCTCCTCGTTGTTCACGGCGGGCTTCTCCTCAGCCTCGGTCTCCTGGCTGGGGGTGGTGGTGGTGGTCTCCTCGGCGGGAGCCTCAGCCTGAGCCTCGGGGAAGCCGAAGGAGGACATAACGTCGGAGAAGAAGTCGGAGAGACCCATCTTGTCTTTGAAATTGGTTTCAATTGAGGGAAGAGGGCGAGAAGGGGGGGCGTGTGGGCGGTGGATGTCGCGGTAATGAGGATGGGGTTGGTTTTAACGAACTCGAAGCTTTGGCGTTGCTGGTTTCTGCCGGCCCTGGAAAATCGGAACACCCCGGCCGCCGGGCGATGGTCGCAATTATCGTACACGTGATTGGCCGCTCGGGTCGGCCGTGACTAATGCGGTAATATTTCGTTTTCTTACTTATCAAATTAATTAATTAGTTGGTTAATGTTCGTGCCGTTCCGTTGTTGTTGTTACTTTAACTACTGGGGCTACTATTCGTGATGCATTGTATTTCAACAATAAAATTCCAAGTAGTATACAGAAAAAACGGATTAAGAGGCCGCTTGGGCTTGAGGCTACCGCCGGAATATGTGTGTAGGAAATTGGAGACTATCTAGTCATGGAAGAAAGCATTGGATACGGCACCCGTCCTGGCTTCAACTGGCTCGACGCAGTCTCTCCTCGAGCGCTTCCGCCACACTCTGCTGCTGCACCTCTTCATAATCCGGTGGTGGCTCCATCGGCTCCGATCCCGCCTCTGGCCCTGTGTGTTGAGACTGTGGGCTTACAGGTTGCTGTGCGGTACTGTGGTCTGCTGCGGTTGTGCCACCCGATGGGCCGGTGTACGCAGGTAGCTCGTCGAGGTGGATTGCAGACATGTCAACATTCCGGGCGCCTCGACTGCTCGCCTGCGTATTCTCGACAGCCTGTTGTAGACGCTCTTTGATTCTTTCGAAATTGTTGTGGAAATCAAACGCCCCTCCCTCTTTGAATGTCACTTTGAGCTGCACAGCAGGCAACGACGCAGGGATGCCTCCTCCAGATACCGGTTGGACTAGCGCCAACCATGCATTGGGCCCAAAGAATGGTGCAGTGACATGGGCGTCATGGACATTGAGTAATGGTGTGGAAAACGATTGAAACTCTTTCGTTTGTTGCGCGGGAATGTAGACGATCTGACATGATTATGTTAACGAGAGCCTGTCAGATGATAGGGTCCAAAAGCAAGACAGTACCCTCTGATTTGTCAGGTAGACTCGACCGGCGCTGCTTTGCATGGAAAAAGAATCCTTGCTGGCGCTAGAGCCTAGGGGTTGCAGAGACAGCGTTGTCCGCGGAGGAGAGGCGAACAACTGATGCTCATTGGGTAGTCGAACAAAGCCTTCGGGGCCTTGCAGCATCACCCAGCTGTTGTATTGGGTATTTATTAGCATAGTTTCTTCGGGCGTGCTATCCCCATTCTGGGTTGAAACAAGTATACAACGCAGGTCTTCTGACTGATAAGTGTGCATGCTAGGGTGTCATGGGATGATGCGAGAGAGACAAGGGAGAAGGAAGTTGATCCATCTGATACAGCATAACAGAGATAACAAATCAGAGGTGATGAATCGAGGAAGAAAAACCATGGAGACTGAGTGCATGCAGAGCGATAATAAGAGTAACTCAACTGGGCATGGTGGGGAACATCTACATACTTGATCGACATCTTGTCAAAGCCACGATCGAGAACGTGGTCTGTGTGGCTGAGTGCAGACTGCGCCGGGATGCAGGCTAGATATTGTAGGATTCAGATAGTATATCGTTCGAGGATGAGTTATTGGAGGGATGGATTCAGAGTGCAGAATGAAGAGAGGGCAGTATTGGCTGAAACAACCCAACCAATGAGTAGCACCAGGGTCCAGTTTCAGGTAAGACGATCCAGGGATGATTGGCGGGACGGAAATGATGAGAATTCTCCAAGGGTTGGTGAATGGTTTTCCGATCGCTGATAGAGCGATCCCAGACAAAAAGAATGTCAGATGTGGTATTCTAGATTCCACTTCGTTGATGGCGGCGAAGCACCCGAAAGTGGCACTGATGGGACGTGAGGCGATAGTAGCTAGTAGCTGTAACGGACCACTTCGTATAATGGCAAAATGTGTTGAGTGATATCTTTTCTTCTAGTTGTGTGGTAATGGTATTCGATGGAGCAACACACCTCCTAGAGGTTTTTAACGATGCCCAGGAATTTCTGAAGGAAAGCAAGCCAGTGAAGCCCGAAGGCGGGAGACGAAGCAGTCCGCGGGGCGGCCGTCAGGCGGGGAAGCTTTTCCAACTCTCCAACTCCTTACACTCAAGGTGTCTCGGTTCGAGCGGCTGGCCAGTTCGGACTTCTCTTCAACATGTCGGACATACAGAAGGAGCCTTCATATTGGCGCCGAATCTATCCAGAGAGGTTTGGGAACGCAAAAGGATTCGAACATCCAAATTGCAATCCTTATTAGGCCAAATTCGGCTTCCTTCTTTCCGGCCTTATCTTATTCTTACCATGGATGAACTAACTAGGGACTACTGCGTCCACTACTCGCATACTTCCTGTGCCCCCTCGCCCGGAAACCCAATCATTCCCGCATGCGATATAGTGCCTTAATTACAATTGGTTGAATGGCAGAGTGGATGTCAGTCTAGCAATTAAGTACCCAACAGGATGATTAAGCTAACACAGAGTTCATTTCTGTGGATGGAAGCCTGCATACTCTACCCTGGTGTCGACGTCCACGGACCTCAAAAGTCGATAATTTGCAGCAATTCTATCATTACGCTCATGCAGGATTCAGGGATATGGACATGTATCATGGAATCAAAGCAGTATTAGCGATCTCGTTTGCTAGGTAGATAACACGGACCTCTCGTGTCTCCAGAGGCGGAAGACTAATCGGTGGTTGGACGCATGGACACTATCGGCACGGTCAGATATAGTTGAATAGCTAGCTAGCCAACTCTTCGGAGATATTGTTCCTTGGACTAAGCAACTTAACAGTTCTGCACCAACTCTTTGTGTATGACCTGAGATAGACCTACGATCCCAGGGGTTTCGAATAAACTACGCACTCCCCAGCAACAACTATTCGCCAACAATCCTATCAGGCAACATGGAATGACTCGACATTCTGTGGAATCCCCTACCAAGTCCAACCATATTGAAGGAGCTTGACTGACTCCTTGCATCAGAATGGTAACAGTCAAAAGACGAGGATGGGTGGCGCTAATGTACGAAGCTAATCTGGACCCAGAGGGCTGTCCTCGAACAGAAGATGATAAGGACGAAAGCCACCCATGCCTATTGCCAGAATTATTTCGATTCAGCCATGACCATTGAAATACAATTCTCTCCTGGAATGTATCTGCCAGCGTGGCTGTCATGCAAGTTCACAGAGCGATGGTAGGTGCTTGTTTTGGTTGAAGCTTGTCTGTCAGCTGACAAGCAAAAGTGGCTGCATGTGGCCCAGGGGAATTTTGTCGCTGTGCAGTTTCAACACCATCTCTCTACAAAAGCTTCTCCGACGACATTCTCTTTCCTGCCTGTTCGGGGAGGTTCAGGATTGCCGGTGAGGCAGCAAAAGGCATCCTCAGGCATGGCCCGGGCCAGGCTGGGGAGCAGCTCGAAGGCCGCGGTTACGTTGAGAGCTGTTATTGGGTCTTTACACGTGGAGAAAACCGTCCGATCAAAGTCACGGCCGACCCACCCCGTCTTCCATCCAGGTTACGTTTCCCCCTTCTGCGCTATTTCCTTTGCCTCTTCGCTCGTTGTCACCGCTTTCTGCGACTTCAATTCCCTCGTGGTTCATTTTGTGGTATTCCGTCACTCCTTGAGGGTCCGCCGAACCGACGATCCCCGTTACGCCCCCGGGTGACGATCGAACGCGAACAAAAAAAGAACAGTGTAGCCTGATGAGCACGGCCCTACCGGGCACATCTCCAAGCTTACATTACCCTTACTACACCTCTGGTGGCCGTCATCTCTTTCATATCTGCTCTCCAGTTCACTAGGGTGTGGCTGCTTGGGTCCACTTGTCCGAATATCGAGATACTGCCTGCTGCATCGCCCCTGCACTACACGGACGCCCCCCGTCTTGCATCGTGAAACCTCCGCTTCTCTCGCAGCCTTCCACAAACCAGCCCTTTTCGACTCGGAAAAGCTTGTCATACTCTGAAATATACGCATAATCATTCAATATGTCGACATCGATACACTTGTCGAGGTTCCGGAAATGGCTCCTTGCTTCGCCGCCAATCGAGTTTGCCATTGGGCAACTTCGGGACCTCTTGGTTGGAGCAATCCGACAGGGTCCCGTTCCACAACACATTGCGTTTGTCATGGATGGTAACCGGAGGTTTGCCCGAACGCACGGGATTGAAACGGTGGAAGGACACAACATGGGGTTTGAGGCTTTAGCAAGGGTGAGTCCGATGGAGTTCGGTTCATAGAGAACTTCCGTCTTCCGCCAGTGTCAGCTGCTAACTTATACCGTGGTTTTAAGATTCTCGAAGTCTGTTACAAGAGCGGCGTTAAAGTGGTTACAATCTACGCCTTCAGCATCGAAAACTTCAAACGCTCCAAGTTCGAGGTGGATGCATTGATGGAGATGGCCAGGGTGAAGTTGTCGCAGATGGCTCAGCATGGCGAGATCCTCGATCGCTATGGGGCCAAGGTGCGGATATTGGGTCGGCTGGACTTGCTCCGGCCGGATGTTCTCGCTGCAGTGAACCGGGCCGTGGAAATGACCAGCAACAACGGTGACTGCGTATTGAACATCTGTTTCCCGTATACGTCGCGCGATGAGATTACCACGGCTGTCCGGGATACCGTGGCCGAGTACAGCCAGCCCCTTCCGTCGACTCGTCCGTCGTCTATCTCCTCGAGGACACCCTTTTCCGAATCCCACATTACACAAAACATTCGAGCACAGACGCAGGTTTCGAAAGGGGAAGAGGTACCGAGTGACTCGGAAGCGGCATCAGAGTCATCAGGAGACGGCGAAACGACGAAGCACAAGACACCGAACGGAGTCTATGAAAACGGATCTTCGTTTTCTTCCTCGTCGACTCTCCACCTGGCCGGGCAACAAGATGCTGCCAATGGGAAATTACCAGCAGCAGAGCCCGCCGTTGGGAAGGAGAGCCTTGTCTTTATGTCCCCCGAGACGATTACGCGCCAGACGTTGTCAGAGCATTTATTCACCCATGACAATCCTCCTCTAGATCTGCTGGTCCGGACGTCTGGAGTTGAGCGTCTTAGTGACTTCATGCTTTGGCAATGCCACGAGGATACGGAGATTGTCTTCCTCGACGTTCTATGGCCGGAATTTGACCTTTGGCAGTTCCTGCCCGTGATGCTGAGATGGCAGCGTCGAATCTCCAAGTCAAAGAAGAACCCGGATGCGGAGGGCAACTTTGACGGCGATACGTCTGACTCTGCGGAGGAAAGTAATGGCAAGGTCAAAGACCTGTAGATTGTTATGTTCACTTTTTCATCTTTTCTCTGTTGTTGTATACATGGACTGGGTTATCGTCCTGGCATCGATCATTGGGAGTTTTGGAGTCATCCTTGGGAGCATTGACAAATATTCCCCCCATCCTGTCATCCATCTAGAATTTATAGCACTCACTGAGCTGCAAGCTGAAAGAAAAGGGTTCCATGATGAGCATATAGATGCAGACATTGCACATAATCTATAGTTATATACTCTACGGGACAGCATCTCCACCTCGGGGAATCACGGATCATGTAAAATAATCAGATAAAATAGAGTGTCCGCTATCGCAGCCTCCGATACCGCATCCGACCAAGTGGGCAGCCACACGTGACTCACACTGGCGGGGGAATCGAAGCAACCACTCGCAACACTGACTCAACTCTGTTTCCTCTCCTGATATTGTTTTCTTCCTGTTTTCCAATCTAATACCCTGATATCTTCCCAATTGCCATCATGCCTGTCGCCGGTTCCAAGGTTCTCCTGTTGGGCTCGGGCTTCGGTATGTCTCCCATCTCTCTTCCACTCTCCCCCGCCGATTCGGACCCCGCATTGGGGGTTCAATTGATGGACTCCTTCCCACTGACTCAATGTCTCGATAGTCACGAAGCCCACCGTTGAGGTTCTCAGCAAGGCCGACGTTAACGTCACTGTTGGTACGTACAGCTCAGTTGATAGAGTTCCTCTATATCCAAACCCTATCCAGTAGCATCGAACATAGCTGACCATCGTCTACTATACCCCAACAGCCTGCAGAACCCTCGAGAGTGCTCAGAAGCTCTGCGAAGGCTTCAAGAACACCAAGGCCATCTCCCTCGATGTCACCGATGATGCTGCTCTCGACAAGGCTCTGGAGCAGGTTGACCTCGCCATCTCCCTAATCCCCTACACCTTCCATGCCAATGTCATCAAGTCCGCCATCCGCACCAAGAAGCACGTCGTCACCACCTCCTACGTCTCCCCCGCCATGATGGAGCTGGATGAGGAGTGCAAGAAGGCCGGCATCACCGTCATGAACGAGATCGGTCTGGACCCTGTATGTCTACCTATCCACATCATCCCCATATCATACGATACATTGAACTAACCCCACCTCCAAACAGGGTATTGACCACCTCTACGCTGTTAAGACCATCTCCGAGGTACGTCCAGAATCACCCACCCTATCACCACCACTTCACCCATCTCTAATCCACCCCCTTAGGTCCACGCCGAAGGTGGCAAGATCACCTCTTTCCTCAGCTACTGCGGTGGCCTCCGTAAGTCATCCCCCCCGCCCCCAAAAACGTCACAACCAAACCCCCCATCCTAACCCCCTCGACCAGCCGCCCCCGAATGCTCCAACAACCCCCTTGGCTACAAGTTCAGCTGGTCCAGCCGCGGTGTCCTCCTTGCTCTCCGCAACGCCGCCAAGTTCTACAAGGACGGCCAAGAATTCAGCGTCGCCGGTCCCGACCTGATGGCCACCGCTAAGCCCTACTTCATCTACCCTGGCTTCGCCTTCGTCGCCTACCCCAACCGCGACTCCTGCCCCTACCGTGAGCGCTACAACATCCCCGAAGCCCAGACTGTCGTCCGCGGCACCCTCCGCTACCAGGGCTTCCCCGAGATGATCAAGGTTCTGGTTGACATCGGCTTCCTGTCCGACGAGGGCCGCGAGTACCTCAACAGCCCCATTGCCTGGAAGGAGGCCACGAAGCAGATCCTCGGCGCCACCTCCTCCGCCGAGAAGGACCTCGAGTGGGCGATCGCCTCCAAGACGGCCTTCGCTAACAACGATGACCGCGACCGCATCATCTCCGGTCTTCGCTGGATCGGCCTCTTCAGTGACGAGCAGATCACCCCCCGTGGTAACCCGCTCGATACTCTCTGCGCTACGCTCGAGAAGAAGATGCAGTATGAGGAGGGTGAGCGTGATCTTGTCATGTTGCAGCACAAGTTCGAGATCGAGCACAAGGATGGTCAGAAGGAGACTCGTACTTCCACTCTTTGCGAGTACGGTGTGCCCGGTGGGTACTCGGCTATGGCTAAGACTGTTGGTGTGCCTTGTGGTGTCGCTGTTAAGTTGGTCTTGGATGGTACTATTAACCAGAAGGTATGGTGGTTCCTTCCCCTTATGTACTTGGCGTTGGTTGAGTTGATTGTTGGATGGTTTGCTAATCGTTGTTGCTATCATAGGGTGTTGTTGCTCCCATGACCATGGACATCTGCGCTCCTCTGATCAAGACCCTCAAGGAGGACTACGGCATTGAGATGATTGAGAAGACTCTGTAAAGAGTATCTCTTCTCTTATAAATTCTCTTCAATGATGATATATTAACGACTTGGGAGATGGGTGTTAGAGAAAACAAAATAGGGTAGATCAAAAATTCAGATCGGGTTTGATGAAGCAGTATTTCTTAGAACAGTAGTGTTATGTATATGTAACAGTTACCAGAAGTGTAGAAGTGCAAAGTGTAGTGTCTTCTTCCTATCGTGATTTGTCTCATCTACTAATATGTTCATGGTCTGTCTATCGTGCATTCGTTGGACGCATACCCCCAATTTGCTTGGAGGGGAGGAGTTTTAGATCAGGTCAGGTGAGGTAAGGATGAGTCGGCGCAAGATTGCCTGTCCCAGAAACACAGTTTGTCAAGAAACCAAAAAGCAGTTCGCTACCCCCGTCTTCTACAGGACGCGTGGATGTAGACAGGATCCGTTGTCGCCCTCATACCCCCCAAGTGCTGAATTTAGATCATGATATGGTCATGGTTTCGCGGATGCGCTCAGAGAATAGTGCCAAACCTATACCGAGAAGAAGAAAAACAACCATCAGCAACTGTCTCCAAGAAAACGAAGATCTGGCAAGCCATTGTGAGGAAGCAATTGGCTAATAGGCAAAGCAAGGGGATTTGAACATACCCGAAAGTCTGCTTGATGCTGCGGACGTAGTAGACATCCCAGTTTTGCTTGGTGACATCCTCCTGACCAACAGGGACGCCGGTCCAGGTCACGCGCATCTGAGTGACGCCGTCGACATCGTTCTGGTCGAACTTGATCTCCAGCGTGCTGAAGTGACCCGCGGGCCACTGGGCAAGACGCCACTTCTGCTCAATCAAGGTGGGGGCCTTAAGCTTGGTGTACTCGCCGGTGACGTTTCCGTCGAAGATGGCGAACTTTCCGCCCACCTGAGCGCCCTCAAACTGGCGAGGGGGCCCGCGAGTGAAAGCAGCAATGCGCTGGGGGTCGGTGAAGGTGTTGTACAGCTCCTCAGCCGTGGTGCGGAACTCGTCCGAAGCGGTCACGGTAGTAGTGTTGACCGAGACCTTCTCGGCGGTGGTAGTGGTGGTGGTTGTAGGGGCAGAGGATTCCTTCTTGGAAGTCTGAGGGTGGTACTTGGGAGCAGCAAATCCGCTGGAAGGGTTGACGCCAGGAGCGTGTTGGAGGTCCTTGCCGTGCTCAGCAATGAGAGCGGGACCAAACTTGCCCAAAGCCTGTCTGAGTTGAGGAACGAGCTTGGAGCGAACCAGGTCCTTCACGGCCTGCTTGGAAGGAGAATCCGAGTAGTTTTCAATCTCAAACTAAAGAGCCATGTGGTCAATTGGCTGGACAGCTATGGAGATACGAGGGGCTAAAGGGAACATACGACGTACTCATCTTCCTCGGTGTCATGGGCAACCTCGGGGATGGTGATCTTTCCACTAACGGACTCATCGTCCGTAGTCTTACCTGTCAAAGGTCTTAGTGGTGTGCCCTGAACAGAGAGAAACACTATCATTGCTTAATTACGAACCTTCATACTCGAGCTGTACTTTGACATCGAACAAGGTGATGACCTTGCCCTTTCTCTGACTGACGTCTACATCGCCATCCATGCTCAGCAGGTTGGAGATCTTGGCAGAGGCTCCATTCTCCTCCACGGAGAGGACGGAGAGGTTCTCCTTAAGGTAGTCCTTGGCCCAGCCGGAGGCATCCTTGTTCACCCAGTGCCAGTTGTTGGGGTTGTGAAGAACCATGATGGTGGTAGTTTATTTTATTATCAATTGGTCTAAGGATCTCGATGGAAAGAAAAGCTGCTCTATTGCGGGGCTGAACTTCGCCAGTGGGTCAATTTGTTTAGCGAGTCCGTGTCTTTTTTCTTCTTCCTTCTTTCGCCAAAAAAGCTGTTGTGTTCTGCATCGCACACAGAATATTAGCATTTATTCATGGCCATAAAGTAGTGCGATAATGTTCAAATATGAGTGGAGGCATCGTTTCAGGATCCGGATAGCGTTTCCCGGACCGCAAGCTACTCAGCATGGAAGATGAATTCGTAAAAACATCCCCGTCTGACTGGTGCCAGCTATGAGTTCTCATCATTCGATGGACAGCCCTCTCCGAGACAAGAGTCCCTTCCTTATAGAGGAGAAGAACCAGGTCAAGATTGGGAGGGAGTGAAGTGTGCAGAATTGGGCAGAAAAAATTCAGTGGCAACTTACAGTCACAGAAAAAACCGTCTCACTCTAAAGACGCTGGAGCAAAGACAGATCAATCAAGTCCCAGGTGGCAATGGGAGAGTAGGAGCAAAGAGGGATGGTACCGTGGGAGCGGAGGGGGAGGGGAGAAGCCCGTATTAAATAAGACTACGAGTTGGTTTGGAGAAGGGAAAGGCAAAAGGGGAAAAAGTTCGAGGATCCGGAAGGAAACCTCTAGAAGCCGCATGGGTCACGTGGTTACCCGTCCGGTCATCGGCGCGGAGGAACAATCTTACCAGGATATCTCCGTTTATTCACTCAATAATCAAGTGGATTCGCAGCTGCAAACGAATGTGGGTATCTTCTAGCGACACAGTAATCAAATCACTCAATCAGGAAACAACAGTGAACAAGACCGCAGAAATCGACAAAGAAGTAAACTCTTGATAGCCCCTCGTCAGTCATCATTCGTGAACCAATAACAACTTGCTTCCATTTATCATGCCTGCTCCAATTGCTCTAAATCCTCCCATCCATCTTCAACCATTAGCTGCTCTTTCACTCGTTCGCGTAGACGCTGGATCCCACTTCCCAGGGCTTCCGCCCACTGGCCCTCCACGGTAGCTACTTTGTCTTTCAGATCGCTTGTCAATGTGCGCTCTTCATCCGTACGGGTTTCCTGCATTTCCTGCTGCACCTTGCCCTCGGACTCGCCCAAGCGGATTCGTTCTGCCTCCATAAGGTTGCAGCTGGCCCTCATAACAGCGGACTTGACCTCGTGCAGTAGGCAGAAAAGATTAATCTGCGACTCGATGTATTGGTAACTGGATTTTTCCGCGTGAGATACGAGCGTATATAGGTACTGCAGCGGATGTGCCCGGTAACTCGGATTCTCGTCGTATTCGTTGGCCGGAATCTGCACAGTAAAGCCGCGGAGCTTCTCAGGGATCTGTTGCACCAACTCTGACAGCGACGGTGCAATATCCCAGAACGCCGACAGCTGTATCTCCACCCCTCGCGCTACATTGCCCTCGACCACATCTAAAAAGGATTCGAGACGTGCTAGGGCATTGGCCTCGTACTCCACTCGGCGATCCAAGGCGTCCTTGACAAAGAACTCATTGGTCTCGCGTACTTTGTCCTCGTTGGATGCTTGTTTATAGGGTAGTAGGACCACCGCTCTGTACTTTTCGTCGCGCTCGCTGATCAGATCGAATACCTCGCGGTGCAATTGCTCGCGCGCTTCAAACAACCATTTGAGTTGTGTGAGCTTCTCCAGGAGCTCTGGCTTCTCATCACCTTCTTCCTGGGTTTGATCTGGGGTCTCGGATCGCGCGTCGTCAAACAGCCTGCCACGTAGCTCGTCAATGCAAGCAGTAGCCCTGTCAACCCTGTCTGCAAGAATCGCTCGCATTGGCTTAAAAACCGTTTCTTGGTACGTATCCAGCCCGCCCTTGATCAAATCTCTTTCGAGTTGGTTCTCCTCCACAATTAATGCGGCTTCTGCTTCCGCCGCTTCTGCGAATGTGATACTGCCTTGTTGGATTTGACTCTGGATATTGGCCTTGAACTGCCGCCGTCCTTCTTGGATTCGTGCCTGGTGATCTTGGAACAGCCCATCCATCTCGGTTTGGTGCCGCTGCCTGGTGGTCTTGATCTCCGACAAGTCTGTAATTGATCGCACCAACGTCCGATAAGTCACGAGGTCGGGGTGGCTGTTGTTGACTGCGGGATAGTGTCTGGGATACGGCGGCGGTAAGGTGATCAGTCTCGAGACATCCATCCTCTGCACTTCTTCAAGCCGCCTAGTAGATCCAAGGCGGAGATTGTTGGAGTAGTCTGCTGGGGTAGACTCCTCGTGCCACCCAACCTTTTCGGGGGGGTATTCATCTGGACCATATGCAGCGTACTGGTTTCCTCCATTGTGCGCGCCGGCATTCCCTGTGTCAGACGAGCCTTGACTTTCCTCCCATAGCAGGGCCCCACGTGATAATCCCATATATTTGGTCTCCCTCTTTGACCTTTGCACTCTTCGTTCTCCCCCTTCACTGCTGGATCCAGTTTTGGACTCCCACCATCGACTAGGCGCCCGTCCCCTCGAGCTCATCTCGTCATTGCTCAACCCAAGACTTGCAATTGGCGAGAGGCATGGTTGGTAATTATTCCACCAGGCCGATTCAGGACGTACCTGGGGTATACTTAGCTTAGGTGCCGTAGGATTAGACGCCCTCCTAGAAGATGGACCTGGTACTACTTGGCTATTCTGTGGCACCGGCGCTGGTTTGGGAGGGCAGACAAACAATTTACGGCGTACACTGTCAACATCATAAGAATCCAGATCCCATACTTTAGCATACTTCTCACGCCGGATCTGGGACTCAGAGATGATGAAGTCGGCGAACAACTGCAATGCCTCTTTCTCGTCCAGCGTGCCGGCCTCCTTCTCGATGAATTCCCGATGTCTCTGTATAGCGTTCCGGACAAATTCGTCATCGCGGTTAACGACAGAATCGAGAGAGGGATTCTGTTGGGCCGACACGCGACGTGGGGCTAGGGGTGACACTGCAGTCACCGGCTCGTTAGGAAGGTGTAGTATATGTGAGACAGGTCGTTCTTCCTTGGAGCCAGGCCGAGACGGTGTCGTTTCTGACCCGGATTGCAGAGGGGGCGTTGGCAGGGCTTTGGGTGGTAGTGCTGGCGATGTACGCTTAGCAAATGCAGATGACCTTTCTGTGCCTGGTGAAAACGGCGGCGTCTGCGCAAACCGCGAGGTTGAGGTTGGCGCTTGAGGACTCGGCTCAGGCTTGGGGGTGGAACAAGACCGGTTCGAAAATAGACCCCCAGAAGATGCTCTAGATCGTGATGTAATCTGCGGTCCATCAGAAGATATACTGCGAGTGCTGAGAGGTGCGGCTTTGGCCGAGGCCGGGTTTCTGCCGTTGTCCGTATCCACGCTCGATTCTCCCAAAACTAAGTTGGAGGGTTTCAATTGTTCGAGAGCCTCAGCCCAGGGGTTGCTGCTCATGGAGACAGCACTGAGGCTATCAAGCACTTGGCTTTGCCTGTTCCGGCGTTCAATCCTCCTTTCTCGGATGCCTTTAGCATTTGGGTCTTTGATAGCTGGGCTGCGAAACAGACCACCACTATTGGGATTATGACTTGCGCGAGACGACTCGAGAGATTCCGGGCCGCTCATATTGGTTGTAGTTGCCGTGTCAATGGTTAGTGGTTGTCTGTCTGCTCTGGGTTTAACATCGATTGTTTCATCGACCCATCCAGCTGGTGTTGGCGGAATGCTATCTAAACTTGTGCCTAAAGCGGGAGGCGGCCGTGCCCTGCCACTCCTAGCAGGGCCTTGCGAGTTCCGGGATGACGACGAGTCAGAGAGACCATTCACACTCTGTGACCTTGCGGCCGGTGGCGGTCCTGGTGGGGGTGGAGGAAGGGGCATTCCCGGTTCCCAACTACTTCCCGGAGGGGATCGGGCTCCAGACTGACTATGAGCTCTTGATGAACTCGCACTGTTGACGGCCGGTCCAGCAGATACGGCCCTTCTCGCAGCTGGAGGCCGATCCGTTTCAAAGGGTTGAGTGGGCTGAAGCATGTTGCTATCGTCGCTCAATTGTGTCGAGTGGAGATTATCAGGCGAGACCACAATGTGCGGCCCTGGCCCTGCCATAACTGGTGCGGGTTCTCGATAGGTCTCTGACCTATTCTGGGATGAAGACCTAGATGAAAGGCCTGGTGGCAGCGGCGGAGGTGGTGGTAGCGAGACACGTCGATTGTGGCTCGACTCACTTCCCACGAACATCGACAGAGGGCGAGTACGGGGAAGGCGGCGCTGTCGATACTCTGAGGGGGCATCCCCACCTGCACGCACCGCTCCATTATATGAGGAGCTCATACTGGGTGACGTGGAGCCCCTTGAGGATGTATTCTGACTGACATTTTCTCTCTGATGTTGCTGGCTTGGTGGAGAGTATGGTGGTGGAGGCGGCGACAAAGATACATCTACAAAGTCACATTAGGTTCGATTCCTGGTCACCGACGTGCAGCAAGCTAGACATTCCCAAGACTACAAATGGTAAAGGAGTATAAGAGTATCAGGGAGTCAGGGAAGGGGGGGGGGGAGGGAACAGAAGAAAACAAATATGACAGACCTGAGTGTGGTCCTGTTGACCGTGGCTGAGAGACGATCCGCAGCATGTTATTCGGTGGTGTATATGTAGCTTGGCCAGCATTCATCGAACCAGTTCCCACTGGGCCCCAATCCTGAGGATTGTAAGGCACATTGTATTGTCTAGAAGCCATTGGTGACGATCCGATTGCCGCTCCTCCAGGCGAGCCTACGGCGGGAGACTGGCCTTGCGTGAAAGGACTAGACAGTGAAGTCGACGAAAGAGGGGTGGAACTGTAGCCCGAACCCAGCGCGAGTCCAAGCCCTTGGAATTGGTGACCACCCAACGATGTTGTCAGAGGAGGGGGCTGTACAGCATGCTCTCGACGACTAGGAGACGGCTGATTGCTGGAGGTAAGAGGTGTCGGCCAGCCGCTGTAAGAATAAGGACCAGACGGCGGCTCGTCGCCAGCATTGCCCGACGATCGCCCGCTATAAAGAGGCCGTGATCAGTACCTTGCAGCGTTGCGAGACAGACAGACACGAGAACAAGTCGAGGACCACAGCGTGTGAGAAAAGCTGGGCGCACCTATTCATACTAACGGAAGGATGCAGGGCCAACCGAACACGGAGCCATGGCTGAAGGCTGAGGGCTGGAAAAGCAGGAGGGGAGATTAGATTGTGCCAACACGGACGAGCGATTGAGAAGGAGCCAGAGGGCTGAAGCGCAGACCGATTTCTATTCTTTGCAACAACCTCTGGTCCAACCAGGTGTGGAGGAGGCTTGCAGGCCCAGACGGGCCAGTCGGTACGTATCAACCGTTTCGACGAGCATCGTGGGTTTCGATCGACTGACCAGGGAGGGCCAGCAAGATGTGTGCTAGTCTGCTAGAGTCCCTCTAAGGATTTTAAAAATAGCACAAGAGCCAACAAGCAGCGGGCGGGGATGAGGAAGGGGGGATTGCAGGTCTTGACTCTTCAGAGAACTAGTGCATCCCGCGAGATGCAGCCTGGCCGGTTTGATCACAGGCGGCGTGGATGCTGGCGCTTAAGTTGTCCGTCCGCGCCTTCTCACAGGCTCGTTGCCCTCCGTACTCGCCTTCGCCCAGACCCTGTTCCAACAAACCAGCATCGCTGTCACATTGGTCTATGACGAAGATGGTCAAGACTAGCAAGGCCTAGCAGTAGTCCAGACATGCCACGGGGTCTGCGATAGGGCGAAAGGTTTGTCCGTGGGCAAATCGGGCGCGCCATGACAGGGGCACGGGACGCCGTCGCCTCAGGCCATGAGCGCCTACACAGAAGACCAGGACATTACAGGGTTATCGATACAGATAGATGCAAGTACAGCCAGGGATTGATTCTTATTATAGTAGCTATGAATTCAGACTACTGCAAGCTAAAGATCCCGGCTGAAAGAACATGCCAGCATGTTGTACGACTCTTGTCCCGCATGGACAGGGTCATTGCCCCTAAACGATTGGAGCATGTCGATCCAAGACAAAGCCTATAATATTACTGAAGTCATGTCAGCAAAGACTCCACACATTATGTGCAACGAAAACAATCATAATGAGAAAGGTGCATATCAGATCCAATGCCCTGTCACAGGCGGTGGTCATCAAGGTTAAATATTTATGTTGACCGTCGTGATAAAATAGTAGTAAATCATCATTTGAACGAGGGGAGTGGGAGTTGCGAAAGAGTGTATACTCACGTTTTACGCATAATGTTGAGCTCTTCGCTGGCAATGAAACTACTGATAACTACCACGCTGGTCAGTCACCATAGACGTGCGAGGTTGAAGATGATGTATTGACAACATGTTGACTGATCAGTCATGACGATTGTCGTCCCGGTCGGCAAAGCCAACTTGGACATATGCTTGTCTTTATTTTGTGTCGTTTCATCATTGTACGATGTGGGCCAGACGGAGAATAGAGATGGTGACATACAGATACCTGACTGTCGGAGACATTATACTGGAGCAACATGTTGTCCCAATAAACATTCCTATACTGCAATTGAGTTAGCTTTGGTCTGAGCCAACTAATGCAACGTTCTATGTGAGAACAAGTATTTCAGAAATGCATGAATGGTATAAAAAAGATGTTGTCTGCATCGATAACTCGAATAAGACTCGTCATCTAGGGAATCATCCTCGTGTAATGGGGAATTGCAGGAAAGGGGCTTGAATTTACCTTTTACTGGGTGTCCTAGAGAGAAGATCATAGCAAGATATCTGCCATCTTTGATTACCAGTTAGCTTCAAGCCAAGAGGTCACTATGTGTGAATCTTAATGATCAAGAATATATCTCAGTGGGCGAGGTTTTCTAGGCCTGCCGCAAAAAGGGCATATCCATCAAGACCGGACGTTATGTCTGACGCCGTCGGAGCCCAGTGCCGTTTCATCTTCGAAGGGATGGAGACGAAGGAGACAGTGAGAATATAGCTTACCCTTCGCCAACTATATATGTGGTGATAAGAGCCTGTGAGATCTGTAGACAATCTTGTAACCGTCAGCATATGCGAACAAAATTGATGACAGTGAAAACAATAGGCAGTTTTTATGACTGATCAGAAATAGCCAATTTATATCGTCGATGACCCGAAGGTCTCAGTCGGTAATTTCCAGCGTATATATTGTAAAAAGAAGCATCATGCAAGTCATGGGGAGAAAAGAAAAAGGAAAGGTAAAATGGAGAGCATACCATTGACTCAGACAGACTCGCGCATTGTTCTGGGAGCTAGATGAGAGTATTAGTGTCCTGTTGACCGTTAGCATCCTGCTTTGATCAATGCCTGTAAATTGAACAAGAATGTCTTGAGCAAAAGCATCAGACTGACGTGCAAAACAAGTGAGTTTTCATGCCCTGAAGGGGTCAAAGACTCTAGTTTGAAATGGTTGTAGGTATCATCATAAAGAGGGGAATGGGGATGATGGAAGCGCTGGCAATTGTGGCACTTACCAATTGAATCCTGTGCATCGAGGCGAGATGTGTCAGTTCAACAACAAAGGTGAGCAAAGCCACGGTAATGTGGTGATCTCTACAGATATGTGATGCATGCTTCCAC
This sequence comes from Aspergillus piperis CBS 112811, assembly GCF_003184755.1. Classification (NCBI taxonomy): domain Eukaryota; kingdom Fungi; phylum Ascomycota; class Eurotiomycetes; order Eurotiales; family Aspergillaceae; genus Aspergillus; species Aspergillus piperis. The sequence goes on from NW_020291600.1 coordinate 919,472, forward strand.
GGGCATTATAGGAAGGCATCACACAGTGTGGGATGTTGTTGTGTGGGAAGAAAGCTGGAAATCCGCGTCGAAGTTTTTCAAGCATTCCGTTCGGAGCTAATTTTACCGAGAAGCTAGCCCCAATGTGGTCCGGTTATGAGTGGTTTAGGTAAGCATCTAACCGACAACCGTTCTGCCGTGTCTGTCTGCCTCAGAAGGCGGAATAGAAGGCGGTGTAACTTCCCGTCTTACCTTCCGGTTTTGAATCGGGTTCCCGATGGATGAAACTCGTTATAATAATAGACTGACATGGGGGATCATACTATTCATGGCCAGAGCAATAGCTCTGATCCATTAGGCTGGACCAAATGTTTGAGACATGTTACTAACCTATCCCTTGTTGATCAACGGAGCAGGAGGTACTACTCCGGCTGTTCAGGAGGGATCCGGAATCGACTGATTAAACAGAGCGGGCGAGACTCGAATAGTTCGGCATAGTTTGACGCGGATTATCAAAATTCGCATGTCTGGTGACCATCCGAAATCCACCCGCCGCGATTAGGTACAACGGGTTGAGAGATAGTCTAGGTATCCTTTCTAGCTGCGCTTATGCGACATTTTTCTTTAAGCCCCTTAATACGAGCCGAGGGAGTTCAATAGTCCGGGTTTGAACCAGCGTGGGGTGTGTTTATCGCTGTTGCTCATCCGAATGGAAGCATGAGAATGAATAGTATCTTTTGAAGCACAGGATGCTCTAGGAGCCTGACCACACCAATATAATTTTACTACCAACTATCTAGTAGATAGCTAGTATGCTTCCTAGTATGCGGGATAGACTACTCCGTACTGGTAGAAAGAAACTCCAGATCCCAGCGCGGGGAAATTCGGGGCTAAACCGGGCGAAGGCAAGAGAAAGAGCCGGGAACCCGCCCAAACCGGGTTAGAGTGGGGGAAATGACGAAAACCATCCTTCCTTTCTAGTTATTGCGTCAGGCCCAAAGGGAAAAGGGTTCTGGATGCTCTCTCTCTCTCCACTCTCTCTTTTTTGTTGTAAATGTCCGGTTTATTCTGGCTTCTGACGTTAGGTTCCTAACCCGGTAAAAGATTGGTCCTGGCTGGCCCCAACGCTCACTTAAAGGATGCCCCTGTTCTCCTGGGATGGAGGATAGATCACTTTCTTCCTGCAGCTTTCTACATATCTACGTACTCATTGCCAACTGTCCCTCCCTCCTCCACTTGTCCCAAAGTACTTATAAACTACATCTCAACTGCTCCTCCCAGCTCATTCCCACCCCTCCTCTGTACCCTGGTTATCTCCGCATCTTCCTGCTTTCCCCGTTGACCCGAGGTTGAAAAGCCAAAGTTCTTTTAAAAAGAAGCAGCCAGCGCCAGACTAGATTGTCTCCGCTTTCCCACTTGTACTACTACTACTTTACAAGCCCACTCTTCCCCCAGCTTCAAACCACACGCTGCACAACATGTCTTCAAGCGGCAATGGCGGTGCTCCTCCCGTAGGACAGGAGAACATCAACACAGATATTGTTACCCTCACCCGCTTCCTCACAGAGGAGCAGACCAAGGTTCCAGAAGCCACCGGTGACTTCACGTGAGTTTTCCTACCCCTCCTCAATTCTGGCTGTTTCTCTTACTAACGGGATTTCCCCCCCCTCTTTCCAGACTACTCTGCCACGCTCTCCAATTTGCTTTCAAGTCTATTGCCTACTACATTCGTCGCGCTTCCTTGATTAACCTGACTGGTTTGGCTGGTTCCTCAAACACGACTGGCGACGATCAGAAGAAGCTTGACGTCATCGGCAACGATGTGTTCATCTCCGCCATGAAGGGCTCCGGCAAGTGCCGTATCCTTGTTTCCGAGGAGGAGGAAGAGGCTATCATCTTCGACGAGCACCCCAACGCCCGCTATGCCGTGGTCTGCGACCCTATCGACGGTTCCTCCAACCTTGACGCTGGCGTTTCGGTTGGTACCATCTTCGGAATCTTCAAGCTTCCCGATGAGGTTCTCGGTCCCAACAACAAGGTCACTGCTCAGGACCTCCTTCGCCCCGGCACGGAGATGGTTGCCTCTGGCTTCACCATGTACGGTGCCTCCGCACAGCTGGTGATCACCATGCGCAACGGCGGTGTCAATGGCTTCACCATGGAGAACTCTCTGGGTGAATTCATCCTGACACACCCCAACATGCAGCTTCCCGCCAAGCGGGCCATCTACTCGGTCAACGAGGGTAACAGCATGTACTGGGATGACTGGGTGAACAAGTACCTCCACTCGCTGAAGTACCCCGGTGACGGCCAGAAGCCTTACAGCGCGCGTTATATTGGTAGCATGGTGGCCGATGCCTACCGGACTCTCCTCTACGGTGGTGTTTTCGCCTACCCGGCTGATTCCAAGAGCCGCAAGGGCAAGCTGCGTATCCTCTACGAGTGTGCCCCCATGGCTATGCTTTTCGAGAACGCAGGTGGTCTGGCAGTGAACTCCCAGATGGAGCGTCTTCTGGAGGTGGTTCCGGAACACATTCACGACCGGAGCGGTGTGTTCCTGGGCTCGAAGGATGAGGTACAGAAGATTATCGACACGTACAACCAGCACCACAAATGAGTTCATGGCACAAAGGAACAGCACTAGGGTGGAGTTTAATGGTTTCATGTTACTTAATGCGAGCCAGTCAGTGCGTACAGCAGGTACCCGGTGACACCTTTGCACTGGCATGTGATTTATGATCCACAAATATTTACATATCTAAAAATGCAAATAAAAATTCTATAATTATACATCCGATTTCCAACTTATAATAATGCGATTACTCGTTACTCGGAAGGATACAATATAGAGCCTTCAAATTCTCGTCGCAGTTCTTTTGCATTGTTTCAACCTTGCCCCGCCCCCGCCCTATTGGCCCAAATTATCTTCCTGTCTCCTACTCACAGATGTACAGTTAAAGTATTGGCCAACTAATTTTAAAAGTTCCGGCTAACGGGACAGAAGATAAGCTGTGTGTTTTCTGGCCTGGTGCAGAATAATATACTAAGTTATAGGTCTATACTGGTAGTAAGGTGGTAAGCTCTGCTTGGACAATCTTGCTGATAGTATATATATTTACCCAACATCTACCCTAGTTATAAAACATTATCATGCACAGCAACCCCTTGATTAAGTTGACAGACCCATACCTACTCATCAGACATTAGAAGAATATTACAATTAAAATTCATATAGCATGATGTATCATAGAAGACTGGAAGTGGAGATTTGACATGACAAGAGTAACTTCTTGACCGGCATGAAGATGAACACTTTACTATATATCCCAGCTGCAACAATTGCGAGCATGATACTATGTAGAGCAGTGACTGAAATATCCTTTCTCGGTTAATTAGTAGACATTATAATTCTACAAGATATTCAAGTAAATGATACCTAGATAACTATATCAACCACTGAATGAATGCTAACGCGATTGTGCTAAAGCATGCCCTTGATTGGTGGAATAATAAATTTCCTTCTTCGAAATCCTACACTGCAGCGAAGTCGGCAAAGATTCCATAGTTGGATATGGTATTCATTTGAGCAATTGAAAGAAAAAAACATACGCTACAAATGTCAAGTTAGTACACGACGAGGCGCTGAAGGATTGTTAAATTGCTGTTTGCGGTCTGGGCATGGCTCTTTATTCTTTACTACCCGCTTTCTTTCATACATGCTTATTGAAACCGAGACGTGCGATTTCCTCTGATTGCAGGGTGACCAGGATGTTAGTTCACTAATCTCTACAGCGAGATAATTTACATTGCATATGGCTATACCGACATGACCTACGACTTCTTTCTGAGTATACAACCCACATATATATTTCCGATCATCTAGTAGCACAGCCAAAAGAAAGACACGGATAAAAGGACAAGACGCCATGAATATCTAGATTCGATCGAATTCCCTCAGGGAATGTACTAATGTGACATCTTGATCCAAAAGTGTGAAAGGAAAGGAAAATGCAACGCATGCAGTCAGAAAAAGAAAGACTAATCAACAGGATCCTCTTCGAGGAGGGTCTGGAAGCTGAACGGGGTGAAAGGTATACCGTCACCCATGAAATGTTTGCTCATGGCTTCGACCCAGTGAAGACGGAGGGAGTGAAGCATGGCACTGGTACCCTCCATGACACAGAGAATGGCAATGGTCAAGGTGAACCAGAGGTAGAAGGTGACAACGATCATGATCACCCGCATGGTGGGGGACTCTTGCTCGAAAGCGCCGCCAATGGTCATGTCCCACAGCACGATAGAGAGCTGCTGGTGGGCCAGAGACAGAGCCCACAGACGCAGGTAGGAGGCGGTGTGGGAGATACAGTTCAGACAGAATTCAATAGTGTGGATGACCTGGTGGATCATGATCTCGCCGAAATCGAACTCCTCGTGCTCTTCGTCACCGAGATCCTGGGCGATCATGGCAACACCTTCACCATCGCTGGCCATGCTGTCGCGACCACCATCGGCATCGTCTTCTAACGCACTGATCCGGGATGGCTCGCCAAGGCCACGGTATCCAAGAGCGCGGGCACGGTTGTGCTCCCAACGAAGGTAGAATGGCTTGAAGAAGAGCATGATCGGCACCTGAATGACAGCAAGAAGCAAGAGAAGAACCTGGACGCTGGCCTGACCGGGGTAGAGCTGTTCCTCAACAGTTCCCGGGGAGAGGAACATGAAGATAAGCATGTTGAGAAGTCCGGGAGGAGATTGGCCTCGGGCGTTCCAATCAACGGACCACTTGTAGATGATGGTAAGAACAAGGTAACCGAAGATGGACTGGAAGAAGATCATTCCGGGAATAAAGTTACCAATAACATCAACCTTCGACTTGAAGTGCCGAGCGTTGACGTATTGCAGGCAGAGAGCGTACGTCATCTGTGAACAAGGTTAACAATTGTAGTGCGGAAAAAAAATTGAGTGAAAGTCTCTTACGTGTGCCCAACCGAGACAAATACTCATCTTCATCTTCAGACTGTTGGTGAAAAGAAGAGAGTTCTCGGCTTCGTGCCAGTTCCAGTCCAGACCGAAAGGAAAGCGATAACCAGTCTTCAACGATGCCTCGACGGTCTGTCCTTGCTTGATATCGTCGGGCCACTGCCACTGACTGGGGAAGACCGTGAAGGACTTGGAGAAGATATCGTTGTAGAGAAGACCGGTGTACATAGAAAATAGACCCATCATAAGCATGATGTAACGACCGTAGAAAGCCATGTAAGTCAGCTCATCCAGCTTGGTCTTCGCCAGCTTGCGTTCCCAGAAGATCATAGCGGCGGCAGCCATGGTCATCAAGGCACCGTGGCCAAAATCACCGAACATGACAGCGAAAAGGAAGGGGAATGTGACGATGGTGTACAATCCGGGGTTGGCTTCAGAATACTTCGAGATACCGTAGGCGTCGACGATAGTCTGGAAAGCTTGAGTGAACTTGTTCGTCCGCATATAGGTTGGTGGGGTCTTGTTGGTCCGGATTTGATTAACGATGGTAGGCACACTCAGCCCAGCGCGGTCGTTGACGTCCTGCAACGTCGACTTAATCAAGCCCAGCGAATTGGTCGGACACCATGCTTCCGCGATAAGAGTCTTTCTCGCCTGATCGTAGGAGAACTTGTTCAGTGTATCATACACAGCCTTTTCCTTCTTGACAATGATCATCCAAGCGGCAAGAGAGCGGGCAATCTGCGTGAGCTCCGCGTCGAGGGTGTTCTTGGTGTTACGCAGGACATTGCCAACATCACCCAGGCGGGTATTGACCTCATGAATCTGATCCCGTCTCAGCTCACTGTTCTCATCGACGTTGTAAAGAGAGGCCCCAAGCGACTCGGAGATCTTTCGGATCTTAGCGATGATGCTCTTTCCGTGAGCAAAGATGACGAAAACGTTCTTGTGGGACTCCTCGTTGGTCGTCGGGTCGATGATGGCCTCGGGGATCTCCGACTGGTTCATGTAGAGGTTACCACGCAGAGTACGCCACAAGATGCGCTCGAAGGCACCGATCCTGTCCCGCGGAATCACACCAGCCACAAATCCGATGTTCATCTCCAGGAAAGACTGCTGACCCTGCGCATCGCCGTTGGGGCCGCGGCTCTGCTGTTCGACATCACGGAGAAGAGGGGCTTCGTCGTTGTCGAAAGATTGACGGATTTCCTCCGTATGGCTGTGAGCGCGATCGAAGAAACCACCAGCTTCCCTCAGCACCCAGCGCCACTCAGTCAACTCCACCTCACGTTTCTTCAGGGTCTCATAGCTATCGTTGAGCGAAGCGATCCGTTGTTCGAGGCTTTCGCTACGCTCGGCGAGCTCGTCGATTTCGGAGGCCAAAGGAGCAGCCAGTGTGTCGGAGAATTCAGACGAAGATCTCATGGGGATGCTTGCCTTGTCCATCTGGGCATGGAAGTAGCCTGGTGTGCGAGACGGATTAGATCGAGGTTCATAGAAACCTTATCGCTGATTGCAGAACATACGCAGCTGTCTTTCCACATTATCCAAACGACGAATCTCCTTCGTAAAGGTACGCTGGAACGCATTGGTGTCGGGGTTAAGCTAGAAACAGACGCAACATATATCAGCTGGATTCGTTCGTGCATGTCAACTAAGATATCCAAGCAACAGACTCACATCTCTAAATTGGACCTGACCGAGCTCTCCCAAAGCACTGACAACCTCTCTTCCGATCTCGTTGGCGATATAGAGCTGGGTCAAGCTCATCTCCGACGAGCGGAACAAGGTGTCCCTTGGAGCCATGGTGAAAGCAAGACTGCCTTGAGCAGTTCTTCTACACCACAGGGACAAAAACGCGCAGGAGCGCTAGAACCAGAGATTGAATAACTTGCTGTGGAATAAAGATAGACTTCCAAAGCCGAACTGGCAAAGGATTAACCGTAAGGGAGGACTTGAAGCTATCCAGCGCCCCTGGAGTTCGATTGATGATGCGGTTCGATGGCCGCCGAGCCGCGTGGGCTGCTTTCCAGCACGTGATGTTGCTCACGCCGGCTGACTAAACTTGGCCTCCATCTGCAACAACACCACCACCACGTACTACTATACCAACTATATCATATATCCACCTTGTGAAATGATAGTGTTAGGAATGTCCATGCGAACAGGCGACAGCAGGAGATGCAGATATACAAGGTATCAAACAATAGATGTCTTGTGGATTTTAAAATGCTAAGTCCCTACGTATACTACCCAATGCTGGCCAGCTCCCGTATCCACTCAATACTGTAACCCAGACAAGCCTAAAACGATATGCAAATCTTGAACGTGTCGTGTGAAAAGAAGAATGCATGACAAACTCTTCCACCCATGCATGGTTATCGTCCCTCATTTGAGCATTATGCGAAATAGCTCTTCCAAAGAACTCCAGAAAGATCCTCAAGCTGATCCGGCGTGAAGGCCTATAGAAACAAGTTAGTGAATTGATGCCCCTGGGCTTGATCACTCCTGTATGGTAGTTGAAACTTACCTTTGCATCAATATGCCAAGTATCTTGCCTTGTCTTCTTGAATTCACTGATGATAGACTTGACGCTAGAACCAACAATGCCTGGATCACTGGCAGCACGAACACTAAGTGTCGTCAGCGCCTCCGGCATCCAGCTCGGGGGCGGACTGTTGTATGGGAACGCTTGGATGAGCGCCCCGAGACCCAGAACAGCACCGTGCCTGACTAAGATGAGTCGGGTATGTTCAGGGGTCGGTGTACCAGCCCCTGAGGAGACCGGAGTCGATAGGCCAGAGCGGAATCCCTTAGGTTTCTTCGGAAGGGGATTCTCGACCAATACCTTGGTGAACCGTTCTCTGAGTCGGTTGACCATCTCCTGCCGGAGAGACACAGGCGAGCAACGGATCATACCGGACAATGTGGCCGATGCACCCACTCTCACTTCGTGCTGAGGATCTTCCAACATGCTCGCGACACACTCGAACAGTTTGTCTCGATCACCGCTGGAGAGCAAGAAGAGGCGACGGAAATATATGATTTGGATATTGATCATGACTCGCAGGCGTTGATGCCACGAGGGAGAGGTCTGTCCAATGTGGATGAGAGTTTTGATGAATCCAGAATTGTCTTCAGCCGGATACGGAATGTTGGGCAGATGACGGAAGACGTGGTATGCCAAGGACTGCAGCTCTGGGTCCTCCTTGACATCCATCATGTGCAAGAGTTGCCCCGTGAACAGATCCGGGAAGAAGGGGACCAGTTGCGTGCACTCGTGAGACGAAAGAGTCGAATCGAGCCACAGAAGAACTGTCTTGCAGCCCGATGTGTAGGATGAGGGCGCTTGTTGGCCAGGAGTCCTCTCATGGCGCCATTTCTCAATGCGGCCAAACACCTCATGGACCATCTTTGTGAATTCTTCAGTCGGAAGGTAAGGATAGGTACCCACCGATGATGCTGACTCTTGGGCTGATAGTAGACGTTTGAGATCAGCATAGGACTCGTGGTATCTGGTGCGGAATATCGTCGCGATCGTCTGACCCATCGCTTCGCGAACGCCCTTGTAAGGATGATCAAGGTGGGCAAGGAAATCCTTTATAATCGGCTTCTCAAGTTGGAAGTGCCACCCAGCATCGATGATAGACTGGTGTAGCAGATTGATCTTGGAGCTTTCCTTAAAAGCGGCATTTGTACCCATGTCCAGCCGGAAACTAGCAAGCCAGTCAACCAATGGCCAGGCTCGTCGAGGATCCCGGCACTGGAGAATCATGTGGAGGAAAGTCGTCCAGTAGCCAGAGTTCTCGGGAGTCAAGCCATCAGTGAAAATCTTCTGGACAATAGGGAAAGCGTATTCCCAGACCATTGTGCGCTTCTCGACACTTGTATCCGCCACAGAGCTCACCAGAGCGCCAAGAATCTCCGCGGTAGCCCTATGTTGATGTTTGTCGCTGCCATCTTCAAACACAAGCTGGATTTCCTCCTGAATGTCCTGGAAAGTGGCTGCTGTGAGACCATCTCGAAGCATCAATTCAAATGCGTAGAGAAGCATCATAGCGCAGGGCATACGGAATTTATCCGCCGAAGGATCTCGGGGCTCTTGCTTCAAGTACATGAAGAATTTGGAGAACCAGCTTCGGTCGAACAGTTTACCCATATAGGCGCGAACCTTCCACTCCACTTCGTCGTATTCGATATCCCGTGCCACATTCGATTTGTAGGCAGGCATGCTATCTGCCCACACCAGCCAACCAGGGAAATCATGGTCAACGTAGTACTCCGCTTCGGGATTTCCAAAACTCGAAAGATATTCTTTGGTCCATCCTTCTTCGTACCGCTTGGTGGCAACCTTGATTTTGGAAGGGAAATGTTGATGTCCCAAAATATAGTTCTTGTAATCATGGCTGCAAATTGCCCGCACATCTATCATCGTGAACAATGCGATGAGCGCTTGGGAATACATACCCCTTAGACCGGGGTGATCGTCGATTGAGCCGTGAGTCACCAGGTCTATGAGGTTCTCGCTTGCAACATAATCGAACCTGAGGCCCATTGTAATAACAATAGTAGCCGCGCGGCTGGCCACCTTCCAGTGAGAAACCCGGGCAAGGTTGACAAGCTCTTCTGACAGGTCAGCCTTCTTTTTCTCGATAAGCACACGCTTGTTGTTGATTGTCTCCCGTTTCTGCGTGATCTCATCTGAAACGTTCTCTTGTGGAGCGATAGCCTCAACGATGTCGCGGTCCAAGATGGCCATTCTTTCCATGGAACGACCATAATCCATGATCTGGAACACTGCGCTAGAGCAGATCCTCTGGACAGACGGCTTGTCGACGGCACTTGCGTCTATGAAGGTTCGGACCAAAGTGGGCGCGAATTTCCAGTGACGACCGACTGTCTTGGCGACGCTGCCGAGCAACAGAGAGAACAACGCTCCTTTAATCCGTGCGTGATCATTCTCCCTGATGCCCTTTTGGAGAGCTTTGAGAAGAGGAGGGATGACAAGCAGCCGGGAACCCCAGACAGCCTTGAGGGCCGATTCGCCCGCACTTTGAGCATTGCGCCGCGTTTCGGTATAAAGGGAAACGCAGGACTCGGCAATGTCTAATAGCAGAATCTCATCCAGCTTGGACCGACGACGAGGCGCTGCATTGTGTCTCAAGCGCTGCAGATGGTACACATTCGCCCTGCGTACGAGCAGAGGACGAGGGTAGTCTTTACGGATACCGCTCATCTTATAAGGGTGAATGTCGGCCGCAAGGAGACGTGTTACTCTGTCAAGGACATGGGCGGATCTCTCAATACCCACGTCCACAAACCAAGACCGGTAAGCCGAGTAGAGGGCTGCAAAGCAGGGCACATCATCCTCCTGCTTATCAGAGAGGAATCTGTGGACATCGTGGAGGACCCAGCCTGCCTTCTCTCGGATCTCGTGAATCGTAGTGTACATCTGGTCCGTCTCACGCAGTGGATAATTTGTTGGGTAGGAGAAAGATTCCCGGACAGCCGCTTCATCAGAGCTGTCCAGGGCCGAGTCGGCATCTTCATCGTCAACGGTGTGCGAATCTTGTTTGGCATCTGCCATCTCCACATCATTGGAGGATGTGGTAGAACTGTTGACAGTTGTTGTTGATGCTGCCTTCGGATCGAAGAGCACAGAGATACCCGAAAGGATAAGTCGTAGCAGGACCAGATTTCTGGTTACCTCGTCTGACCAGTCTTTTCCACTTCCATCACGCTTGACGCTGGAAGTCTCCGTGGTCAGTGCCGTCAGCTGCTTGAGAGCAGACTGCGCCTGGTTCTGGAAGAGCTCAACGGCAAATTCGAGCTCTTCACGCTTTGGAACATGCCACTTTACGCTCAGTTTACAAGGATCCTGTCGGTAGCTCCACAGATCAGGCTGTATTCCCTTGGCAACCACATCAGGCTCATACAATGAGTAGTCCGATGTATATGTTCCCGTCAGGTTGAGAAGGAGATGGTGAATGAAATTGGAGATATGAACCGTCGGTATTCCCCTACACTTCTGCTGCATGTACACAGCTATGTCGAAGAGTTCTTTCTTATGTGCGAGAACTGCATCTCCGACATGGACGACGCACATGCTCAGCATGCTAACATTCCATACCAGGCCACGGTCGCGAGGAAGGACATCTGTGCCCGTTGTCCTAGTGGATCCTGCGCCATTATCATCGATCTCAGTACGGATAGCCTGTGTCAACACGGGAATGAAGCGTTTCAAAGCCTTCGCAGGGCTGACTTTGCACACAGAGTTACAGATGAAGGCCATTGCATCCCGAGCTTGGTGGATAACATGGTTCGACACGAAGTCAACGACCTTCGAAAGAGCAATATCGTAGTACTCCGGGGAGAGGGACGAGAGTAACGGCATAAAGGTGGCGGGAAGAGTATTCACGATGTTCTCTTCAGGGGAACCATTTCGGACCCTGGTCACGTCCGGCAGGTTCTCTAGGAGGGTGAAAACACGACCCAAGAACGATACAATAAAGTCCCCAAACCCGCACGTAGAGGACCGTAGTATCATTTCTTCTGTCTTATCGTCCAGCTCGGTGTCGTAATTCAACTGCACCTCGACGCCTTGCTCTTCCATGCGTTCCATCTCGCCGGTAATCCATTGCATTGCGAGCATGTTACAATTTACATCATCCCCTTCTCTCGTCAGATCTGCCATAGGTATGTTATAGCATGCGGACTGGATAAAGGACAATGCATGCAGAGACTTCTCGAGGTCATTAGCGTCGACGCCCGGTAGTGCAAGGCCCAATAAAGTGGTCATATGGCAGCGGTAGCCCTTCGTCCTTGAGATAATGCGCGAGAGGACCTGCAGAGCACGGAGCGAAGAGGTAGTGCGATGAACCTCTACAAGACCTTGAAGTGACGGGTAAATCCGCTGCAGAGCTCCTGGAAGGATCAGATGAGGCTCCAAAAATGCCAGACTCTGTAGGGTAGACAGAGAAAAGCTCATTGCGGTACCACTTTTGGCATAGATACCCATGAAGATGACGTCGCGTAAACAAAGCACGAAACGGCGCTTCAAAGGCTCAGTCAGCCTCCGCTCTTCTGGTATATCCATCTCCCCACTCTGCTCACGGTTCCAGCGCATGACGAAAAAGTCGGCTAGATAGTACACCAACTGGGACAAGGTCTTCGTCCAACTACCGGAATTGGAAGGATGGAAGAAGGTCTCTACAGCTTGTATAAGGCCCTCAAGCTGAGTAAGTACTGATTCCTCGGCTTCAAGGCAAGCGGGCGAGAGTGACATCACAATCCATCGAGCAATGTGATGAGCAACAGGGTGCTTCCGAGTGTCTCGATCCAGCATTATTCCCAGCCCGGAAGAGATGTCCACAAGAGCGCTGTAAGGCGATGTGGACTGCCCGACCGGAATTTCCAGTAGCCGGAGGATAGCCGTGAAGATGAGCGATGACTGTTCCTTGGTGAATAAGCCATACTCTGAGAAGGGTATATTGCCAGCAGGCAATGAATCTCGAGCTAGACGAGACAGATAATCAAGGTAGGTAATGTCAAATGTCTTCGAACGGCTCACAAGCGACCAGAGATGGAAATGAGTAGGGAGGTAATGATGCGGAAGAAGATCCTCTCTGGATTCGGGCGGGGGAGAAGTAGGAAGAAGGAGATTGATCAACCCAACGACGACAAAGGCGCCTTCCGAGAAGGACGTAGTGTAATGGGGAAGGAACTCTTCCAGCATAGCTGGCAGCTCACATGGGTCGATATACAATTGAACGAAGGCGCAGAGCTTTGTCAATGTCTTTACATTGCGCTTCAAGTTAGTTGAATGCACAAGCCCAGACTCCGTCGGTAGCACGAATGACTTCAATTCTCTGTATAGCGGTCTCCAATCTAGTGTTAAATCTTTGACTGGTCTGAGATAATGCTTGCGCCTGTAGCACAAAAGTTAGTTCCGAGGCCTTCGAGCGACGAAAGTAGCGGGCGCACTTACTTGGTAAGGAGCATGAACATGCTTGCGAACCGCTCTGAAACATTAGGGTCGATTCCAGGAGCGAGTGACAGCTCATAGTACAGCTTGACAAGATTGATCCGCTCGCTTCGAGTCGGATCAAACTTGAGTGACAGCCATCCTCTGAGCTCTCGCGTCCAATGCACTGCACCAGGACTGAAGTCACCAGCCTCCACCGCGATATACAGCTGCTTTAGAATCTCTCGCAGGTTGCGCTGCCTTTCCGATTCGTCTTCCGGCGTGTATGGTAGGTATTTAAAGTATGGGTATGTGCGAGGCCGGACCCGTGCCTTGGGCTCGCCCTCTCCGTTTAAGGCGACAGGCTCACCTCCGGGAGAGGTAGCTCGCGATATCTCGTGAACATTTTGGAAGTTATCGGATGTGAGAATGGCCTTAGGACCTGATTGATCCATCGTCGAGCGATCAGTCCGGCGATTACTGGGGTACAGAGGTTGGGAACGTGGGAGGAGGTTCGGGGGGACTCTGCGGACCGCGGTGTGTTAGCTAGCTTTATCCTGACCGACTGAAATGGTGTGTGTGGCAATGGACGGAGTCGCACCTTAAACATGAAGGTTGGAAGCAAATTCTAAGCTGCAGATATCGATGCCCAAACAGTGATCTGCTATCAGTCTTCGCATAGGCGATTTACTAAGACTTGGCTAACGAGGCGACCAGGAATGTCAAAGGCGCCAGACTGCACAAGATGGAAGACCCCAAGTAAGGTGTCAGGTATCACTTGTATGAGATGCGAATTTGGCCAGGAAAGCTTTCTTGCACAGAATTACGCTCGGGGTTGAGATAAACTCGAGCTCAGACGTAGCAATCCGACGGTGGAGGTGTCCGTCAAGTGAATCTGGCTCAGTTTTGTAGGATCGGTGATGACATAATTCCACGTAACGGCCGCAGCCTAATTGGGCCCCGTCTCCAGAACAACCACCGAGTGGTTTGCGCCGCGGCGAGGCAAGTTCTACCTACGGTATATACTGAGATAGACTTTTTGGAGATGAATTCATTCGCCGGTAAGTGGAATTTACATCCTACAAATTTGCAGGCAAGAGTAGTCTTGAAATGTGGGATGGAGGATGTAAGACTCGATGTTCGAGGCCATCTCTAAATGGTTCGCCACACCTGATTACACGAGAGACCCTTTGACCGGGGAAAAAGGGGGGTAAATTAAACAGGTAATGGTACTTTCTTATATTATGAGTTATATTATCCTTCATATACCCTGTTATAGACTTGCGATTGGATCACGCGGGCGGGAGGAAAGACCCGAACAGAATGGCCTGGATCAGTGCATAGGCGACCATGCCCCGCACAGCCACAGTAAAGGTGCGGCTGTCTTGTAGGGAAGGTCGGGTTTGCCCCCAGTTGCCCGATACCAAATATACGAGATACCAGTACCATAGTGGATATCCTGAAGATATCCTATTGATTATCTGAACATGGTAAGAGGTCAAAGCCATGACCGCAAGCAATCCTTGCGGTACAGCTAGTCGGAGGAGCAGGGAGGCAGTCGTGGCTGACGACGACGCTTGGTCCACTCCGCTCAAAGCTCTCGGAAAGATGAAGGGCACTGCCACATCCAGTGCCCATAGCGACGACCGGCTAAGTATGGCCAGCATCGGCATTGCCAGCAAGAAAAGTGGGATATTGGACACGGTCCAATACCGAAGAAATCCTACATTCCTGTTATTCAAGTTAGTAGTGCGTTCTGCGGTGCTAGTCAACCATCCCAACGTACCAGTAATGTCCTTGAACCCAGCGATAGATACTGGGGACAAGCCATTGACACCAAGGGCGTGACGCATCGGCGTCCACACAGTATGTGGTATAGGCCACAGTTTGGGGAACGACAAGTCCCAGGGCAATGACACAGCCACTGATGATGATAACGGAGAGATGGGCACAGGCATCGATGGATAACCTTTGGCACCAAACCCGCCGAAGCTGCAAGAGAGCATCATAAGCATATAGAATACCACTTAAGATCCCATTACTGCGAACTGCAGTGGCTGCTGAAAACAGGATCGCAGCTACAAACAGTTTCACGTCGCCGGAGAGACGCTTCCCCGCCTTGTTATCGAGGAAGGAGGACGAGTAGACATAGAACCCTGTAATGTTGAGCAAAGAAAACAAAGACTCCCCATAGGGCGCGGAAAGAAATGCTCCTGCAGGACAAATGATGTGCAGAAATGCCGAAAGAAAGCAGATTAGTCTCTGGGTGGCCGTGTCACGGCCGAATACGTTGACAGAGAGTCTATACAAGGCTAAGACTGCGAGATAATGGGCAACATGAGACAGAGCAGTCGCCACGACAGCGGTCCTGGCAGCTCCACTAGGGCCGATTAATCGGTGCAATGCTACATCCACAATTAGTGCTCGAATAACACAGCAATACACTTTCGATGAGGAAGACAGGTAGATCTACCAGTGGCAATATAGGCAAGGACTCTAGTGTACCCGTAGCCGAACGCCCACTCTTGCTCAAAGAGGTAGCCATTTTCGGCGATATGCAAGAAGTAAATGGAATCCCAGCGGACGAACTTGAGTGGGATGGGAAGGTGCGCATAGGTGATGTCTTCTGAGGTGACATCAGGGCGACTGTGGCTATGGTAGAGATGGCTTGTGGAAGTGTCGTAGCCAAGGCCAGGGCAACTGATGATGACCAGATATACTAGAGCCTTCCAGAGACAGAAAGCTACCGTTAACGCCTTGATGGGCTGGCGGGGATTTAGAAGACTCGGGCGACTCGTCGCTGGAGAGCTCACGGAGGAGCTCATGGTCACCAGGCAGAGTACTTAGGTGTGTAATTTTCAATAGTTCTGTGTAGCTACCAGATTTGCAAACATCGTAAGATGATTGTCAAAAACGATAATTGGTCGCCCAGGAGGATCCCATTCGCCCGTTCACCATAGATCGAAGAGGGATTTTTTGATCAGCCCGACATAATCATGACAAAGAAACCGAGGTAAAGCTAAAGGGGATCTGAAGAAGGCAAGACGCGTCGAAGCTCACCAGACGGGATGACGGACTGGATTTGATCGGTCGGAATCCTCGGCACGCATAAATCCTTCTTATTCAGCATCCACCGATGCACAACTACGTAATATTTGTGGACGGTGAGGGGACCAAATGAAACCATGACGGTTTGAGTCTCCATACCAGAAAGTACTTAGTGGCAAGTGTTGTGGAAACCCGGTCGTTTGGTACACTGCTCTGAAGAAGAGTTTTCATTTGATAGCAATAAACATTTGATTCGATCTAACTATTTTACATAGTACGTAGTACAAATAACCAACTAGTTAATTGTTTAGCCTGAGTATAGTCATCCTACACTCTAGAGATACATCATAACTAGTTGGAAGGGATGATGATAATGATGATGATGTCAGACCACTTTGCCTCTCCGCATTGGCGAAGTTTTCAGTTACCTGCTCAGGTAGTATTATTCAGAACAGTCAGTTGACAGGGTCCAGTAGCCATCGACTGTTCTGGATTGGGTGAACAGGTCATTCATCCTTGGATCATCCCGCCGAATCCGCGGACAGGTCAGCCCTACGGCGCGCTCGGAACTGATGGAGCCCGACTGCTTCAGTTCCAGTAATCCTTATTCAAATCTGCTGCAGGCTCACATGACGGAGAATGCCCGAAGCCTTCGGTATGGTAGGAACTAGATAAGACCATCCCCGTCGGCGTTAAGAGATTATCCTAGCGCCATCGTGCCAACGGCGACAAGACAAACCTAGACGCCGACAAGCGCTAGTAGGAAATTCATTAAGATGATTAGCTACATTGGATCGAGTTAAACCCGCCTACTCATTATCGAGGTTTGGGGGTGACTTGGAAAAGGAAGAACCGGCTATTCCAGTTCCAGAACGTTATGGTATTTTCGCACTGAATTATGAATGTCGCTGCTAGTATACTGTAGACTACCAGTGCTAGTCAAAGTATGTACGTCCAGAGTAGTGCAACAACGAACATAGTGCCATCGTTCTGCGAGGAGCGCTTGATACAGGGCACACTGGCACCTACTTACTGGTATGTAGTGGTGGGTATAGCTAGTTGTGGTTTTACTAATTAGGCTCAGCTGAACGGACGAACGAAGTATCCATCACGTACTCCATCCAGCATTGCCCCGGGTGGCATCTAAAGTGGTGTCCTCTCCTTTCTTACTACTTCGAAGTCGCCCGGGCCTCAGTCCAATGTACCATAGTAGTCGATAAATCATGCGGTGTCCCTGAAGCTTGAAAGGGCAGCCGTGCGTTTCTTTGTCACCCACTTCATCACAGTAGTAGTACCTTGCCGTGGGACGCCTGTGTACTTTCAAAAATATAGTTCCAATAGATTTTCGTACAATTAAGCCGAGAAGGCAGCTGACCAGCTAAACTTTCTCCATAACTATGCCGTTCTCAGCCTCGCCCTCAGCAGCTAGCGACTTTAATTTTCTCATGCAAGATAGGAGGGTCCGCGATGGAAACGTTACAAAACGAAAGAGAAAAGTTTGCCATCTGGTCCCCGCCAGAACCAGACCCCTCGTTTGCTAGATCGTAATGCCAAGCCCGACCCAGGGAGTCATTCGGTCGGATTCCCTTGGGGAAACAACGAGGCATTTCAGGATGGCATTTGACACTGCCAAGTAGTCTCAGGATCAGTAATACGAAAGGTAAGCTTAGCTGGACAAGGCTTAGATGGTTACCAGACAGTAGGTCAGAAGATAGTATATTTGGCACTGCAGTGTTGGGCAAGGGGGCAGAAAGTAAAGTCTCATGGCACCAACGATCTGATCTACCTTTTCCAGCTAGACTATTTAGTAGGTGAAAGGAGGACGAGTGTGATTACTGTGCTTTAGTCCTAATTCAGCCTTACGCTGGTCTCCGTCACCGGTGGCACTGAGTCAGCGCCGTGTCTGCCTCAAATTTGCAGACCCAGCGATCCAAACTCTTTTTTGCTTGCTGCCTCTAAAATCCGACATCCGGTCCCATGGCACGGTGCGGACCTTACCGGCAAGTCGGAGCTTCCGGTTCCGTTGCAGCAAATGTCCAAAGCCCGAGTTCCGCGGGGTCACCGCGATGGAGGTTGTATTGCTCTCCCCGAAGTATATTGACATAGCATCGCGGCAAAGAACAACTACGATACTAGAGCCTGACTGAACTAAGATACTTAAACTTGTTTGTGTCTGGTAGGGACGTAGTCTGAGGTAAGTAAGGTAAAGCATGTATGAGGGTGGGTATTGCTGATTACACCACAGGACATAACATGCTCAAGCAGAAAGTATGTATGCATAGCAGCGGCATGGTTTCTTCCTCTCTATTACCTAATCTCGATTGCATAAATTCAGCTCCGATGCTCCGAAAAGCTATTATTGTCGGTCAACGGGTCGGTCAAGCTATTAATCTCCAATTCTTGACTGTACGTAGTACAGTAAATGCTAAATAGTCCTGCTCCATGGAAGCATTAGGATGATCTTCGTTATAATAATAGGAACAATTTATTAATTAACGAATCTATTAATTCTGCAGGGCAGAGTTCATACTTTGCACTTACTGTGCTGTAGTAATCATCCTCACTGATTTGATACGGGCCAAGCAATACGAGATGATTACGATGCAGCCAATAAACCGCCGATGGGGGTTGCCATCCAATGAAGATATGTTAGTGTCGGCGTCTGGTTAGTTCCGAGAGAGAGGATCGTCGGCTAGCTGCTTGGGGCCATGGATGCGAGCTGCCGGCCATGGATGGCCAGGACCCAGTTCATGCAACGAGACCAGACGACCCAGCCTGTTCCTAGAAAGTAGAAACATTATTTTGTAAATTCTCGCGATTTGGCTTGGCTGACTGGCTCTTAATTGTAGATCGGGGGGGGGAGACCTGCCGATGGTCCCGATGGACAGCCCAGCAGACAACCCCATCGCTGTGAGGGCGTAAGGGTACGTAGTAGTAATAGTAGTATACGCAGACCAGACTCGCAAAGAAGGCACTAAGGGGAAGAACAGCCCCCCAGCGGGATCTTGACCAAATGTGACCTACTAAACCGTCATTGTCACTTCTGGTTCCATGTGGGTTCCTTTTACTGTAATTTTTGCTTTTCCTTTTTTTACACTTATTTTTTTTTTTTCTTTTCTTTTTCCACATTGACCCTCCCCCATTTATTTAGTTCAGGTCAAGAAGCATGATGGATGATTCTTATTTATGACTATTTGCCCACCAAATTCATGGTGGGATCTTGACCGCCATCTTTTTCGCCCCCTCTAATCGATGATCCATCGATCCCATCTGAGTCTGACATGCGATTCGTATTCTTTTTCATTTCCTCACTCATCTGAAAGTCTGAATATTAAGGCGCTTCTGGACCCCCTAACCCACACTGTCCGGCCTCCCTTACATACTTCCGCCCACTCTTTGCTCTTTTCTACTCCAATGTCCACGTCGTACGACATCTGAACTTCCCTATTCATCCATCTATCCGGGTTGCCTCCTGCGCTGACCTCAATCCCCTCATTCGACAAATCTACATCTGCAGCTTCAGCCTTATTTTAGGTGGAGGGGTTGATAATTGCCGTGCAGGTCACGCTCATTCTATTTACTACTTACTATACTTACTTTCCATTAATCCTCCCCCTTCCTTGTCTTCTCGTCATATTCTCTCTTACTACTACCGCCACCATCTTTCCCTGACCCGGGTCTTTTTCTTGTCTTTGTTCTCTTGCCTTCCATTGCTCAGAATTATTCAGCATATCTCTCTGGCACAACGAGGTTATAAAACAGCAAACGACGGCAACTTGTTAACTAGCTGGATCGGCTTAGGCTGACGTATTCTGTCAGCCACAGCCACCCCCGTCACTGTCATCATAGTTAATCCCCGTCACTGCCACTGATCTTCGCCGTCAATGTTGATCGGGGAAAATTGAACAAACGTTGTCGCATCCCCAGAAATAATGCTATTCAACCTTGGCTTGACAGCGGATGCGGCAGCAGCTCACGAAAACGACTACCCCGGGTTACCATCGGAAACCCAGATCCCTAGCCCGACGCGTCATTCGTCCCCGGCAATCTCATTCGCTTCCCTGCCATCGTGGGGACTAGGCAGCATCTATAACCGGCGCAAACCCACGGAACCCGAAATGACGCAGCGTACAATGTCGCGGAAAGTTACTATTGATACACTATCCTCGAGCGATGACGAGCGTTCGACAGTCACCCCAGTCCTAGCTCCATCAAGGATCGCCCGTTCGCAATCAGTTCGGAAACAATCGTCGCGCCCTAAAACGTCATACCAGCTAGCGCATCCCGCGGCCCACGCACGCCATAGGCGATTAAAGCTCCGACCTAAGCTTCTCCTGCAGCTTCAACGTGTGTCGCAAACCCCACGACCTCTGCCACTTTTGGATGTGCTCCCCTCCACTGTGTTTCTGCCGCCTCTAGCTCGCAAGTTTCCGACGATATTCCGCGGTAAAAAGGGACTAGGCCCCAATGACCTCATTGTCGTAACTAGTGACCTTTATGAGCGGGCGCCGGGCGATAATGGAGATAGGTCTTTAAGCTCCGATGATGAAGGCGGAGAACAACGTGAGGTGGTCGCAACGATATGTCAGCTCTTTAGGGATGACGCTTTATCTAAAGGAAAGGCGGAGATTTGTTTGAACCATGGGCCAGTTTGGGAAGCCACGCCTCTTGCCAATGGCTCCTACGAATTCGTGGCCAACACGGATGATGGTATCCAGATACTGCGGTGGGTTCTGAGAGGTGGGAAGAATCGTCGCGTGTCGGCGCCCCCGGGCTTCTCGCAAGAGGAGAGCAAGCGGTTTACGTTCAGCGTGATCAATCCCAGCACTCGTCGTCACCCTGTTGTTGGTACGATGACACGCAATTACCTCGAGGTGTATGATGAGTACTCAATTCCGACAACACCGGGTATTGCTGGCTCACCAACCTCCGCCATGTCCGTGTTGAGCGACTACTCCGAAATGGATGACCCGTTGGATCGGAAGGTTCTGAAAACCGACAGTGACCTCCGCATGCTGATCATTATCACCAGCATATGGGTAGCTTTTAGGGAAGGCTGGTCTCACAACTTCACTTACGACGACTCGGCCATGGCAATCAACTCCAAGACAATGTGTCCGTCGAGACACAGCTCGCCAACTGCAATTCGAAGCGAGACTGACAGAACCGAGAGGGAAGATGGCCACGATGATGTTCCCCCGTTGAATGGCCGAAGACATCGTCTCTCGACGTCCAGCTATGTCCCTTCACAATCTACGATGGCCGACCGATCAACGACCTTTGGAAGCTTATCGAGACGATCCAACTCAACTGGTGCGGCTTTTATCGAGCGGACTAACCGACGTGCTTCGGGTAGCAACGGTCGTCTTAACCGACACAGTACACTCTCCAGTCCTCGTGAACAGAGACAGGACCAAGCTGTCGATGCCACACCTGCCCGACAGGACTCCAAAAGTCGCAGGTTATGGTCCCACAGAAAATCTGACGTCCAAGATTTCAAGACAACGGCTCCCCCTGATCAAGCGATAGACCGATCCAAGGGATTCGATAACAACCAGTCACGCCAAGCCGATACCTTTCGCGACAAAGGCATTGACTCTCCCGTAGACTCGGCACCGAGTAAGGGAAAGCGTCGGCATCGGATTAGCAACCTCTTCGATTATATCATCCGCAAAACCGGACATCATCATTGAGCCAAGCCTGGAGCTTAATATCACATACCCCATTCAATGTTCTTTTGCTCTGCACAGTTGTCTTCTCTTTTTATCTCCCTCTTGCAGAGGTGAGCACACCTCTCGATGTCATCCAAGACACTACAATAGTGACACGAAAGCCTGGAGCTGCGGTTGTATTGTATGCAAGCGGATGGCAGGGCCTCATGTTGTGAGGCCAAAGCTACCGTTACTCCTTATCGCACTGGGTGTCTGGCATTTCTCTCCCACTTCCCAACCTTGCATGAGACTTGTCTCCGCACATCATCATCTCTCAGCTCTTCTGAACTTACCAGCGATATGAATACCACGACATATATCTGATAGCGCTCCTTTTTATAACATTCTTATCTCCTTCCTTACTGATTCTCTATTCTGGCATTGCCATCAGCATCAGCATCACCTTCCTGTCCGTGCATATGTACAAACTTAGGTCCGCAGCATTGATTGCTTCCGGAAACATACAGGTACTTCTTGAAATGGGTATTTTGTAGAGTAGGTACAAAGATCTTGAAAAAATACATATATTTGGCACGCAGAGCACGGCTTCGTTGAATTTGTAGTATACACACGTATTAGAGAAAAGTTACCTTCCAGCTAGTAGGAACGTAGTGGGATTAGTTTCCGAAGGATTGCAGAGCACCTAGTAGTACGATTGGTTAGTGGGGTTTATAGCTGTGAGCGATCAGCCTAACAGAGGGGGCACAAGGCTTGTTCACCAATCCTGTCGATCGCTGATATAATACTCAAGCGCATGAAGACGACGAGTTCCTTCGTCCTCTCTGTTAATGGTAATTAGATGTCATATTAGAGCTCATTTGAGTGACTGAACAATACGATGTTAGGAAAGTATAGAATGACATTTTGTTTGTATAGATGATCATTGTGCTCAATTTATTCTTTACCGCTCCAGAGCAGTGATAGCCTTAGGGATGTAAGGCTCCTCCAGGTATTTGATTTCCTCATCGGTCAACTTGACCTTGGTACCGGCCACAGCCTCGTCAATGCGCTCCTTGCTGTTGAGTCCAAGAATAGGGTTCTCATTGGGATGGCTCAGCGACCAAGCGATGGCCACCTGGGCCATACTGACACCCTTCTTCTTCGCGATCTCTTCGACACGATCGACGATAGCCTTGTCGGATTCTGTCTCGCGGCTGCGGATGAGGAACTTGAGTGCCCCGTCTGTTGCTTCACGCACAGTAGAGCGAGAGCCCCAGGGGCGGGTCAGCACACCACGAGCCATGGGCGACCAGGGGATCAGGCCCACGCCGGTGTCACGGCAGTACGGGATCATCTCGCGCTCCTCTTCTCTGGCGATCAGGTTGTGGTAGTTCTGCATGGAAATGAACCGGTGCCAGCCATTGCGGGCGGCGATGTTCTGGAGAGTCTGGAATTCCCATGCAGCCATCTGGATAGGCGTAAGCATGTGTCGCTGGATAAAGAGGGAATAAAAGAGACGTACCGTGCTGGCTCCGATGTATCGGACCTTGCCACTTTCAACTACGTCGTTGAGAGCCCGCATGATTTCCTCGCGGGGGGTATCACGATCCAGCCGGTGGATCTGCAGCACGTCGATGTATGTTCCCAGTCTCTCGACACTGGCATCAACGGCGTCGAAGATGTGTTTGCGGGACAGGCCAACCCGGTTGACGAAATCGCCGTCGTTAACACCGGAAGAAGAAATCGGAGGGAAGTTACCTTGGTCGTCCACACCGAAGTAGCACTTGGTGAGGATGACAACCCGGTTACGGGGAATAGAGAACTTCTTCAGGGCTTTGCCAATGATTTCCTCAGAGCGGCCGTGGGAGTAGACGTCGGCCTGGAAGCTAGTTAACACTATGTCAGGGCAATAAAAAGGTAGAGGCTTGAATGTACCGTATCCCAAGTGTTGATTCCACGCTTGTAGGCATGCTCAATCAAAGGAAGAGCCTCCTCCTCGTCGAGTACCCAATCTTGCCACTGCTTGGCACCATAGGACATGGCGCCCAGAATAATTTTAGAGATCTTTAGTCCCGAGTTTCCCAGGCTACATGTCAATTTGTTAGCTAGAGTATGTATAGGGCGAGTATTGCAATCGGGAAGACATACCGGACGTATTCCATCTCATTGTTGGCAGCCATGGTGGATGTATACAAATAACTGCAACGCCATGGTTAGCTATGATGTTACCTCCACAAGCATGCGGAAAGATGCGGGAAGGTGGTGAGATGTGGGAGTCACCTACAACTGAATTTATAAGGGACTAATTGGTGTAGCAAAGTGATGTAGAAGAATTTACGATAGAATTGAGTATCTTGATGGGACTGCAAGCAGCTTATCAGTACTTTGCAGCTACCACTAACTGAAGTTCAAAGGGACGAGCTAGCTAGCTAGTTCAGTCGAGTTGCCGAAGCATAATAAACCCAGCGCAACCTGGTTGACCCCATTATTAAGCTTCCCCACCGAACTGCCGAAAGTGCGAAGCGATGATTGCCAGAGCCGATGAGTTACCGACAGCCCTTTCTCGGGTTGAGCTGCGCTGGACCCATCGGTCCAGAGGATCGGGAAGCTTATGCGGGGTTGACCATGAAGATCATCCATTTATGTGGTACTCCGTAAAGTGCCAGTGTATGTACTGAAGAGAATAGGGAAGATTCAGCAGAGAAATACACAGCAGACTGGAAGTTGAAGGGAATCAATGACTTTTTCTCAGTCTCAATCATACAGAAGAAAAGGGAAGGAGGGGTAGCCAAGGAGGGGATCCCGTGATCCACGTCTTCGCTTGTTTGGCTTCGCTTCTTCCTCTTCCTCTTCCTCTTCCTCCTCCTCATCTCTCTCTGTCTCTCCACATGGCGACCCCTCTACTGTTCGATCTTCTCTGCTTTTCGCCTCAATCACGGCACTACCTTCTTCTCCTTCAATTGAATGCACTGCTGCAGCATGTGCCTTATGGCAATCGGCATCGCCGTCTCGTCTACATCAGTAGGCAGCGATCTCCTGATAGGATAAAATGGTCGAGCCAATCTAGGCACACGCCAACCCCTGAGGAAGCCACAACAAAGTCACGGTTCTTCACTTGGAAAGCAGAGGAATAAGACCCCGGGGTAGGATCCCGTTCGAGCAAGGCAACCCCGCCAATGAACGGTGTTGGTGGCGGTGGCGCCAGCCACTGCCTTAAGAATCACTGGTTTTCTGGGGAAAGACTCGTCCGAAGTGACTGTCAGGCGACTGAAGGCTGCATATTGACAAGAACTGGAACAGTCCTGGCCTCTGTACAACGATCAATGAACCGTTCTGCACGTGGTGCGGGTATTACAGAGTATCTGACTCGGCTGCAGCCCTGGCTGAGCTGCCTGTTCCATACGAAACCCGGACAGGCATTAGCATCAAGGGCTGGCTGAACGGTACGTCGTGGGGCTATGCGCTCTAGAGCCAAGCACTGTATGTCATGGTCGAACAGTCCGGACATCCCGGCAGCTCCGAAGGAAAACTAGTAGAAATTCCCGAGCTGGGTCTGATCGCAGCCTGTCGAACGTCGACTTTGCTCATGTCGCTGCTCGTCAGTGGTTTTTCAGCTGGCTTCTGCAGAACACTTGCTGCATGCAATTTTCAAGCACCTAATGCATTACCCAATACCTGCAGTCGGTCGATCTTGGCAGTTCCGAGAGCAGTCGAGACAGTTCCCACCCAGAGCAGCCTGACGCCAAGAGACAATCAACGGTACATGAAGTTTAAGACATCTAGGTGTAGATCATACTGGTCCAGAGCACTATGGCGAGAAAATTGCTGTTCACCGCTGAAGTGTCGGGTGAACATCGTTCCTCTCACAGAGTGATCCTTTTGCATACATGTGGCTTCCAGGATGCGCAAACTACCATGGGTGTGTATACCTGATTACTTCTCTGACCATGCTGATTGGAGATGCGTTATTTTCATGTACTTCGACAGCCATCACCGGCAAAACCTCACTGGACAGTCTATATCCAAGAAACATGCAGGCCAGACTCTCTGTCTATCATATTTTAGCACGGCGTCGTGATTTAGCGTCAAAGTAAACGAGTGCATCTATATGGCCAACGGCTTTGATTTCTGCAAGCACCCATCGTTCTCTATTGTTCTCAAAATGTACAGGGCCTCTAACCGCATATGACCACAAATGATGACCAGTAGCAAAAATAGCCGATGAGAGACGGGACTTATGGAGGATTAGTGTCAGCTCCTGGATGGGTTGACACCCACTAGCATTATGTCAATGCCTACAACTTCTCACCTTGGAGATGAAAATGTGGCTAGCTGGGCTGTGTACTCCAGAGTCATGCTTTGCAAAGATGAAGATACCCATCGCAAGCATTTCCGCAGCGCAAGGCCGGATTCATGCCCAATGAAGACACCAGACTTGCTATTGTGAGATCCGAGTGTTCAAGGACAGCTGAAAAATGTGATTCATCGTGCAGATGGCAGTTCGTAGCGAAGTTTCCACTCGACATACAGGCCTGAGAGAGGAATTGCTCGAAGGGTTGGCTCGAAGTGACTGTGCTATCACCAAGTTCGAACCGCTCGAAGCACCTGAGAACAGATCTCGGAGCTGAATGTCAATTCTCAGTAGTTTCCCAGTCGCGAAAACTATATAAGCAACGCAGATTCCTCTCTAGGTCTTCTCCTCAGCACCATCACCAACTCAGCTCGCAAAGCAAGCAACGACAAGAACTACCTCTTGACCATACTCTTTCATTTTGAAAGGAACACAATCTTGAAATGTCTACCGTTGTGACTACCGCTCCTCCTGTCCAGACCATGTCTCTCCAGGCAGTCTCGCAGTCGGGCTCTTCGGACGAAGAGCTCTTGCAGCTTTTCCGCCGAGTGACTATCACCAGCTCTGACGGCCATGATGTGTCTGAGATGCAAATCAAGAAGGCCTTCCAGCAGGAGATCAGCCGGCCCTTGGGCCGACAGATGCTGGAGGCATCCTTGGCGCACGCGAATGGCTGCTCTTGCTATCACTGGAACTACCATGACCGCATCAGTGGAAAAGTCAACATCTCTCGGGTTGACTTGACTTTTGACTTGACTTCAAAGAGCATGGGACAGGCCGTGAAGGGTGAAGCTGCTGGCTTCTACAGGCCTAACAGTGCTTATATCAAGTAAGTCATGTCTTTCTTTATACAAAACAACACTTTCTAACAGCCAGCAGTGCAACCGTCTACTATGACGACCAGCAATACCTCCAGGGCAATCAGAGCGTCCAGATCTACATGGATGGAAGCGTGCGCAGTCCCACTCCCACTTCATATATCGGTCTCAAGGCATGCTGCTAACCCGCAACCAGAAATTCATCATCGACTTCTTCACCACCGACCAGTCGGAGAAGCCAATTGCGCGTATCGTTCAGAACGCCTCGTCCTTTACCTTCCAGGGCACTGACACTGGTGACGCCACCTGGGGTACTAACTAGTGGCTGATTCGATGACCGCCGGGAAGAGCCATTTGGCATCTATGGCAATCAATTTGGAGCTGACAGGGTGTGATGCGGATCACGATGGAGATGGTGATGATTAAGTTTCGGGTCTAGTCTTGTCTTCGTTTTTGCTTTTTGAGTCATTCCTTAGTTGCTTTTTTTGTCTACTCTTGCTTGTTAGGAGGAATAAGATTGATCCGCATAGAACTATGTGCAATGTAAATCCGTGAAAACCCTTCAATGTAGCTAAACACCTCACCAGGCAGACCCTTCACCTGCTCCCAGTGCCTCCCTTCTCGGCCCTCCCTGTTGTCCCTGACTCCGAGCCCATGTAAAGACACCAAACAATCCCATACATCTTCCATAAATTGGTAAAGAGTATACCCGAGTCTCTTTACATTCAGTAACGTACTAGAGGTCTTAATGGGACTGATTCCTTCCATTAAAACAAATTTTACGTGCACCAGGAAAACATATAAACTGGTTCATAATCCATTGAAGAGAAAGGAGACATCCTCTACCTCTAACCAACCCATCCACCCCATATACAGTGTCCTTTCTATACATCTCTTTTTTTAACTTTCCCATCAACCTGAATTCATACAAGAACTTTTTATGTCACCCGAGAAAGATAAAAGAAAAGGTCATAAACTCATACAATGTACCACACAAATCAAACGACCCACATAACCCCAAGTGTAAAAGAAAAAAGGAAACCGATATAGCAAAGCACGCTAGACTGTGACAAACTTATATGTATAAGATCTAAGAGGAACCGCCACGACCACCAACGTTCGACAAGGCCTTCTTCTGATCCTCGCTCAGTTGGGTCGTAGGCAGAGGCCGAGCTGCGGTCGAGGCAGCAGATGGGGGAGGAAGGAATCCGGTCTGAACGAGGTAAGAGGCGTACAGGCCGACCAGCTCCTCGGTGACGCCGGCGCCGGCGGAGGCGTCGATGCCGGACCAGGCGGCGTCGGCACGGAGGGAGGCGGCAGCGTTGACGTCGTCCAGTTCGGGGGCCTTGGTGTTGGAGGGGAGGTCGGAGGTGACGAAGTGGTAGAGGGGCATGCTGGGATCGGATGTTAGGATTGTAGTGGATAGTTTGGGTAGGGTGGGAACTTACAGTGCGTGCTGGGACTCGGGGTCGTCGTGCTGCCCGTCATTGACGTACTGCTCCAGGGACTTGGACCAGGGGACGTAGTCAACCTGAGGGACGTCGTATCCGTACAGCTGGAGAGCACCCAAGAACTGGTTGAACCGGAGACGCGGGTGCCCAGTGACCTGGGCGACGCCGATGGGAGTGCAAGGAGGCTGGAATGCGGCGGCGATGACCACGCGAGCAACGTGGTCCACGGGAACCATGTTGACGGTGTTGTTAATGTTGGGACGGGAAGACAGCTGGATGCATCCCTTGATCATACGGATGAGGAAGTCATCGGTGTTGGTGGCTAGTGTTTGTATGTTAGCTTGCTTTGGAAATCAATATTCTGGGAGATTGTTTACTTACTTCCGGTCTTGGAGTCACCAAGAACGTAACCAGGACGAACGACGGTTCCCTTCAGACCCCTACGGCCTGCCTCGCGGACCAGGTACTCTCCAGCCCACTTGCTCTGGCCGTAGCCCGTTCCAAGTCCAACGGCACTGCCCTCGAGGTCGTCCTCCTCGCTAATACCCGCTCCACCGGCGGCAACGATGCGCTCGGATTCAGAGACATAGTGGTCGCTGTCAAGAACACTGGTGGAACTGACAAAGGAGAACTGCTTGGGCTTGCCACTAGCGCAAAGCTTCAGAGCATCAATGGTGCCCTGGACGTTGGCCGGCTTAAGGGTAGAGTAAGGGTAGACCCAGTGGACAAGAGCACCGTTGTGGATAACGGCATCCACACGCTTGGTCAAGTCATCCCAGAGAGCATCCGAGAAACCGAAGCGGGGTTCACCCAGGTTACCGCAAACACACTGCAGTCTGCTGGTCCAGGCCTCATCCCAGAAGCCGTAGGCGCGGCAGGTGGAGCGGATACGTTCGAGTGCCTGCTCATCGGTCTTACCACGAACCAGGGTCACAACCTTGGCCATGGGCGACTTGCGAGTGAGGAGGTCACGAAGGATATGCGCACCCAAGAAGCCAGTAGCGCCAGTCAGGAAGATGGTTGGCTCACTGGACAGAATAGGCTCGGTACGCGTGGGGAAAGAGGCGGGCAACGCGGTCTCTGCCAGCTTCCGGGCATCCTTCGAGTATTCGTCGTCAAGCTCATCAGGGGTAGCTGAAGCATCCGCCTTAGCAGCGGTACTGTCATCATTGCTGGCGAAAGACTCGAAGTTCTGCAGACGATCGATCTCGGCGGCAAATCCCCTGAGGGTCGGGCTACGGAAAATGGCGTTCATGCTAACGTCAATTCCGCGCCACTTGCGGCGGATGTCGAAGAACATCTGCTGGGCCAGGATACTGTGCCCTCCAAGGTCGAAGAAGGAGTCATCGGGTCCAATCATGCGAGCAGTAAGGTTGGGGATGCGGGAGGCCCAGATTGAAGCCAGCGCCTGCTCGGTTTCAGAGAGAGCCTGGACCACAGATGACTTGCGACGAGGAGCCGCGGCACTAAGCTCTGCGGTATCGGGGAAGGGTAGCGCAGGCTTGTCGATCTTGCCGTTAGGGTTGAGGGGCATGCGCTTGAGGGGGATAAACACCGTCGGCACGGCGTAGGAGGCGAGCTTGGTCCGCAGCAGGTCACGGATGTCGTCACGAAGAGGACGGAACCGTCTAAGCATGCCGACCATTCCTTCAGCAGAGTCATCGTCCTCGAGGCCCTTCTCCTGCAGCCAAGCAGCCCACTTGCTCATGTCCGGCACGAAATAACTAACCAGAGTCCGCTCCTCGAACTTGTCACGACGCACCAGGGTGACGTTCTCTCTCACCAGGGGATGGCGAGACAGGTGGGTATCAATCTCACCCAGCTCGATACGGAACCCACGGATCTTGACCTGATCATCTGCACGTCCCGAACACTCGACATCTCCCGAAGGAGTGTAACGACCAAGGTCACCACTGCGGTACAAGCGATCTCTAGGGCCTTGGTAGAACTGCCTCCAGGGCTCGTTCGCGCTGTCTGCCTTGGCCTGGTCCTTCTGGACCCAGGTCTGGTTATCAACAAACCAGTTGTTGAGGAACTTCTTCTGGTTCAATTCAGGCGAACCCAGGTAGCCTTCAGCGAGACCACCGGCACGGACGTAGATTTCACCAACTTCACCGATGGCGCAAATGCGGCTGGGTTCGAAGCGGTTAACAACCAGCATCTGAACGTCGAGCATACCCCGACCTGCCGGGATGACGTCCTTCATGGTGTCCAGGTAGCCCTCGTCGCTCGAGTAGCTCGGGATCTCGAAGTAACTAACCGCACGCTGTGTCTCCGTCGTTCCGTACATGTTGACGATGTTGACATTGGGAGCCAAGCCCTGCAGAGAGCGGCAGTCTCGCTTGATCAGGATATCACCGACAAAGAAGGCGTGGTGAAGCGAGGGGAACTGTGCCGAAGCACCGCCGACGAGAATCTGACCCATGGCAGGGGTAAGGTGAGTGACAGTAGCTCCATACTCGCGCATCCACTCGGCAAGCCTTTCGTTCTGAATATCCTCCCGGGCAGGAACCAGCAGCTGAGCTCCCAGGAAAAGAGGGGTGAAGATATCTCTTTGGATCGGGTCATGAGCGATACCGCTGAGCATGGTAAACCGATCGTTGGGGGTAAGCTTGAAGGTCTCGGACATCCATGGGAAGTAGTATGCGAGAGAAAAGTGACGACCCTTGACACCCTTGGGCCTGCCCTCCGAGCCAGAAGTGAAGGACAGAGTCGGGGTGGAGTCAGGTCCGACGACGACGCCAACAGACTTGGCTTTCAAAGGAACTTGGTTGGCCAAGACATCCTGGCCGTTGATCGATCCTCCGACAAGGGAGCCATCGTCGCGAAGGGCCAGGGCAGGCACTTCCGTGCGCAGCTCCAGGTTCTCATTGATGAATGAGCGGACCACGTCGGAGAGCTCACCGGCATCCTTAGTGGCCTTCTCAATGTTGATTAATGCCCGAGGGCGAGCCACATCAAGGTAGATGCACTGTCTTTCCGGGGGGTAGGCAGGGTCAATGACCGAGAAGGTCGCGCCAGCCTTCAGGATACCCATAACGGCTACCACCAGGTCAACACCACGGTAAGCGTACACCATGACGACCTCTCCTCTCTCCACACCCGCCTGGACCAGATGATGGCCCAAAATATTGGAGGCCTCATTGATTTGCTTGTAGGTGAACTCCCGGTGAGGAGACCGCTCCGACTTGGTCTCCACTACACAGAGTCTTTCGGGGTGCTTCTCAGCGTTAGCGGCGAAGATGTCGTGGATAGCACCGCGGAAATTGGACCAGTTCAAATCGGAGGTCGGGTCCGGAAGCAGGGCCAGTTGATCCTCGGTCATGAAGTCAATGCGCCCAATTGCTTGTTCCGGGTTGCTGGTCGCATTTTCGACCAGACGGGCCAGCTGCTTGAGGATGGTGGAAATTCTCGAACTGGAGAAGAGTCTCTGGTTGTAGTAAGCTCCCAATTCCGCCTGGGTTGTGGAGCCATCCGATGCACTGATCGGAGCAATGTTGACAACGAGATCAGTTGTCTCGAAGGTGTTGGCAGGGTAATCCTGAGAGGCAGCAGGGGCATCGTAGGCAGCAAAGCGGAAGAGGACGGGAGAGCGTTCAGATTGAGACTTTTCTTGAATATAGGATCGTAGACTGCCCAGAGGTACGATCTCGGCCGAGCCTTGCTCGAATGCCTAGGAAAGAGTTAGAGGAGCTACAACGATGATATACGCCACCTTAATTTTTGTCATACCTTCTGGACCTTGGTGTACAGCTGCAGGAAGGTTTCGGATGCCTCGATTGGGACTCTCAGGACGAAAGGACGACCATCGTCGCTGGAGCTGGTTCCGACGGCAATATCCTCGTCACCGGTAAGGCGTGCAACGAGCACAATGAAAGCCGTCAGGAAGACAGTGAATCCGGACGAAGAGCCAGAGATCTTCTGCAAGTCCGATTGCGTCTCCTTGGACAACTGAATCGACTCAAAGGCTTCAATTGCCCTCTTGGGAAGCTCCTGCTTCTGGTTGTCGGGATAGTCTCGGGTGAGGGGAGACACTGTGAGGTTCTGGAGTCTTTGAGCCCATCGCTCGAGGCGCTCCTGCAAGGAGACTGATTCGACAGCCATTGTTACAGTTGCGATGCCCTTGTAAGTGGGGGGATGAGGGACGTCAACTGCACTTGGCGGAATATGAAAGGTCAGTAGGGAATTAGGGAATTTAATTGGAATTGAAGATGGGAAGAGCAGCGATCGACGATGAGTCAAGAGGGGCACGCGAGAAAAAGTGCCGATGTCGGCTGCAGCCCACCAGACAGTACTAGTTTTAGTAGCCTGAGGTTTCCTTGCCTTTTTCTCCCCACAATTTGAGAGGATCATTTCGATGGTTAGGATCTCACCGCCTCTCCGGTACTTTCAACAGAATGTAATGATACACTGACCGCTTTTTCCATCTGCACCGCCACACGCGGCGGTGGCTTACCACCCATTCTGTTCAACAACTGGGCCTCTTTATCCACTTGGAATGGAGACACGGTCGTATCGCTGACTTACCCGCTTGGGTCTAGGCTTCTGAACCCCTTCCAGGCACTTCCGCATTGGGTTGATCAGGAACAAAGTGCAACGCTGCCTTCAGTCTATGCTTCCAATCCTGCTTGAGGTGCTTCAGGTTGTCAACTTCTCACTCTCGCTTGCCATGGGTTAATAGACGTGTCTCTGACGTCTCTTTCACACCTCATTTTTCTTCCTATTATTATATTACTCCTTCGTTCAACAACCTTCACTCCTTCAGTTTCATCCCCTAACCCCCTAAAGACATTGACCGTAATACCTAGTTTATTACTTACCGTTCGTTTCCTACCCGCATTGGGACAGGCAGAAGCCTCACAGAAGAACATCCGGTCAATTTCTCACATTTGACTTGGACGGCCAGAACTTCTACTCAGCAGATTTCCCCTGATTTATTCAGGCCTGATTCAGGCCGTGCATCCTCGATCAAAATGATCCCTCATCGGAGCACGGCTCTCATTACCATCGTCGTCTTTGTCGCCCTTGTCTTGGTTATCTTCTCCTCCTCTCCAGTAACCGACCCATCGACTGGCGAAGAAGTCTCCGGTCCGGCCAAATATGTCCCTCACCCGAAACTTCCTTCGTTAAATAACCTGCATCTGCCATCGTTTCACCCGACAGTGCATACCCCTCCGGAACCGCAACCCAACAGCACCAGCGGCGAGTCCAAGTGGTTCAGCGACTGGTCGTGGATCAACCCTTTTTCGTCATCTATCACCCTCGATGAAAACCGTTCCGTCCTCCCTCCTCTTAGAAACCGCCCATTCATCTACACGTACTACGAGCCCAACAAAGGAAACGACCGGGAGGAGGATAATGCGGACGCGCAGCTGCTTCTCGCCTGGCGCAGGGCTTGGTTTGCGCAGGGTTTCCGCCCCGTCATTCTTGGCCCTGGGGAAGCCATGAACAATCAGCTTTACGAGCTTGTCCAGCCATTGAGTCTGAAGCCGGAGCTTGAAAGTGAGCTGTTCCGGTGGCTAGCCTGGGGTCACATGGGTGATGGTATGCTTGCGGATTGGCACTGCTTTCCCATGGCCCGATACGATAATGCTCTTCTCACTTATCTGCGTCGGGGCACTGATCCCGCCCTTATCACCCGCTTCGATGGCTTCGGGAATGCTTTATTCTCTGGGGAGAAGTCGCGTATCAACGATGCAATCAAGGAAGCTATGAACAAGGTGGATGACAAGTCCACCTCTCTGATCGATCTTCTCCCGACCGAGTTCTTCAAGGTGGAAGAGCCTAGCGCTTTGGCTCTGTATGACTCGGCTGCCATTACTAGCCACTACCCTACGGTTGCTGAGAGGATTGTCTCTTCGCCTACTGCTGGGCGATTGGCCTTGGCTGAGTTGATCAATGCCCACTTGCACAACACTTTCCAAAACTCCTTCCCTGCAGGCGTTGCTGTCTTGAAACCATTTCCCGAGCATACTACGGCTCTGGTGGAACCGTCCCTACGGCTTGCCAAAGCCCTGGTGCAATGTCCTAGTTCTCCCGTTCCCCGCTCGTGCCCTCCGAACTCGCCGAAATGTCATCCCTGCGATGCTGAAAAGCCCATGCAGATCAGCCAGCCAGCGACCTACAGGAATACGACCCAAGTTTTCACGATCGGGACTCTACCTCATCCTTTTACCCTCATTAGTCTGCAGCAGGATTCCACCGAGGTCACAACGCGGCACATTCGCCGCGAGACAGACCGTGATGTATGGTTGGCCGAAGTGACCAAAGAGCACCTCGGTACTGACATCGGCGGTTCCGCGAGAGCTGTTGTGTTTAAGAGAGCCGTTGCCGATGACGCCGTTGTAGGCACCTCGCTATGGATGACTGTCGAGTCGCTGCCTCCTCAGGCCGGGCAGTCTCTCCCGTCAAAGCTCTTGGACGAGTTTGAGTGGCAGTTTGGTTTCAAGATCCCTCGTGATGGCAAGGTCGATGCAAAGAATGAAGAAGAGAAGAAGGAATCCGTCCAACAGGCCAACCCGAGTGAGCAAGGTGTTGAGAAGGAGTACGGAATCCTGAAACAGGCACGAGAGTACCTGAAGGGCAAAGATACCAACCGAATTGGTATTACTGATGTGGCAGAGGCCTGGAACTTGGCAGACACGGAAGTCTGGCGGTTCGTGAGAGCATACCGGTAAGCACACCGACACAGACCTCCACATTTCTAGCGTTCTAGTCCTTTCCTTGTGACGGGACCGAAAGGAAAGCCCGAAGATTGAATGATGTGAGCTAACAAGTCATTAATTTGCAGTGCGCGCAGCGTCGTAGAACGCAAGAAATGGGAGGAAGAAGAAAAGGACTTCATTGGAGCCAAGCCAAAAGTATAATTAATGTCTTTTCTTATCGCTCATACTTATAGACATGTTATCGCTAGTACCTGTTGGTGTACATTGCTTCTCTTCGCTTGAACCGTCTATTTACTATCTTGGCCTGGGTGGCTTCGGCCAGAGCATTGGGAGCGGCGTTAATCGATACCTATTCTTCCTTTCTTGCTGTTGGTACTAGGCCCGCAATCTCTTACTATATACTATATTGCTTTGCTATTTCCATTTCCCAGGAATATAATCGAGACTCTACTAACTAGATCGTATAGAGTACTCACCACTAGTACTAGTTGGTTCACCGGGCACCAGTGAGAGTCGCCAGATTAGTGATCAGATAACATCTGCCGTAGGTTACCGCCCATCGGACAGTGGCGATCGCCGCCGGGCGGGCCATCGATAGCCAGCGATAACCGCAGTGGGGAGGCAACGATAAGCTTGTCCATGACTCCATTTCCTTGGTTAGCTTATGCCGGGGAGGAACTTCACCCCTTTCTATATCCTTTTGCCACCATAAGTTTTATAGTAATATTCATTTACATTCTGAACAAATATTGCTCTGAATACCTTCATGGATCCTATTCTATTCCAAATTCGAATCAACTGAATCACAATCACACAACCGGCCGGTCTTGGCGTCCGCTCATCTCGGCGGGGAATTCGACTTTCCGCATTTGAGCTTCAGGAAACAAGATGGCCCCAGGCATTTTAGAATCACCAAAGCCAACGGTGGCTGCCAGCAAGGCTGTCACCTTGGCTCAGCTCACAGAGGATTGGGATGACACTATTCGTTTCTATCTAAACGGTACAAAGGTCGTTCTCGACTCGATCAATCCTGAAGTCACGCTATTGGAGTATCTGCGGGGTATCGGCCTGACAGGCACCAAGCTAGGGTGTGCGGAAGGTGGTTGTGGTGCTTGCACAGTGGTATGTATCCAGGTCATTCTATCGGTATTCAGGTTCATGTTGACATGAAACAGGTTGTATCGCATTTTAATCCGACGACGAAGAAGCTTTACCATGCCTCAGTCAACGCTTGTCTCGCCCCCTTGATCAGTGTAGACGGGAAACATGTTATAACCGTGGAAGGTATCGGCGATGTGAAGAATCCCCATGCTGTTCAACAACGGCTTGCGGTTGGAAATGGAAGTCAGTGTGGTTTCTGTACGCCGGGTATTGTCATGGTATGCTCTTCGAGGGCTGGTGTGGTGGGACTAAGCTAACGAATCTACAGAGCCTCTATGCCCTCCTACGTAATAACTCCGCGCCGACCGAACACGACGTCGAAGAAGCATTTGACGGGAATCTCTGTCGTTGCACCGGGTACAGGCCCATATTGGATGCTGCTCAGAGCTTCACCGCTCCCAAGGGCTGCGGGAAATCCCTGGCCAACGGTGGAACAGGTTGTTGCATGGATAAGCGGGACGGTGCTGGGGGTTGCTGCAAGCAGTCATCGGCAGACACCACAGATGGAGATGCACCGAAATTCACGCCGCCCGATTTTATCGAATACAGTCCGGGCACGGAGCTGATTTTCCCGCCTCAGCTCCACAAGCACGAATTTCGACCTTTGGTCCTCGGGAATAAGAAAAAGAAGTGGTACCGTCCGGTCACCCTTGAACAATTATTGGAGATCAAGGCTGTACACCCCGATGCTAAAATCATCGGAGGAAGCACGGAGACACAGATTGAGGTTAAGTTCAAGGCGATGAGGTACAGTGCCTCTGTCTACGTCGGTGATATTCCGGAACTACGTCAGTATTCGCTCAAGGACGACCATCTCGAGATCGGGGCAAATGTCTCCTTGACCGACCTCGAATCAATCTGTGATGAAGCCCTCGAGCGCTATGGGCCGTTGCGAGGCCAGCCGTTCAACGCCATCAAGAAGCAACTCCGCTATTTTGCAGGAAGGCAAATCCGCAATGTCGCGTCACCAGCAGGAAACCTGGCTACAGCATCTCCAATCTCTGACCTGAACCCGGTCTTTGTGGCTACCAACACTGTCCTTGTAGCCATGTCATTGGGTGAAGTTATTGAGATTCCTATGAGCCAGTTCTTCAAGGGCTATCGATCCACTGCGCTCCCGCCTAATGCTATTATCGCTTGTTTACGGGTCCCAGTTGCGTCCGAAACGGGAGAATATCTGCGTGCCTACAAGCAGTCGAAGCGAAAGGATGATGACATCGCAATAGTGAACGCAGCTTTGCGCGTCTCACTTTCTCCTTCTCATGATGTGCAGAGCGTAAATCTAGTCTTCGGAGGGCTGGCCCCAATGACCGTGTCCGCACGCAATGCAGAGGCCTTTTTGGCTGGCAAGAAGTTCACCAACCCTGCTACCCTTGAGGGTACCATGGGTGCTTTGGAGAAGGATTTTGACTTGAAGTTCGGTGTTCCTGGGGGTATGGCGACTTACAGGAAGTCTCTCGCCTTGGGATTCTTCTACCGGTTCTATCACGATGTATTGTCTTCCATCCAGGTCACGGAGGCAGATGTTGATGAAGATGTCATTGCCGAAATTGAAAGAGCCATTTCATCCGGTGAGAAAGACCACGAGGCTTCTGCAGCATATCAACAGAAGATTCTCGGAAAGGCTAGTCCTCATGTCTCTGCACTAAAGCAAGCTACCGGAGAAGCACAGTACACCGATGACATGCCTTTGATGAAGAACGAGCTTTACGGCTGCATGGTTCTTTCGACCAAGGCACATGCTCGTATCCTGAGTGTGGACACTTCAGCAGCTCTCGATATTCCTGGCGTTGCTAATTACGTGGATCACACCGATCTCCCTAACCCCAAAGCCAATTGGTGGGGAGCTCCAAATTGCGATGAAGTTTTCTTCGCGGTTGACGAGGTCACGACTGCTGGTCAGCCCATTGGTATGATTCTTGCAACGTCGGCCAAGATCGCGGAGGAGGGTGCGAGAGCGGTCAAAGTAGAATATGAAGAGCTACCAGCAATCTTGAGTATGGAAGAAGCCATCGAGGCTGAATCGTTCTTTGAACACTCCCGCTTCATCAAATGTGGTGATCCAGAGAGTGCTTTCAAAGAAGCCGACTATGTCTTTACTGGACAGTCTAGAATGGGTGGTCAGGAACATTTTTACCTGGAAACTCAGGCTTGTGTTGCTATCCCTAAGCTTGAGGATGGCGAGATGGAGATCTGGAGTGGAACACAAAACCCTACGGAAACGTAAGTCACGGCAACTACCACAAATAAAGGCTTTACTGATTATCCATAGGCAAACATACGTCGCACAAGTAACTGGTGTAGCTGCCAACAAAATCGTGTCTCGGGTAAAGCGCCTTGGAGGTGGCTTTGGTGGCAAAGAGACACGTTCGGTCCAGCTGGCTGGTATCTGTGCCACAGCTGCTGCAAAGGCGAAGTTGCCCGTGCGGTGCATGCTCAATCGCGACGAGGACATTGCTACTTCAGGTCAACGCCATCCATTCTTCTGCCGCTGGAAGGTGGGAGTGACGAAAGAAGGTAAACTGCTTGCATTTGATGCGGATGTGTACGCCAACGGTGGTCACACCCAAGATCTGTCTGGTGCAGTAGTAGAAAGAGCCCTCTCACACATCGATGGAGTGTACAAGATACCGAACATGCACGTCCGTGGTCGTATCTGCAAGACGAACACCGTTTCAAACACCGCTTTCCGTGGCTTCGGCGGCCCTCAGGGTATGTTCTTCGCCGAGTGCATGATATCGGAGGTTGCGGATCATCTTCAGATACCAGTCGAACAACTTCGCTGGCAGAATATGTACAAGCCTGGTGACAAAACCCACTACAATCAGGAGCTGAAGGATTGGCATGTGCCGTTGATGTATAAGCAAGTTATGGATGAGAGCTCGTACGAGGAGCGACGGAAGACTGTGGAGGAGTATAACAAGAAGCACAAGTGGTCGAAGCGTGGAATGGCCCTCATCCCTACCAAGTTCGGTATCTCTTTCACAGCCCTTTTCCTGAACCAGGCTGGCGCACTGGTGCATATCTATCACGACGGAAGTGTCCTGGTGGCTCACGGAGGAGTGGAGATGGGTCAAGGGCTACATACCAAGATGACTATGATTGCGGCTGAAGCTTTGGGTGTGCCTCAATCCAACGTCTTTATCTCGGAGACTGCCACAAATACTGTGGCCAACACATCGTCCACAGCTGCGTCGGCCAGTTCTGATCTCAATGGCTACGCCATCTACAATGCCTGCGAGCAGCTCAATGAACGTCTTCGGCCGTACCGGGAGAAGATGCCGGGAGCACCTATGAAGGACCTTGCTCACGCGGCCTACTTTGACCGGGTCAACCTCTCCGCGCAGGGATACTACCGCACCCCGGACATTGGCTACGTGTGGGGCGAGAACAAGGGCCAGATGTTCTTCTATTTTACTCAGGGTGTGACCGCTGCCGAGGTGCAGATTGACACGCTCACAGGCGACTGGACTCCTTTACGTGCTGACATCAAAATGGACGTTGGCCGTACCATCAACCCATCGATCGACTACGGACAGATCGAAGGCGCTTTCATCCAAGGCCAGGGTCTTTTCACCACCGAAGAGAGTCTATGGCACCGGGCCTCGGGACAGATCTTCACCAAGGGACCCGGTAACTACAAGATCCCTGGATTCCGGGATATTCCCCAGATCTTCAACGTCAGTCTGCTAAAGGATGTGGAATGGGAGAACCTGCGCACTATCCAGCGATCTCGTGGTGTCGGTGAGCCGCCGCTGTTCATGGGCAGCGCCGTCTTCTTTGCCATCCGCGATGCGCTTAAGGCAGCGCGCCAGCAATGGAACGTGCAGGAAGTGCTGCGACTAGAGAGTCCAGCGACTCCGGAACGGATCCGGGTCAGCTGCGCTGATCCGATTATTGAAAGGGCGCGCGTAGTGCCAAAGGAGGGTGAGAAGAGTTTCTTTGTAGCGATATAACCAGCATGATAAGATACCAGTACTATCAATTAGTTTACTGGATGTAATGACTGCATGAATACAATATTTATTCCACCTTGACCTCTTCAATAACAACAGTAATAATCAGAGTCAGACACACCCCTTTCCCCATATCCATAAATACCTGGTATTGGTGACTGGATCGCTTGTATATACATCGGTTTGCCTGCAGCAGTGAAGTTCTTACTGGTCCAAAATGAATTAGGTGTATGTCACAAACACGTGTGTGCGTGTGTGCGTGTGTGCGTGTGTGGGCGAGTTGGCTTTCTACCGCTGCTAAGAAATACCGACAGGGACTGTTTGGGATCTGTAAGAATCACATGTTCTATTACGGAGTAAAAATGGGTATGAAAAGAGTGTATCGAGTTGGGATTATGGTCTATGGGTATATGGTAGACGTTCAAGGAAAGTGCGAGGGAGTGCTAGCTGGCTAAGAAACAAAGAACCGGTAGGACAGCGAGTTCAAATCACAATAATCAGGCAGCAGATCAATATTTCTCCATTCCATACTCCACGTAGCTGCTTCCTCGTAGATCTGACACCCCGTCTACCCGAAGAGCATTGCGCTGGCCTGCGAATCCGATTTTCTCGTCCGGATACTCCGAGTCGCTGCTCACCACGGCGGCAGAGCTTCCCTGGCTAGTGGCAACTTCGTACCGGGGTGCCGGCTGCGAGCGTGCAGCAGTCTCTTCGGAATCACGATGACTCGGCAGAGTAGTGAGGGGCACATCGGTGAAACCATTTGTGTCCGGACCAGAACCTGGGTTTGGTCGTGAATGGGGAGGAGCAGGTCCGCCCTCGCCGCGGTTTTTATCCCGGCCCCAGAAGAGTGTTAGGGCGCGGAGAATGCCGAACATGGCATTGATGACCCAGACTAGAAGGATGCATGAAGCAATGATGACTTCTATTAGGAGAGCCTTTTCTAGGGCGCTGATGACCTTGTACACAACTTCGGTGATCTTGTTGGATGTTTCGTCGCCGGCGTCGGCGAGGAAGCTGTCTGATGCATCGGAACTGTTGAGACTGTCTGCTGCGCCGCGCGAGAAAGTGTCATTGGGGAGGAGGGGGAAGTCTATGTGGGCATGATCGGAAACCCAAGTAAGGCCTTTCTGGACGCTTTCGACCTTGAGGCCAATTAAGCAGTCGAAGACGTCGAGAAGAGGCTCGTAGAGTAGGGTACCACCGAAGGTGTCGTTGAGGACCCCGATTGTTTTGTTGACGAAGGTATTAAGCGTGTCATTTAGAGCGCCGGTGCTGGTGTTGACCCAGCCAAATACGTGATCGTTCAGCTCGTCGTCAACGTTTATGATGACTTTATTGGCGTCGTTGGCCCATTGAGCAGATGTATTTTGTAAGACGCTAACAACCTCTTCGGCAAAATCGCCTACTTCATTGGAGAGTTCCGGAACTGTTCTTTTGACGGCGCTGAGAAGAATGTACTGAAAGAGGCAGGATAGAAGACCAGCCAGTGCGAGAAGGAGGACGAATAAAGCTGCGGGGGAAGTCGCATATGCAATCACCCAGCGCACAAGGATCTGTCTGCGGCTGTTGCTGAATCGACTGGCGGCTTTGATACCCATTGCTGCCGTGTGGGGCCTGGAGACTATATAGACGACGTCCATGGGATCATGAGCTTCCTTGCGGACGAGTTGGGAGCGCTCCTTCATCGTATGCCAGCGCCGGATCTCCTGCCAGGCCATGGGAACGCAAGCGATAATGGCAGCGACGACTAGAACGGCGATGAATATTTTGCGGGCGGTTAAAATGATATCAGTTGCTCCGGCAAAGAATGAGTTGATCCCATCGTTCTTATCGCAGAATGTCAGGGTCTTTTTCGCAGGGACAGGGAGGGCGGAGGCATTAAAGGTATAATTGCCTAGTGACTCGTTGACCAGTTTCTTCACTTCGTCGAAGGGAAAACGAATCACATTCTCAGTGAAGTTCATGACCTCGTTAAAATTCGGGATAGAGTCGTTGATCTTCTGAAGATCCTTATCAATGGACGAAGGCAGCTGTACATTTTCCAATTTGTCGATTTCGCTGGTGATATTCAAGGTCGGTACTGATCCTCCGAATAAACTTGCAACCCCGTTTATCTTCGAGATTACTTTATTGTAGTCATCCTCAAATGTTTCGGTGACCTTCGCGATATCCTTCGCCACAGTCTTGACCGTGGAATTTAGAACGTCCGTTACATCTTCGATTAAGCTGAGTCCAACATCAACCACACCATGTACGACGAGCGTAAACAGGCACAGATATGTCTGGTACATCACTTTGACGAAGAAAATCACCAACTCCTCCACGCCCGTCAAGGTAAGCATGAGGAGCGTCTTTAGGCCATCGACTGCCGCATTGACACCGTCTGCTGTGAGCTCATTAACCCCTCCCGCCAGGTAATGGGGCATAGAGACCATTGCATCGCCCATGGATTCAACGCTTGTGCATGCGGATAGGGCCTCGCT
Source organism: Aspergillus piperis CBS 112811 (assembly GCF_003184755.1). Classification (NCBI taxonomy): domain Eukaryota; kingdom Fungi; phylum Ascomycota; class Eurotiomycetes; order Eurotiales; family Aspergillaceae; genus Aspergillus; species Aspergillus piperis. The sequence continues at coordinate 961,981 of NW_020291600.1, forward strand.
TTTGGCTCGATTCATGTCCGTTTTTATGCTCGAAGCCGCCATCAGCACTCGGGCCAGGACTAGCAGGAGCAAAACAGTCCAGCGGTTAAGCCAGACTTGGGAAAGGCGCGCCCGCAGGCCTAGGTAGGGTGTCGAGCCATCAGGGTGTACAGGAATGACTCGACCTTGAACGCCGTTGGGATCTTGAACCCCATAGGGTGGTAGAAGTGGAAAGATTGTCCGACCAGATTTTGAAAACAACATGTCGAAATTTGCTATGAGGCAGAGAGAATTTGGTGGAAAAATGAAAAAGAAGTCTATCACGAAAGGTCACGAAAGGTATAGGACGATGGCAGGGCAGATGTCAAAGAAAGAATAATCCTGACCAGCAGTAATTATTCGAATGAGCAGAAGGCAATTGTCAAGAAGCTGTACTGCATGACCAAAATTAAAGAGCTGTATGGCGAGGCGAGAAGAAACAAAAAGAGTAACACTTGAGAACAATAGATGAAAGAAGCAGAATCAATAGCAATGTCACAATAAGGAGGGTATACCCACCTTATTATGGGCGACAGAGGTAACAGACCGACTTCCATTGTGACCAGGTCAATAATAACTGAGACAAAGACAGGTTGAAGACACGGCCAACGGCAGCCAGTAAGAGCGACCAGCGCCAACAAGGATAGCAAATAACAAGATCAAAGGCTGCAGCTGATCGGGTGGATCTGCACGATAAGTTTCATTTAGCGCAGTGTCTGTAGGTAGAGCCTATGCCGGTGAGTTTCTTCAGAGTTCTGCAGGCCGGCCAAATATAGGTACCGTGTCGGCGCTTAGAATTACGGCGCTGTAGCCCAATCCGCAACCCAGGACAGCTAGACCCCACAACATTGTGAAAATCACTAAGAGAGGCGGTTAGGCAGTTTCAGACATTGAAGCCTGATTTTATGGCTTTTTTTTGCTTGATGGCCTGGGGGTTGGCGGCGCTTCCCGTTGCATGAAGGGGAAGATCCGTGTGTTATTGAACGCTTGACTGGTTCAGAGCTGCAGATTCTGGAAACCTGAAAAAGTTAGCCACTGCTTTCTGACTCAAACTAGGATTCTAAATATATCTTCGAGTGAACGACAGAAGGAGGGCGGTTGAAGAGGCGTTCGCAGATGAGTTGGGCGTTTGGATCCTGGATGAAATGCACGGGCACGTGATGTCCAACGACTACAAGAAAATTAGTTGAAAGCAACCGGGTTTCTTAGCCATTTAAACATCTTGACATTGGATGAAACTGTTGGATTTACATTTCTGGAAATCTGGTGTAAGTGACAGTAATGAATAAATGAACATGTACTGAGGCATCTGAATCAGGAGTGTCTCATATACCCGCCATGCCTTCTCTGCTAGCACTCCCGTTTGCTCCTGCAATGAGACGAGTCACTACAAGAAAGCTTGCTGTAGGCAGTACTGTTTCTGAGTAGATTGATCATATGAGGTTGAGAAGATTTACCTGCCAGCCCGAGTGACATCTGCCCAGTCCACAATGTTGACGCTCCTGGACTGTCGAGGTAATGAACAATATATTGCGCATCAAACATAAACAAGTATGGTGAATATTCCGGTACTTTCCGATTAGTGGTGGTATATTCTTCTGAGGCAGTGGTATATTGCAGGCCAGACTGGGCAGCTACCGCAAGTCTCCAGTTGGAAAGAAAGCAATTTTTATAACCATTTATTCAGTACGGAGCAAGCAGATTCACCTCAGATGCTTCTGTGGGATCAAACTCTGTAGTTGCCTTCCCCTATCAGTCACGCAGTTACATAAAAGGCGTCAGTATTCATCGTCAAGGCACGCACCATGGTGACGTAGAGTAGCCTGGAAGACAGATTCTGGGTGCACACTCACAACGATCTTCCCATTCTGCTGGTATTGAATCCTCCTTCACAATCTGGCCTTATCCCCAGCAAGGGAATGTAAGTCTGGCATCAAAGTGCGCTGCATGCAATATGCCAGACCTGCCAGCCAGGAGCTCCAGTGAAAGAAGTAAACTGATGCTATGAAATTCCTCTCTGGGTAATCACCATCACTTGAAGGAACTGTCATTGAATGAATTTGCACAACGCAGACCGCCTCCGCAGCCTGAAAGAACAAACAGCCCCAACAGAGGAGTCGAGAAAGTGAGCGTATTCACTTCATCTCGCTTATTCTGGTCACGGGAACAACAGGTACAGATACATCCCCAACACCACGATGAACACAAACATGCACCCACAAAGCTTGGATAGTATCCGTTCAGGTGAGCAAAGCCTGAACGCATCTATCCTTTCCCATTCCCACATACACCATGCAGAAAGATATACTGACGAGTCCACTTGAAGCAGGAGAAGAAGGAGAAGAAGCGAAGGGTGAGAACGAAGATAGCAACACGCGATCTGACGCCATAAACCTCATACGTGCGCGGACTATCAGTCGCTCATCTACCCCGAAAGTTCCCCAGGAGGGTCTTGCTGGCGACAACCAACGTGCTGTTTCAATTCCCCGGATTGTGGTGATGGAACCTCCCGGGGAGGCAAGGGCCAGAAGAAATAAGAAAAAGAAGGATAAGTACAACAAGAAGAAAAAACTCCTGCTAGGTGATTCCGGAAGTGAGACGTCTGGGAGCCAGGGCTCTGAATTGAACAGTAAGCCTATCGCGGATTCGAATACTCTGAGTGATGCTTCGTCTCATTCAAAGGATATAGAGGACCTGTCACACTTAGGTCGTATGTCAGCCAAAGGCTTGTACTCTAGCGTTGTTGCAAGTAAAGAGAAACCCACCCCAGACAACAATGTGTCCCAGGGATGCACAGTGGACAGTGACAAGAAGCGAACTCTGATCGAGTCACTGAGCAAGTTGGACATCAAAGGCAAGCAGCGGATCCAGCGAGTGAACGCAGTCACAGGCAACGATACCTTGGGGGGCATTAATACTCAGCGTGGTCCCCAACCAGTGGACAGGGCGAGAAGAACTGTGATCACTCCTTCATATGCCACGGTTCTTTCTGGAAAACGTGCTCTTCTCAATAATCCATCTGACTCCCTCCAGGCAACCATGGCAGCGTTCTCTAAAGTATCAGACGAGTCTTCCCCCAGACAGGATAGCAATTGTGAAGCACGCTCCAGCAATGCATTACTGTCTCCTATTCCAGAATTCTCCAGTGAAGCTGCTACACCTGGTAACCTGAACTCCCACAAACCACTCAGTCAAACGGACCCGAATACCGCAGGCTCCAACTCACTCGACAATTTAACCTCCACCCCCGTGTCCACAGCATCCACTGGCTGGAGCAACACAACGCTACAAACCAGTCCCCAGACAACTGAGCCATCTTCTGAGCCCTCCTCGTCCAAGGCAGCCAGTCATCGCCACGCCACAAGTCTTCACCACGCCCACCCCCTCCCACCCACACCCCCAAGCAGCACCCATTCCCACTCCCTCTCGACCCCCAACGAGGCCATCACCAACGCCCAGGGCACCCTCTCCGCCCAGAAACCCGAAGGCTTCTTCTGGCAACTCGACAGCCACGGCTTCCCGTGTGCCAAAGCCCATTGCGAAAAACGCTGCAACCTCTGGGACGGAGCAACAGTGATCTGTCCGCGATGCGGGCCCTACTCCGAAGTACGCTACTGCAGTAGAGACCACCTACTCGAGGACATCAAGCCTCACTGGCTCTACTGCGGTCAGATGGTATTTCAACACCCATGTCGCGAGACCTCAATTCCCCGCCGAGTGCGCGTCGGTCCCCCAATGATCCCCTGCGTGCATCACTACGACATGCCAGAGCGTCATCGCCAAGCAGTCCACTTCAACATGAACTTCAGAGAAGGCGACTACTTCATTTTCACGGACTGGCTCGATTTCGTGACCGCCGGACTACCAGGTGATAAGACCGCAATCCGTTGCTCTAATAGAGTTATGTACGTGGTGAAGTTCGATGACCCCGCAGAGAAAGATCGTTTCCGTCGTGTTCTCGCGGCTTGTCTGTTCAGTAAGATCCCTCACCCTTCCCAACCATCCCACAAAACACTCACTAACCAACCCCCAAAAAACAGTGACCATCGAACTCCCCGACCTAACCGACTACCTATACCGTCTCATCCGGGACAAACTGCGTCTCTCCAATGCCCCAAATCACATTGAACCCTCCCTGCGCTACCAATTCTTGCAAGAGTTCAACGTCACCATCCAGGAATGCATCACCGGCGCCCGCCATGCGTGCGAAACCGACTGGGACGGTCGAAACCGCCGCAATTGCCACGATCCAGTGTGTCGGAGTGAGTATCGTCGGTTGCTGGGATCCATTGGTGGCAGAGGGTATAGTCGGGTGATTGAGGCGTTGGAGTCCACGTATTGGATTCTGAGGGCCGCCAGGACAACGCACCCGACTGTTGGGGATGCGATGAAGCGTATGAGGGGGGAGGGGTATGAGGAGGTGGCCGACGAGGATAGGCGGGTTTTTAGGAGGGGGGATGGGTGGGATGGGGCGGGTACGGGAGACATGGAAATCGAGGGGTTTAATGAGGGGGATGAGATGTGAGGGAGTCGGGGAAGGGAGGGGAGGGGAGTCTGGGGGAGATGTTGGCCCGAGGATGGATGGGTTGCGAGGGTAGATGATGATGATGGGAGGATGAGTGGGATGGGATGCTGACGCGATGCTGGTCGTTGCGTTGTTTCTGTCTTACCTGTCTTTCTGTCCGAGTCTCATTCTTTCGGTTGTCTGCTTGGGTCTGTTGCTCTGGAGCAGGAGATTCGAGGCAAAGACGAGAAGAGAAAGGGACTCGGATGGATATGATGTCTTGTCTGTGAGGTGGATATCGTTGTGTAATATGCCTGAGATACGATCATTTAGTTGTGGTAGATGTGGCATGAGTAAAGAGAGAAGAATGTGTAATGTGAAGATACTAAAGATAAATGATGAAATTGACTTCTGTGCCAACCAGCCCTTTTGAGGTCCTCTATTCTTCCTATATAGTGGGTAGTGTTGAACCAGCCGTTGAAGACAATATCAGATTCCCGCTCTATGCTAGCCTGTCACATTAATCAAACATGTTGAAACGCTCATGCAATGTACTTCTTCAGACCGCGCAGCCTCTCCTTGGCCGTCTCCAGCACGTCGTCGTTCTTGCAGACAGCGAAGCGGAGATAGTCCTCGGCGATGTGCGCATTGGCGTCGGTGTAGAACTCGGTGGGAGGGATGGCTGCCACACCGACTTCGTGGATCAGGAACCAGCACAGCTTGAAGTCACGAGGACGGCTGGCGACGTGAGGAGGGAATGGGTAGTCCTCAGGAAGCTTCACGGAAGACATATTGGCAAGAACGAAGTAGCCTCCCTCGGGGTCCGAGTACTGCGAGCTAGGATCAGTTCAGGCCATAGAAGATGTCGGCGATGGGGTACTCACGGGGATCTTGAGCTCGTCAAAGACTTCGCAGAAACGCTCCATCTTCTTCTTCATCTCAGCCCGGCTCTCGTCCCAGAATCCGACCTTGTCGGCCTGCTCGAAGGCAACGGCGGCAGCCTCCTGGAGAGGAGACACACTGCTGTAGCAGATGCGGGTGTGCGCGCCGGCCACGTACTTGATCAAGTGCTCGGGGCCGATGAGGTATCCTACTCGCCAGCCAGTGGCGTAGAAGGCCTTGCCTGCAGAGCCGACGGTGAGAGTGCGCTCGTAGAGCTCGGGAGACAGGGTAGCGATTCTGGTGAAAGGGACGTAGTAGAGGCGGTCGTAGACTTCGTCAGAAAGGATAATCAGGTTGTGCTTCACGCAAATCTCTCCGATGCGCTCCAGCTCAGCGCGCGAGAAGACCTTGCCAACGGGGTTGTGACTGTGTTTGGTCAGTTTTCTGCTTAACACGGTCATTTATTGAGCCACTTACGGAGAGTTCAGGACCTAAAGAGATGGTTAGTTATAGCAATTTGAATGAGGAAGTAAGGCACGCTTACGATCATCTTCGTCTTGTCGTTGATGGTGTTCTCCAACTCCTCAAAGTCTATCGTCCATTCGGAGGCGGGGGAAGTCCTCGTCGCGCCATCCTTGGGAGGGTGAAGCGGGACGTAGCGGATCTTTCCACCGGGCATCTCGATGTTGCTAATGTACCTTTGGGGCCGTCAGACGGGTTCGCATGGCAGGAATGCAGGTGACTCACTGGTCGAAGAAGGGCTCGAAGATGATCACCTCGTCGCCGGGCTCGATGAATCCCATGAAGGCACTCAGCATACCTTGTTCAGTTCGTCAGCTACCAGTCGCGCACACAACCCAGTATGTCCCACCTTCATTTGCACCCGTGGTGATGGTAACCTCGGTGTCCGGGTTGAGAGCCCGGCCAAAGGAAGGCGAGTAGGCATCGGCGATAGCTTTCTTCAAACGCGGGCGTCCCTAATCGAAGGTGAGCAAATGTTCCGGTATGGGTATGTCGCAGTCCGGTTATACCTTGGTGGGGGAGTATTGGTTGCAGTCGACACGGTCAAGGGCCTCCTTGGCGGCATCCAGGGCGAACTTGGGAGGGTTGTAGCCACTGCGCGAGTAGAAAAATGGTCAGAAACTCCAGTCATCCTGGTTCGGCGATTTAAAACTCACAAGAAACCTTGTCCCATGTTCACGATGGGCTGGACGGGGGAGGCAGCGGCGGCCTCATTGACAATGGACCTGCGATCCGGTCAGACAATGAGAAGCAGGGAGGTGAGAGTTCGCGCGCATCGCACCAGACATCCTGTCTCTGGCCAGCGACTCTGGCGGCCGGTTTGAAAGGGTCGGGACGAGCCGTGGTGGCCGACATCGCTCGGAAGAGAGACTGGCGGGGTAGTGTGGGAGTCGATGAGGGGCGCAGAAAAACGGCCGGTGAGGGCTGAAACTTGATGGCTCTGGTAGAGAAAATAGCAGCGCGGTGGCCAGAGAACATAGAGGCAGCTGGGCCGAGGAATTGGAGGAGAGCGGGGAGGGAGGAGAGAAGGGAAGAGAAGAGTGGCTCAAAAAGTAGCGAAGAGAGTCAGATCAGATCCGGGGGAGACAGGAGCGGGACTCGCTTTGGCGGCCGCCAACTATAATTGCGTGCTTTGCTGGGTCGGACAGCGCTGATAAGATACCGTTCCACAAGTGTTAGTTGCAGACTGTCTCGACACGAGTTCTCTGTCATATAGAAGATTTAGTGCTTGGAGGACCAAAGGGGATTAATTGACTGTCCGCCATCCTCCGGGATGTGCATCCCTACCTCAAGTACAGCAATGGCAGTGACAGTGACAGTAGTAGACAGAGATGAGCTCCGATGGGCGCGATAACGGTGAGCTCGGAACGGACCTCGGTAGGGAGTGCGCGAGTGTCAACTAGAAGTTATTAGAGACTGTCGACGAACCAATTGATGCAGTATGAATGAATGCTTTTTGCTATTGACTGGTGTTCTGGTTTGGTTGTAAATCAGACCGAGCATCGGAAGTGACGCATTCAGTTCCTCAGGCATCCAGGCACAACCGACTCCCACTATTCTTAGTCAGCCGGCTTATCGCGCGCGTCGGAAACGCGTTTCGCCATTTAATCAGAAAGTGATTTGATAGCTCGATTTCCATGGCCGCCACTGGGAGCTGCTCTGCACCCAGCTTGCTGGCAGCGTTTTTGTTACCATTCTAATGACTATCCGCCATCATGGTGTCTTGTCCCATTTGCAGCCAATCCGTCTCCTCCCTGAAGATTAACGACCATATTGACTCCGACTGCCAGAACTTTATCGAAGAGCCGTCCAGCTCGGGCGAGACTCCCGCCACCCAGAAAGCTGCGGTTCCCAGCTTCTTCCAGCCAGCCTCTGCGAAGAAAGCTTCGGCTCAGTCAGCCCAGGCAAATGGACAGCGAGATCAAAATGTGACGTCTTCCCCCTTGCGCAACGGCAACGGCAAACGGGCGACACCGCACGATGCCAATTCGTCAGAAGTATACGAGAGATCTGGGCCTAGCCAACCGGCGAGTGAGCCAAAGAAACCCAAGGTTAGCGCCTTGCAAAAAGCTGCACCCTTACCGGAACGCATGCGTCCCCGGACTCTTGACGATGTCTGTGGGCAGGAGCTCGTAGGGCCAAACGGGGTGCTTCGGGGGCTGATCGAGCAAGATCGGGTTCCCAGCATGGTCCTTTGGGGTGGTCCAGGAACAGGGAAAACCACCATTGCTCGCGTCATTGCTTCGATGGTTGGTAGTCGCTTTGTCGAGATCAACAGCACCAGTACCGGGGTTGCCGAGTGCAAGAAGATCTTCTCCGAAGCGAAAAGTGAGCTCAGCCTGACGGGACGGAAAACCATCATTTTCTGTGACGAGATTCATCGATTCTCCAAGTCCCAGCAAGACGTTTTTCTGGGGCCCGTAGAAAGTGGGCAGGTTACCCTCATTGGTGCCACCACAGAGAACCCCTCCTTCAAGGTGCAGAGCGCTCTGCTGTCCCGGTGTCGGACATTTACTCTGTCTAAACTTACAGACGAGGATATCAGATCGATCCTTCATCGGGCACTACGCCTGGAAGGACCGAACTATTCGCCTTCGGAACTGGTCGATGAGGAATTGATTGATTACCTGGCCAAGTTCGCCGATGGGGACGCGCGGACGTCCCTCAATCTTCTTGAGCTCGCCATGGATCTTTCCAAACGGCCTGGAATAAACAAGGATGAGATCAAACGGTCATTGACGAAGACTCTTGTTTATGACCGGGCTGGGGATCAACACTACGATACCATTTCCGCCTTTCACAAGTCTATCCGGGGGAGCGATCCGGATGCGGCGCTATACTATCTTGCCCGCATGATCCAGTCCGGGGAAGACCCGCTCTATATCGCTCGACGTCTCATCGTCGTTGCGTCAGAAGACATTGGGCTTGCTGACAACAGCATGCTCACGCTAGCCATCTCGACCCACTCGGCCGTGGAAAAGATCGGCCTACCGGAGGCACGGATCAATCTGGCACATGCGACGGTTGCCATGGCACTCTCAAAGAAGAGCACGCGGTCGTACCGCGCCCTGAACAATGCATTTGCTGCGCTAGCAGAGCCCGGCGTTGCTGGGTTACCGGTTCCCATCCATCTGCGCAATGCGCCGACTCGGTTGATGAAGGAGCTCGGATACGGCAAGGAATACAAGTATAATCCTAACTATGTCGATGGGGAGGTTGTCCAGGATTATCTTCCGGAGCAGATTTTGGGACGGAAATTTTTGGAGGATCGCGATCTAGGGCATCAAGTGGACCCAGATCTCATGAGGTAGACTATCATGTCGCTGTCAATGAGGCAGTATAAACCTGCCAGTACCATTGACCCGCCCTCAGTCATTACACAAGGCCTCGCATAGCCAGCCTGTGCCTTATGGCATCAATATGCTTACACAAGACCACCTCGATCGCCTCGAGCGTTGGGAAATTGCCGATGCCAGATCTGGGACGTAAGTCCGTCTGCATGGTCAGACGGAGACCATCAATATCCATGCAGGGGTTTTCAGAAATAGCTTTTTCCTGTCCAGGCGCAGGGAAGTGCACATTGGGCGAATGGATAGGAGTATGAGTAACCATGGAGGCCAGCAGATACCAGGGGTACATCTAAGGAACAGCCTCACAGATACTTTTCTACCTAGAACAGTAGACCGTGGTAGAAGAAACGGAAATTATTATGACAGACCATTATTTCCTACAATTTAGACTTCTAGTCTACCAAGAAATAAGTACAAAGTAGGATGTTCAAACCAAACGTGTTCCAGGTTAGCCTCCGCCGCCAATCAAACCGCCGCCTCGCGTCTCCATCGCGTCTCCACCTCCATCTTTCTCTCCTCTTCCTCCTCCAGCTCTTCATCTCATCGCCCAAGTCTCCAGATTGTTTACCCACTGCACCACCGCCCCCTTACAACCTGTCATCTTGCCCATCGCAAATCCAATCCCACTCTTCCAACTCCTTGCACGAACAACGCCCCTCCATTGACTCTCACCCTCCACCCCCCACCGACCGACCGCGGTCGGGGTGCCCTCTCACCGACCTAAACCACACCACCAACAACCAAACACAATGGCTTCCTCACAACCCTTCGGCACGCGCTCCTATGCCTCCGGAAAACTCCCCGACCGATCCATCAACGCCAACGCCCTCCCCTTCAGCGCCTCCTCCTTCTCGCGACACCGCAGTCTCGCCGGCGCGCCCGGCGCTCCCACGGCCGGCGACTTCGCCGACCCCAAAGCCAGCCAACAGGCACCAGGTCCATCGCAAGCACCACCGCAACCACCCATGCATTCACAACCCCAACAAGACACGAATCCCTTGAACCGATTGACAGAGGAGCAACGTGAAGAGATCAACGAAGCTGTAATTCCCCCCCCCCC